>NC_139229.1:34071718-34479811 GCF_977018435.1 Lepisma saccharinum | reverse complement strand
ACTTGCACAATAAGGCTAATCGGGACTGGACCTTCACTTTTAAAGTTGGATCCGATCCATTGTGCAATGTACGTACCTCCACAGCGTTCGATTCCCGGTGGAGGTACATAGTGGTTCGGATCCCACTTTAAACTGTAGGTGCAGTCCCGATTAGCCTTATTGTGCATAAAGTGGACTTAAAACACCAACTCAATCAATCAATCAACGTACCTCCACCGTGTATGGAACCTGGGACATCTTCATTACAAGGCGACGACGTTACCACTACGCCATCGGGGAGGTCCCATCGATGCAATCAAAGTATACCGAGATTGTGGGATCTAATGTTAAAATTTAAAAATTATTTCATGCCCCACTTTTTTTTACCTGTAGGTGTGTGCAGGTACTAAATGCTTTGAAAATCAGTACTCCATCCCGAAATTTTTTCATTGGCACACTTCTGAAAGCAATGGATAACCTCACATACTTAATCATTAGCTCTGCGGATATGATTTCAACTACTACAGTAGATCCATTATCCATGCATGGAATTTCCTCAACCATGGCATTTTCTAAACAACAAAAACGCACCATTACGTCATGGGAGTGGGAGTAAAGTATTGAACCATAAAATTCTCAGAACTAGTAGAGAAATATGAAATGTTCGTTAATTAGTTACCCAGGCAATGAATGCCTTTCACCATGACGACAGCATTCTGGAGTGATGATGGACACACTCCTAATCGATACCCACGAGTACTACGCCATCTAGTTGAACTTGAGGGCATGGTGGGGACGACCGGAAAGGGAAGCCCTCTAGGTGTACCATTGTACACTCAGCAAATTACATATCGACTTCCTTTTTTTTTTTTTTTTTTCAGTGAGTTCCTTGCTTAAACGTGAAATCCATGCACGAGTTGCATGGCTAACTTTTTTCCTGTAGCTGCTTAGCTATTGTTAATTTCCCTACCTCGTAGTATCAATATTACCGTTCGGAACATTAAGGAAAATTACACGTGCAGTTGGATTCATTTGAAAGCAGAAATGTTACAGTATTTTCCATACATAATTCGCGGGGCATATAACAAAAAAATTTCAGAAGTCTAAAAATATCAGAGTTATGTTCCTTATTCTGAATTAGAGGTGTAATATTTAATTTTATTATAATCATGATTAAATTTAATTTATATATTTCGCATTAATACTTCAGAGCATATAAGCAGAACATGTTGAAGGTTAGGGAGGATAATGCAAGCTTCTGAATAACTCCTTCTTTTCGTTTCCGATGCGCCATTAGTGGGACGTTTATTATATTTAATTACAAAACTGTGAAAAACTCAATTTGCTGACCAAGGCAGAAATTTATTTTATTATAAAACATAAACTAAACGTAACGTTTCACCTTCTAATTCTAACAAGGTCTTCTTCAGACTCTGTACCAAGTACAAATGAAGCAAGGTACAAAACAGGAAGATATATATATACACAAAAATTACTCCCCTCCAGACACAAGATTATTAGAAAGTTGTTTTTTTCTGGAACATTCAAGTAGGTGGCCTTCTCTTGTGTGTGTTTAATATCAAACTATTATTTTATCTATCAAAGTAGTAGTTTTTAATCATATTCAATAACAGTTTTCTGTTTTGATTACTTTTCATTGAATTTTGTTGACGCTGTTGTGAATTTACATTGCTTGATTTAAAATAATATTTTCACATCATGGTTTCATTCTGTGATTAAACGAACAGTGCATCTTAACTATTTTTGAACATGAACATGATTTTTTTTAGGTACTGCTATTCTTATGATATGATTTCAGCAGTAGCTTGGATATACAGGGTGACTCAAAAAAGGTAACCGAAACATATGGTAACGACAAGTATTCCTTTTTGGGCCACCCTGTATTACAGTTCGTCAAAACAATGAGGAAGTCAGGAAAAATCTGATTAGTTGCTTAATTGGAAGCACCAAACATCAATCAATTATTTTTATCTGGCGCGGGGGCTTCGGCCGGGTGTCCGATTTGCCCCTCAGTTCGGATTCTGGTCTCAAGGATGCAAGAAACTCGCAACGGATGTCGGGATCCGGCAGCTGTGAGAATACCCAAGTGCGTTTCGCGCGTCTTCGGTTCATACGTTCCCTCCACTCTCCCATCAACAGGTGGACGGGATCTTGCAACTTGATTCTCTCTCTCTCTCTCTCCCTCCCTCTCCAGAGCAGTCCGTATCGTGACTGTAGTTTCCCTTCTCAAGATTGATCTCCATCAGCGAGAGACTGCGCATGCGTCGTCCAGGGGTTTGTGGTCGACTGGCCCGGGATTCAGAAGTGTGTCTGCTCGCGCCGCGTACAGGTGTGATTCGTGTTCCATGCTGTTCTTTTTTTTAATTCTGTGTAAACGGTTCAGTTGTGTCTCCCGTTCATTGATATCGCGGGAAAAACACGCTGCATAAAAAGAAAAAAAAAATCACACGGCGAGGAGGCGGTTCAACATAACCGCGCCTGTGTTTAACCGATAAAGTTATTTTTTGTTAATATTGGTGCGACATGCTAAAGTAGCGCCTGTTGGATTCGCTTTACTAAAGTGAGTACGGGTTTGTTGTGGAAAGTAACTGAATGTTTGTAGAGTTATTTTGTTGTTTCTTTCTGTCGTCCGTCCACTGTGACTTAAGAAAAAGTAAACTTTCTTATCGTTGTGTGCTGACACATGTTGAACATGCTAACTGATACGAGGAGTCTAATGTGGATACTGTAACATATATATGATTGACAATCTTTAACCTCTCTGTTTCTAACCGATACTTATCCAATTCCAAGTCTAAACAGGTCGTCCCGTGTTCGATTCTCTCAGCGACTATGTTTCAGTAATTTGGATCACACTGTCACCCGTAAAATCCACATCTGATTATGCTCAAGCGGTGATGTATCCATTCCGATTTTTCCTACCCCCACATTAATTTTCACAAATGTACAGTCACCGGCAATAAAAATGGGCCAACTAGATCCTGAAATACTCGCTTTCCTGCAAGGCGTTGTGTGCTGCCTAAGTATTCTGGGATAAGTGGATTCTAATAGCAAATTTTCAATGGCAACTTAGACAACACACATAACACCTTGCAAGGAAGCTAGTATTTCAGGATCTAGGTGTCCCATTTTTATTGCTGGTGACTGTACAAACTCTCTGGCTATAAATTTGTAACATGTAGTTACAAGAACTACAACTACATGTTACAAGAAATCTTCGTAGATTAAAGATATGTCCCAGTGATTGGTTAGTATCTGTGGTCACTTTTCAAGTTTATATTCATTCCCGGTGGAGGCACATACTGGTTCGGATCCCACTTTAAACTGTAGGTCCAGTCCCGATTAGCCTTATTGTGCTAATACATAAAATTGATTGATTGATTGATTTAGTTTATTTTACTTCGCGTTTTGTGCCTCTTGGCTAATTTGCGAAGATGGGGATGAGTGATGAAATGATGCAATTGATGAATGGACATTCACAAACAACCAAGCCCGACCGGGATTCGAACCCGGGACCCTTGGCGTCGCAGCGCGATGTGCTAACCACGCTAATACATAAAACACCAAATAAATCCAATCCAATTCAAGTTTATGTTCCTGTCTGTATGGAGAGAGGGAACGAGAGAGAAATGAGGATGGAGAGAGAGAAAAAAACAAAGAGAGGGATAAAACAGAGAGAGAGAGAAAAAAGGTGAGAGATAGAGAAAAAGTAAGGGGAAAGTGAAAGGAGAAAGCAAAATGGAGTGAACTATCTCGCTTCTCTATTCCTTTGCTTTTACCTTTGTCTCTATCAATTCTCCACACATACTCCACTGAGTTAATATTTACACATTCAAATAGCGTATGTAGTCTACGTGAAGATGTGCCAAAACCGTTGAAAGTGTTCAGACTTCAAATGTACAGATTTACTGAAATGGTCACTTTTGTTGTGTAAACCTAGTCAATTCTTTACTTCACATTCACCTGCATAACCACACACTTGCTAACACAGATCTGGCGATTGGAAATAGGCATCACCTGTACATAAATTAGACTTCCTTCTCCTTTAAATGTTCTGGGTGTCTCTCTATTGCCATTTATTATCCCGTGCGCTTACGGTTACATCAGCAGGGCTTGTAACTTGATGAAAGTTCGCCCTTCTTTTTCGTAGCAGAAGTCCTTTAGCTTTCACTTAGAACAAGAATTGTTTTTTTAATTTCTGGCCTATTTTGGATTCTTGGTAATTTTCATTTTGTAGATTTCGCGCTGTTCCTTCATGATGGCTTCGTACATTTCACGAACAATTCTAAAACAGAAATTATGTTCTATGTTTAAAGGGGGAGGGAAGAGAGAGAGAGAGAGAGAGAGAGAGAGAGAGAGAGAGAGAGAGAGAGAGAGAGAGAGAGAGAGAAAAAAAAATAACATTTAATTGCTCTCCCCATTAGTTTCAGTATTTTTCATTTATAAAAAAATCAAGCTTAAATTGGAATAAAAAGTAACACTATAAGTATTTTAAATATATTTTCAAGATCATTAAAGTCAACAGCGTCCGTATCTTAGATAAGTAACGATATTCCATTTATCGTCAAGCCCGTTTTGCAATTATCCTTTCTTTTGTAATATTACACGATAGAGCTTGCTTTGACAAATTGCCAGAAGTAAACGTGGGTGGTACGTACAGTTACGGACCCTATTTGGTTAAAATACCTACATTTTTTGTTCATTTATGATTGCCTAGGGCTCATGTTGAGGCTCCAGTGAGTGAGTGTAATTTTGGCTGGAATATTACTAAAGCTTGGTGGATATGGTATTTGCAGGTTATTTCTTGTATTGAGGGGTTAGCTATTAAGTATAATAAGGTTTTTTTGTTTGGAATTAGTATTTTAGGTATTTGAATAATTAGTCATGTTTGTATTCGTCAAATTGATTTAAAGGCTTTGGTTGCATATTCTTCTGTGGTACATATAGGTCTTGTTTTGATAGGAATTATAACTATAATTGATACCATTGACTTTCAATTGAATCATTACAACCCAGAACTGTCCGTGACTGTACATAACAATAAAACAATTCCTGTCAAAAAGTTTGTCAAAGTTTGTTTTTAAACGCACCTTTATACTGTGGACTGGCCCAAAGTTTAAAGTGCCCGACCCTGTGGCCGAGTGGTTAGCACATCGCGCTGCGACGCCAAGGGTCCCGGGTTCGAATCCCGGTCGGGTATGGTTGTTTGTGAATGTCCATTTTCATCCATTTCATCATTTCATCACTCATCCCCATCTTCGCAAATTAGCCAAGAGGCACAAAACGCGAAGTAAAATAAACTAAATCAATCAATCAATCAATCAAAGTTTAAAGTAGTATCTGAACTACTGCGCATTGTAAGTCCAGCGGGGATCAAACCAGGGACTCCTTGACTTGATTATATGGCGACAGCATTGTCACTACGACATCGAAAAAAAGTTGTGTTACAATACAGGGTGGCTAAGATAAAAGCAACCAATATTATTACGTCAGTATTTCGGTTACCTTTTTTAGCCACCCTGTATTTAAGCATTTCGGTTCTTTTAGGGACCGTATGGAGAACTTGCCACTTATCGATTTTCTCTAAGCTTAAACTACTAGAAAATAAATTTTACTATTGTTGGTTACAACACATTTTTCCTTCTCAATGGATTTTAGTTTTGAGAGGTTTCTGTTAACGTCACGGAACTCATATTAAGAAGACTGCCGTATTCAAACGAATTTTACTCAACAGGTGTAAAACCTAATCAAGATGAGTACTTTTCGAATCATTCTGTCGATGCGTACTTGCGAACTGAGGGTACCGTATGTGTATCACAAAGAGACAACCTCAACGTCTTAACTTCTTGTTACTGACGTAGCGAATAATGTCTACATATCTTGAATGCATTTTGACGTCCTAATAGTGTAGAGGAATCATCTGTTTGTGTTTAAAGAACTTACGTCTACTTGTCGACTTTTTCCTGAAGAGTTGAGCTCTCACAAGCTATAGTATAATAGCATTCATTTTCTTTAGTGAATTCAATCACTTTTGTTTGGTCTGTTCACGCACTAGTAAAAAAAATGTTAAAGAAAATCGCAAACATATCATGAAACCAGTGTTCAAATTGTACAAAATGCAGAAGAATTAAAATGGCCTCCGTAAAAGTTCTCTCTTCCGTGTGTAGTGTTATATGGTCTACCTAATACAAGTGTCATTCACAACTGTGTTGTTACATTACTTGCGGACTTTTTCTCAAGTGTTGAACCACCACAAGCTAACGTATAATAGCTAAGGCAGCAATCGGTGCCTCCCCGATGGCGCAGCGGTAGCGTCGTTGCCTTGTAATCAAGGGGTCCCGGGTTCGATACCCAGTGGAGGCACATAGTGGTTCGGATCCCACTTTAAACTGTAGGTCCAGTACCGATTAGCCTTACTGTGCACAAAGTGGACTTAAAACACCAAATCAGTCAATCAATCTAAGGCAGCAATCATTTTCTTCGCCTGAATTGAACCCACTTCTGTTTCGACTAGCGACCTCCGTGCCGGAGTGGTGAGCAGAGTGCGCTACGACGCCAGGGGCACTGGGTTCGAATCTCGGCATGTTCATGGGTGATCTTTGTGATTATCCCTTTATTATTTTCATCGTATCATCACGCATCCTTATCTTCGCGATTAGCGAAAAGAAGCAGAAAAGCGAAGTAAAATAAACCAAATCAGTCCATCAATTCTGTTTCGATTGTACACACCGGTACAAAAAAAATGAAACACCGGGCAGAAAATTGCCTAACATAAGTGGATTCAAACTGTGTGATCATAATATCAATAGCAACAAAATGTTCTGTTTAGTGCATGTATAGTAAAATCCGCGGTCTATTGTTATGAAAAATTATCATTTTGCACAAATATTGTACATACCGAAGTTCTGGGACCTCAATTTATTTTCAAAACTTTTCAGCAGTCGCACAGTAACATTGTTCAACTTTATTATGTTGTAATACTGAGTACTATATTTATATTATAACTATTGCATACGTGTTAGGTTTGGAAAATTATAATATTCACGAATAATAATAAAAAAATATTCCGGCTTCATTGGCGGAGTAGGTATCGTGCAGCGCTATGAAGTTAGAGATTCCATGTTCGAATCCTAGGTAAGGTATGGATGA
Source organism: Lepisma saccharinum (assembly GCF_977018435.1). NCBI lineage: Eukaryota > Metazoa > Arthropoda > Insecta > Zygentoma > Lepismatidae > Lepisma > Lepisma saccharinum. Next base: position 34,472,662 of record NC_139229.1, on the reverse strand, counting down.
ACTTTGTTTTTGATCCTGCATTGATTTCACAGTTAGTCATTCATCCTTATTGCTGCGATTAACCCAAGGCTGGGAAAGAGACGTAAGACTGAAATGGAAGAAAAGAAGTAATTAAAGATAAAAAACATGACTGTTCGCACACACTCTCAGGGAGAAGAAAATTTTATTTCCCCAGAAGGGGGAATCCCTGGCCCCCTTTAATCGTAAATATTCGATTAATGTTGCATGTAAATTTCCTACTTTCAAAGTGAGTACACTACTGCTGTTCAGTCAGTGGTACGATGTCAATTTGACGTTATCCTTCTACTCCTGGTAAAGTACAGTAGCCACTAGAGAATCCCACTAAATTAACTTTGCTAAATACTTCACCTAGTTCCATGTGAATAAGGTTTAGGGATTTCAGGTTTGTTTAGTTTCTTCTGATTGCGAGTGGTAAAAAAAATTGCAAGCCGTTGGAAAAGCTAAAGAGCATTTTAGATTTCCATTTGAGATCCCCAAAGGTTAACGGTATTTCTGATCGTTACTTTACAAGGTCACATGTGTTAAATAAAATACATGTCTCCTCTCAAAATACTCTAGTTTCTGGACAGAAAATGATTAAATGCCATGTACATTGGGTAATTCAGTCCTGATAACTAAAGAATTCCGAGTTTTGCAAGTATATCAGTGAAGTTAGATTTTTCGTGGCGGTGGTTGTGTGCCCAGATAATTTCGTTCAGGCATTTAAGAATATACCATATATCTCTGAATGTCAGACGACTCCGAAACTCCGAATCCAAGACGACCCCACATTTTTCAACAAGGGATTACAGAAAAACTATTTTAAAAACTTTCAAATGGTTACCTTATTACAAGTAACTGAAGGAGACAATGAAAGTACCGGTACACAGAAAATAAAATCAGATACAGACATCCCTTAGTCAGATACAGATCCCACGTAGTCGTCCTCACTTGAATGGTCCACAGAATCTGCAGAGTCACTGGAAGCTCGTAGTTCTGTTCAGTAAAGAAAAGAAAAACTCCACATCATATGCCGCGAAAGAAAGACGACCCCATACTTCTGGGCACGAAATTGCGGCAAAAACCCTGGTCTTCAATTCAGAAAGATACGTTATTTTCCAGACTATTTTTTGCTCTTATTCCCCCCCCCACCCTTCTCTCTATCTTTCTGAGATTTGCTTATTTTCTATTGTTCATTCTCTCCTTTGCGTCCTGTTCCACCCTGTTTCTTTATACTTTCATTCTTTCTTTCGTTCTACGTTTACCTACATTTCTCTACCTCATTCTTTATAAATTTCTTTCTTTGCCGTTTTTTTTAGTCTCATTTGTATTTTCCTATCTCTTTTCTTTCTTTGTTTTCAAAATTTCTTTATATTTTTCTTTTTCCCCTTTTCTTCCTTGCTTTTATATCTCTATTTTGCATCTTTGCCGGATTTCCCTGTTTGTCTCTTTCTTTATATCTAAATTTCTTTCTTCCTGCCTCCTGTTATATCTTCTCCCCTCTTTTACATATCTTTCTACCTTTTACTCCGCTTCTCTATATTTTCTTTCTAAATTTCTTTCTTTTTCTCTATTTATTTAGTTCCCTCTCTGTCTTTCTTGGTTCTTTATCTTTTTCTATGGATTGATTGCGTTGCTTTTGGGTTTTTGTTCTTAGTCAACTTATGCACAAATATGCTGATCGAGACTGGACCTTCCGTTTAAAATGTGATCCGAATCATTATTTGGCTCCACCAGTATCGAACCTGGGACCCCTTGATTACAAGGCAACAACATTAGGCGAAGATGACGATAGCCCACTGATACTTCCACAAGTAGAAGTAAGTCATCAATTAACACAGTAAGTAACATATCCACATATATCAGCCATCAAGATGAAAAAAAAAACCTGAATTAGAATAAAACTAAATGCCGCTCCGCCTCTACAGCTCTGAAATTATGTAATCACTTCCGGAACTTCCTAAACTAACTATAAGTCGCAAAATAACATAGAAAAAAGTGTGGTCGCTTCTTTAGGCGCCTAAAAAGACTAAAACTTTCTCTATGACGACTAAGGTCCTGAAGTGTGATTGCCCACCTTGGCATCAAAATGTAAGGGACCAGCGTGGGCTGACTGGAGCCTACCTGCTACGGCGCACACACACACACACACACACACACACACACACACATATATACTTATACATATATGTGTGTGTGGATCATGACAAACCCAGAATTTATCACTCCCCTGGGTACTGATATTGCTATGCGCCAACCAAACTGACAAGGCATGTCATCTATCATTATTAATGTCACTCAGGAAGATTGTGTTGAAGAGTAAATCCAACAAGAAGAGCACTGGATCAGCGTCATTGTTGCCAACTTATATCGTGACCGCTGGCTTTCCCGATAACGTAATGGTTAATGTTGGTCTATTCCTATCAAGGTCTAGGGCCTCTCCGATGGCGCAGTGGTAGCATCGTCGCCTTGTAATAAAGGGGTCACGGTTTCGATACCCGGTGGAGGCACATAGTGGTTTGGATCCCACTTTAGGCTGTAGGTCCAGTCCCGATTAGCCTTACTGTGCATAAAGTGGACTCAAAAACCTATCAAGATCTATATGGTGCTGTTTTGCCATAATCGTATCTGGCCTCTGTCACAATAATATCTGGGGTGTTTGTCATTGTTTGTCAGTGTCCCTTCATCAATTTCACCATATCAGCACTCATCCTTATTGTTGCGATTAGCCAAAAGTTACAGCAAAGCGACGATAAATAAAAAGTCAACAAATAATAAAAATCTACGTAATTTGTAGTTAGTTCAAACGTGTGAGAGAGAAACCGATGAGCTATGTTTGTAATTTTTAATTTAACTTTCTGGTTCGTTTCGTGTCTGTTTTTACTTAAAATGAATCAGAAATTGTTCAAAAATTTCCTCTTGTATCGAAATGATCGATTTTAGTGGAATATAAATGGTTTATTATAGTATGGTGTTATGATAAATGAATGAACACTCCAAAGGTAAAAAGGTCTCGTCCTGATACCACCTCTAGCTGCGGTGATTCGTTAACAAGGTTTCAAAAAGCAACTCAATAATATTTTTTGGCCATTGAGTGAGAGAGTTAACAAGTGACTATATGACAGAATTTTACTATCTTAGACCCCTCCCTAGAAATTTTTCTGGACTCAGCGCCCGCTCAGCATCCTGTCATCAACCAAAGTCTTGTAACGAATGTTGCCTCTCAGAGGAACTACACTGTTAGATCGGCGCATGATGTTTATTGAGAAAACACTTTGGATCTTCTCGGTCAGAGACTAAAAGACAACACTGAAGTATTTCTGGAAATATATCTCGTTTGGATCTTTGTAATGATGAGCATTTTGAGATGCACTAAGTCGTCAACTAAGGGTAAAACAAAATGTTTGTAATTCATTGAGTCACAAACTCTCGTTATTGACAAAAATAAGTTTGTGAGCATTGCTTAGTTACGTAATTGAAAATTTAAACATAATTTTAATTAATTAATTAATTGTTCGCCCATCTCCTGAACTTGGTTTTAATCTTTCTGTTTTATCATTCATGTTGGGCGATGATTGCAGTGTTTTAAAAACTGTTTTTAGCTTTTTGACAAGAGCGGATTTTTGAACTGTTTCTGTGGAAGATTTTAGTGTTTCATAACTTTTTAATGTGTTGTGTATGTCTGTCATGTGCAGGCCCCTTTGCAACCTTGTACTCTTAACCTCTCTCAAGGGGTTCTTTACACCACTTTCTAAACTTAAAGGTAAGTATATTTTATTTAAAAGGATTCTTCCTCGTATACTTTTAAGGGTGCAAAATGGCCATATATACCGACGCATCCCAAAATTTTAACTCATTCATTCATTCATTCACCCTGAACTAAGACGTTTAAAGTTGAATGTCAGAACTCGAGAGACATATAAACAGTTTTTGCATACATCAACCCTACCAACTACAATCGAGATATTCCAAAAACTTGTTGAACGTGCCTCGTATTTTAATTTTAAATAAAACTGTAGTGATAGGAAAAATGGGTTTAAAATTAAAAACCTGTGCAAAACTTAGTTGAAGTAAAAGGCAATTATTCTTGGTATCGATATGTATTTGATGATGAGAGGATGAGTGATGATTTCACAAAGGAACATCCATGCCAAGGTCAGGACTCGAACCCGAAACATTCATTGGCAAGATTATGCAACGTGCTCAACCACCAAGTCATCTGGGTGGTGGTATAATTTAAGTGACTGTCCACACAGCATCAAATAAGAAGTATGGCTGAGATCAACACATGAGAAGATGCCAATATTAGCAGGAGTATTTATTAAATGTTTCCATCATTGAGGCAAGTGAAGTGCTTCAGTAGTTTACATATCAGAATACTTTCCCATTCTGCCCATCGATATTTTTCGCATGAAGCCATATGTCAAGGAGCGATCGACGCCTCACGCGCTTGGTATGCTGGAAACAATGTAATTGGCGAGATGCTATTTCTGGACCTCTCTCAGACATTATATCCCGGCAGAGCAAAAGGTTTCCACCTGTTACAGACAGATGCGCGCAGCGGACGTTTATGTGACGAAACGCGAGTAGGTGGTCGATGTAACGCTTTACTATTAACCTGTTAAATGTCTTGGTTAAGGAGATGGGTGAGCCGTAGAAACTGCTTTATGTCAATAACGAGCTTTCGTTACTTAAGTGTTCTACTCTTAATCGACAACTTAATAAACAGTGCATCTCAAAATTTTCAGCATTAATAATGTATAACTAGTAAAAGATACAAGGAGGTGGAGCTAAGGCTCCAGACATTCTCGATCTGGGCCATGTGGTGGTGGTGGGGGGAGGTCCCCGATGCCGTAGTGGTAACGTCGTCGCCTTTTAATCAAGGGGTCCCGAATCCGATACGCGGTGGAGGAATATTGCACAGTGCTTCAGATCCCACTTTAAACTGTAGGTCCAGTCCCGGTTAGCCTATATGTTCATGAAGTGAACTTAAAACAACACTAAAATTCAACTGGGTCATAATGGAAGTGGTGTGATCAGCACCATGCTTCGATCGATTTTTCCTCAAAGGATTTTTTCAGTGGAGTTGCAACATATTAAAACTTTGAGTTTTGACAAGTGCTAAGTAATCACCATAAGAAACGTCTAGAACGAGCAGAGTTTGTTTATAAAATTAATGGAATGCGAATTACTAGTATGAGAATGTTCACTGATATTGGAGTTACGCATGTCGCTGAGCTCTGTTTGGATGACCACAACTAAATGATACGAGTATTTTCATTGTAGCAGCCATTTTTCAATATGGTGGACGAGGTTACATTGGAATCTACAGCAAATTCCATTTTTTTGTAAATTATTTTCAATTCAAATGTGGACCGTAATCGTTTTTTGTGGTGTTTCGGCTAGCATGAGTTCGTACCAGAAATTCTGGGTTCCAATTGCGGGTAAAGCAACATTGCTTCTTTGCTTCGCACTGTGAAGCTCGCCATTGGTGCATGGTGATCCTCGTAGAGAACAGGTGATTTTAACTCGGCTTCACATTGGCCAGACATCCACACATCGTCATTTGTTGCAAGGGATGTTTCATCCGGTATGCCGTGTTTGGGAACAGCCATATCGACTGTGCCGATTTTAAACTTTCTCAGACAATCTTTTTTTATCTTCTTGACTCCTTGTCGTTTGCTTTGGGAGAAGTGACATTGTTTTAAGTACGAGGGGGTATCAAAAAGGTTTGCCTGTTGAGGTATAATTTGTTTAATAATGGAAAGATTGAAACAATGAAATACATACAGTTTGCCTGTAGTGTCCTCTACTCAACGTTACCCTTACACACAGTTCCCATCACGTTCGATGCCTTTGAGCGAGCGTTTTACCCAGGCCTCAAAAACAGTTTGGAAAAATTCCACACAGCACTCCCTACCCCACCGTTCAGAGATGTTTGCACCTCCTGTAGGTCCTCGAATCTCATGACACAAAGCAGAGACTTAAAACAGACTTTATGGTATCCCAAACTCTCAACCATTGCACGTGCTGACCCATAGGACATGTGCACTGCATCAGAAATTTCCTGGATGGTGATGCGTCTATCCTCTCGAATGAGCTCATCATCCCTGTGGCGGTTGTCGTCGGTCAACGACGTTGATAGCCTGCCACTCCTTGTCATGTCCACACTTTCGGTTTCTCCCACTTTGAACTTAACTACTTAAGTCTGAGCTAAGTCTGTGCTTTGTGGCATGAGATTCTAAGACCTACAGGAGGTTAAAACAGCTCTGAACAGTAGGTCAGGGAGTGTTTTGTGGATTTTTTCCAAACTGGTTTTGAGGGCTGGATAAATTGTTTCAATCTTTCCATTATTAAACAAATTATACCTCAATAGGCAAAACTTTTTGATACCCCCTCGTATTTTTGTTTAGATTTTTTATAGTGTCTCCTTACGTTCTTAAGGTGTTTTTTTGCTCTGAGTATGTCTCTTTACAGCCTTGCACTTCTAACATTTCTCAAGGGGTTCTTTACAACCCTTCTTTAACTTTCAGGTAAGGATTTTAGATAAGGAGACTTTACCTCAATAGTTTGGATGTGCAAAATGGCCTACGTAACCAGAAATTTTAACTCGTTCATTCATTCACTCAAGGGACTTTTTACGCCCCGTTTTTAACATGGATAGTTTTCGTCTTATATTTTGAAAGGTACAAAATGCCAACTTGAGCCGACACCCCTCACCCCAAATTAACTTATTCATTCATTTATCAACTCAAGGGGCTTGTCACACGCCTTTTTAATTTTTTAGATAAGGATTTCTAGTCGCATTCTTCGAAGGGTGCAAATGTCCGCATGAGCCGAAGCACACCAAAAATTTTAACTCATTCGTTCAAGGGGCTTTTTGCATCCCTTTTTTAACTTTCAGACAAGGATTTTCCGTCGCATATTTTAAAGAGTGCAAATTGCCATATGGGTCGACGCACCCCAAAAGGTTTAACCGATTCATTAATTCTGTTATCTCCTTTGATTTTTCAATTCAGAAAGAGGAAAGTCATTATAGTAGGAAGCCAATAATAAATAAATAAATAATAAAAAAAAAAAGCGAGGAACCTGGTTTTGTTGTTGGATTCCATTACACTCCAACATTTCATTTTAAGAAGCCCTTTGGTGCATACGGTATTACAAGCTTCACTTTTACGGTCTCTAAAACACGCGGAAGTGTAAAACCGACTAGCTGAAAAAACAAGGACGTGTATAAATCAAATGGATTAAAATGCACTGTAAATAGAAAAATCTCATAGAAAATATGAACAGGAATATGAAAAAAGTGTTATTTCCCTCCCGTGTTTGTTGTGAGATCATTAGTTTTCATCGTATCGATTAAGGTGATTAGGTATTAAGGTAAATTAAGTAAAATACAAAATATATGTGGATTATTGTAAATTTCTTACAATTCTGGTAATATCGAGAAGGGATTTATTTGAAATTTGCCATACATCTTCAGAGTAGCCTAGGGATAATTTAGTGAATATTCAGTTGTTGCTTGAACCAGAGATCGGAAAAAATCTATATGAAGTTCTGCTTTAAATTCTATTCTTGTTATGTCAACGAAATACTTTTAATCGACAATAGCAAGAACATTTTGAAAACAAAAACCGTCTTTAGAAGGTGACGGAGGTTGTGATTTAACTTTAAATAATACGCTTGCGCAGTTATTTCGTGTGTAAAAATGTATGTGTTGAGTTCATTTTGTAGCAATCATAACGGCCCGCTGAGGGTCAAGAGCTACCAAGGGGCTTTTCGTTGAGTGACGCATGGTCAGCTTATCGAGTCCCATCGTCGCTGTTTTCTGACTTCCGAGATCAGAGCTCGCTACTTCTTTTCAAGCTCCCCGATTGTCTCCACGTTCAGCACAGAAAGTTTGGATCTCCCACCGACACTTGAACGCTGATATACACACATACATACGCCCCCCCCAACACACACACACACACACACTACCCAACACACACAAACACAGTGCTTTTTCCTGAGATGAAAGGTCCCGGTACTCTTGAAGTTGGTTTGTTATTGTTATTGTGTTGGTTTATTATTATTTTCATCATAAGAACTATTCAACATATTATGATGTCTTCATAAAATATCGTACATCCGCACACACACCCTTCTCCCGTTATAATGTGTTATTTACATGTATAAAAAGGTGCGGTACGACGTAAGCATTGCACACATGCGTAACTTGGGGGAAAGAGGGAGTCTGCCCCCACCCCAAATTTTCAGGTATTTTAATATTTACAAGTTATTTTTGTTAACCTCCTGGGGACCTGAGGAGATAAGTAATACATAGCAATATTTTTGTTTGTTGTTTTTTGTTTGTTTGTTTGTTTATTTTGTTGTTGACAACACTTATTTAGCAACTAATCCTGGACGCTATTTTTATGATATGGAAAATGTTTAGAGTTTTCCACCCCCAAAGTTAAGCCGCAAGTTTGATTCTGCTCCCTCCAAATTAGGCCCCAATTTAGGACAATGAGAATAACTAATGTATGAAGTAATTCTTATTTTAAGGTGCCATACTTGTATTTTCTTTTGTTTTTTGTTTAGATGCAAGTTACAATCCAAGGGCCATTTTTTCTGAGAGGTAATAAATGTCACATATAACTCTACAAAGGCAATGTCACTTATAACTCTTCAAAACTACGGAAGTTTAAGAAACAATATATGAATACCCACCCCCACCCCCTTTGTATGTGAATCCGTGGTATGGAAATATCCCAGGAGAATCACCACAAGAAACATGTGTGACATAAATCTCAAGTGGTGGATACACTGCAGACAAGTTAGAGATATTTTTTACATGTTGTTCGGTCTCTTTTCCACTTTTCACCGCGATTGAAAGCTTACACACCGCGATTGAAAGCTTACACACCGCCTGGGATCGTAAACAGGTGGAATTCCCTCCCATCTTGTCGTCTACCTGTGCTGAAACGTGCCGGGAATAGCCTTTATATTGAGAGCTCGCACCTTGGACCATCTGCTCCATCGAAGACTCTCAGCCGACTCGATCGATAGAGGCAACGTGACATAGAGAACTGAATCAAATACCGATTGTATTCTTATCACGGGGTAACTACGTAACAAGTCCTCGCCCAGAACTGAATTTGAACTTTCTTCTCTTTTCTGTCTTATTTTTAGAAGTATTGTTAAACTTTATCGGTGTTAAAGTTTATTTTGATAGTTCTGTTGAATTAAATTTAATATGAAATGATAACTACACCATCGAGTCCACGTTAGGGGAAAAAGTAATTTCAAGATCCACAAAGTACAGTCACTGGCAATAATAATGGGACACCCAGTTCCTGAAATACTCGCTTCTCTGCAAGGAGTTATGTGTGTTGCTTAACTGTACGGCGGGTGGTAGAAGTTGTCATTTGCTATTAATATTCACTTATCGCCGTACAATTAGGCAACACACTTAACGCCTTGTAGGAAAGCAAGCATTTCAGGATCTAGGTGTCCCATTTTTATTGTCGGTGACTGTACATTACCGGGGGGGTATTGTCTTTTCCCCTCCCCCCAATACTAACTTCAATTAAGCATTTTTGTCGAAGAGATGGAGAATTGATTTCATACCCCGTCTGCTACTATACAGAATTGGGCTGCAGAAGGTCAAATAACTGTGGGTCCCACCTGTGGCGTATACTGGGTTAAGAACCTGGGCTATTTCACAATATCATAGTGTTCGAATGGAGAAAAATTTGCTGGTGGGGGTGTTTTTGTTTTTTTAACTCATTTGGGATAGCGGGTTGAAGTGATGTGACTGTGATTAAAAATATATACCTCATAAATAAAACATGGACATATACACTTTCAGTAAGGAAAGGATTTCAAGAATTTCATTCTTATTTGCATACATGAGAGGCCCATATTGTGAAATATTATGTAAGCCTATATAAAAAAAATAATTAAAAAAAAATTTCAACCTACCTATTTTCACGATTTGAAGTTCGGGTACTCCTTGTTGGCGCAGTAATAACGTCGTTGCCTTGAAACTAAGGGGTCCCGGGTTCGATGCATGGTGGTTTAGATACCACTTTAACTGTAGGTCCGATCCCCATTAGCTTATCTGTTCATAAAGTGGACATACAAGAAAAATCCACAACGATTTGGAGCTTATCGTCATTCGTAAGCCGAAAAGACAGCTTGTTAATTATGTCCCTCATTTCAGTTCACTACACAACACACAGCACATATCATTCACAAAAATACACTCACTACTCTATTCACACGCTGCCTCTAAATAAATTCCACGCACCAAGACCATTCGACGCGATATAGACTAGAACTGGTCCTTGTCATTTCGGTAAACCATTCCCACTCAGCCAACAATTTTCTACTCCCCACTGTATCTAGTTCTTTGAAGGTCAACGACCTATTTTTCATCTCCTCTGCAAGCGTTCAATGACGTTCTTATCCCTGCCACACGACACTTTCCCCTTTGGTCGCGATAATTTGGCTTCAAAATTCCCCATTCCTGGGAAGATTACATGCTGGGAAAAATTGGTTTGCAACATTGACCCAGACTGTTGAGGAAGTTCAGAGCGTTTTTTCCCCGCCATATGCAACCCTGTTCTCTCTCCTGTAACAGTTTGACTCCACAATTTCCCGATCCTGGGGAAATTACATGGTGGAAAAAATTGGTTTGCAACATTGATCGGAGCCCTGTCAAGCTTACCCGTCACCCCCGTGGAGTTGCCCGCCAGCTGGACCAGAGCATGGAGCCAGCCGTCTCGCGAATTCAAAGAAAGCGGGTAATGTTTCCAACTTCTAATAAATCAGGTTCTTCTTCTTATTGAAATGAACAATTTTATGCACATTTTCTCATAGATATTTATTCTGTATTTTATCCCCTGAGTCTGGGCTTCGCAGATAGCCTAGATAGCCCCGAATATACGCCTCTGGGTCCCACCAAGGTTTTGATTGGATTTGATTTGATTTGTTATTCAGCGTCGCTTTTCTGCCACTTTGGCTTATCACGACGATAAAGATGAGTAATGATATAAACTCGATGAAGGGAAATTCACAAACAACACCCATGATCATACAGAGATTCGTATCCGGGACCCCTATGGTGGAAGCACGCTGTACTGACCACTTAGCCACGAAGGTCCGCCAATCAAGGCTTTGCTTTGCTCCTCCTTCAGTTTGACATACACACACACACACACACACCTTCATATATATATATATATATATATATATATATATATATATATATATATATATATATATATATATATATTATATGTGTGTGGGGGGGGGCAGAATGGCGTAGTGGTAACGTTGTCTCCTTGAAATGAAGATGAAGGCACCTAGTGGTTCGAATCCCACTTTAAACTGTAGGTCCAGTCCCGTGTAGCCTATCTATGCATAACGTGGACTTAAAACCTAAACTTCACTCCACTCCAAACACCTTGTGTGTGCAGGGGGGGAGGAGGTGTTATACTACCCATGCACATTTCAGCATACCGTGAAGGCACATAAAGTGAATGAGGTAGTGCCACGTACATTATCTGGATCATTTCTGGTGATATGATCAGCAGCACGCTCTGATCATCTTTTACTCACAAAAGGTTTCTCCCCATGTACTCATTCTCATTAATGGCTGGGCGAATTCCGGGAATTCGAACCTGCGTCGAATGCATGGCAATCAGGTTTCTTGTCTCTCTCTCTCTCTCTCTCTCTCTCTCTCTCTCTCTCTCTCTCTCTCTCTCTCTCTCTCTCTCTCTCTCTGTCTCTATCTATCTTTCTCTTTATATTTTCATAAGCCAAAGAATTAAATAATGTTAAACAACAGTCCAATCAGATAATTCAGTTATGTTAATGCTGTAAAAGAGTACGATATGTACTCGTACTAAACACAGCCAAAAAAGTTTTGCATCAGGACGGAAAATGACAAAAGATAAATGAAGCACAAGGTTAATTGACAATGACAGTAAGTTTACTAATAAACAGATGAAGAACAAGACATGTTGAATGAAAAGAGAACAAAAAAATTACAATTTTCACAGAAATTTGTTTAAAACGAAAATGGCACAATTCATGATGCAGGCAAAAAACAGGCAACTGCCACAAGAAGACTGTTCGTCACAGTGGATCCACCAGAAACATTGTCTACCACCTGGTGTGTCCTCCCCTGGCTGCAAGAAGGTATTGAACACGCTGTGGCATACTGAGGATGAGACGGTCAAGGTGATCTTGCAGTAAGCGATCACATTCGTCCTGTGCCGCAAGAAGAACTTCACGAAGATTGATGGGAGCCACAGAACGGTTAGCAATGGCATTTTTTAGCATTGCCCATGCATGTTCGATGCAATTCATGTCGGGACTTTGCGCTGGCCAGAGCATGCGACGGATATTCACCACCTGCAGATAATCGTGCACCATCTGTGCGCGTTGTGGACGGACATTGTCATCCACCAAGACAGATTCGTCACCAATTTCCTGATGAAAGGGTTGCACAGTCGTCCGGAGAATGTCCCTGACATAACGAACAGCTGTTTGTGTCCCTCTAATTGGAATTAGGGGCGTTCGACGTCCGAGAATGATCCCTGCTCACACCAAGATTCCTCCTCCTTGGTATGGATGGACACCCTGGACACCACGAAGCCGCTCCTGCAGTCCAGGGCCTCTCTACACACGTCCTCTTCGTGAATCTGGCCTTAGACAGAGCCTACATTCATCGGCGAAGAGCCCAATGATGGGGTCCATAATTTCGATGTGCATGGGCCCAATGCACACGGTCGAGTCGATGTCGTGGCAATAGGTACTGGCGCCGGAGAGCTCTTCTGGAACGTAAACCACTTTCTCAGAGTCTGTTACGGACAGTTTGGTTTGACACACACACACCAGAGGCTGCCTGGAGCGCATGAGTGTTGTTCCTTGCCGTCATGGTATTCTGTCGCCGAGTTGAGAATCGTACATAGCGGTCTTGTGCTGGTGTTGTGACCCGTGGACGACCTGTCCGTTGACGATCTGCTACTGTTCCTGTGTCTGTATACCACTTCCAGGTCCTACAAACATTGCTTTGCGCCACTCCAACAGCCCTAGCTACAGCCCGTTGCGACATGCCAGTCTACAGTAGGGTGATGATCCTGGCCCGATCAAACTGCACTATCGTACGTACGCCTAGTCATGCCTTGCAAACAACTGCACTCGCTCGCCTTCGCTAACTGGACACAAGGAAAACCTACCCAACCTTCGCCACCTACCGTGGTGCTACGTTCGAACACACGCATGCGCTTACCAACTCCGGTAGTCGTCTGTGGTGATCGGTATTGCACGTCGACCGCGTTACTTCGCACAATGAGCTCTGCTTCATCGTTTCTTGTCCGCTTCGGCATGTTGCGGACACTATTTTCATCACTTCTTGGGTGATGCAAAACTTTTTTGACTGTGTTTACTTGAATTAAGACCGGTTCAAAGATTATAAATAAATACAGAAAGTTGCAAAAAGCTAGCGCATATGCTGCTTAATTGCCTTTACGTAGTGGTGCAATCATTTCGAAATGCACAAATCATTTTTACAAACTGAAACAGTTACTTTGTGCAAAGCATACAGAACCTTGTTGTTCTTATATTCTTTACTTTATTCCAGATTTGAAATAAGTGATGGCGTAGTGTAAAGCCGTAGCCTTGCTATCAATACCCAGTGGAGGCACATAAAGTCCATACCAGCTAAATGTAGACCAGGTGAACAAGAATAAATCTCTGCGCAAGTAGTGACGCGAGACGGCCCCACCAATGAACAGTGAGAGAGAAGGGATTACGTAATGGACGAATGGAGTTACCCTATTTCCTGCTTCACTCTGCAAGCGTTGCAAACTTTTGAAAGCCACAATACCGTACGCACATGGCAAACGGGCCGTATTTTTGTCTCCATGTCCGTACGATTGGTTTAGGAATTTCTTAGGGAAATATTAGGGATAAAACTGCAAGAGCAAATTTTGACAAGCCCTGCATTTAGCGTACGGACTAAGGTCTGGACTGTACGTCCGTACATGTACAGTCAGGACCGTACGGTTGGCAACGCTGCGCTTTCACCACTTGATTTCCTTCCTCCTCCTCTGCCGCTATGCGCTGCCCTGCTCCACAGTTAGCTGGGACAGGGTATAGTGGTTTGAATCCCACTTTAACCTGTAGGTCCAGTCCCGATTAGCCTTCTGTGCATAATGTGGACTTAAAACCCAAATCTAAATGAAAATGAAAGTGTCGGTTAATCATATCCCCCTTCCCCCATTAGTCTGCTTCCTACTGCTTGCGTTTAAACTCGCAACGGATCAACTGCGTGGCCGATAAAACTCCACCAATCCGTGGCTCCTGTATCGGAGCGTAAGGGCACCTGTGTTTTGATACATTGCGGAATCGACTCAATGCACACTTTCATTGGCCAGGCCATCAACAGGTGCTCCTGCATAGCGGAGAAGCTCTGCCAAGCCAAATAGGCGCTCTATTTATAACTCCCACAATCGACTTGTTGAAGCATTGGCAGATACACGCTGTCCAGCATAGAGCGATTGTTTTCTTCAGTTAATTTTGGTCTGTTTCAAGTTCTTAACGAGTTGAAATCGATATGTGCCTGGGATTGCTTTTATCTTTGCTTGCCCATCGTTGAAAGAAGTTCAAGGTACGTGTTACTGATTGGGAGATAGAGAAGTCAATTTTGAGCGCAGAAAAAAAGTGGGTGCAAGACTTTCAGGAAACCTCAGCGATGGTGGAATCTAATGTTCTCGCTTTCTTCTTTCTGCCTGTTTTTCTTTTTGTTTAATTTCTTCTTCTTCCTCTTTAACTCTTATTTCTTTCCTTTCTCTCTTTCCTCATCCCTCCCCTCTTTTGTCATCTCTTTTCTTCTCTTTATTTACCTCTTTCCATTATTTAATCCGCTTCTCCCTTTCTTCTTCTGTTTATTTATTTTCTGCTATTTCGTACGTATTTTACCTTCCTCTGTTTCTGTTCTAGATCCAACTCTTTCTTCCTCTCTCTTCCTCTTGTTATTTATTTTCTTATCTCTTTCTTTCTCTTTGCCTATCTTTCTTTTCCCATATTTCTCTACTCCTCTCTTGTCCCTCTCTCTTCCTCGGTTTATATATTTTGTTATCTTACTTTCTCTGTTTATCTTTTGTATTTCTCCTGCCTCTACTTTTGTCCTCTGTCCTTCTCTTTCGTCCTCTTTTTAAGCCAATCGCGTAAAGTGGTCGACTTTTGATCTCACCACCGAAGTTCACAGATTCGAGTCCTAACGTGAAAATGAATGCTCTACGTTACGTTGGTCTCGTCTCATCAATTTCACCTAATCCTCACTCATCCTCATTGATTGATTTATTGATTTTCCCTATTTTACTTCGCTTTTTGTGCCACTTTTGGCTAATTTGCGAAGATGGGGATGAATGATGATATGACGAAATTGATGAATGGACACTCACAAATATCCATGCCCAGGCCGGGATTCGAACCCGGGACCCCTGGAGCGTAGCGCGATGTGCTAACCACTCCGCCAGGGGGACCGGCTCACTCATATTCATTGTCACGATTAGACAAGTGTAGTAGAAAAGCGACGTAAAATAACAACAAAAAATTACAAATCAACTTACGATGGAGAGTTAAATGACATCGTTAATTTGCTTTTGTTTTACATCAAGTAAATTTCAGCATGCAGACTCATTGCTCATCTGCATATACAGGGTGCTCGGAAATTCCCCTTACAAACTCCTAGGGATAGTAGAGGGGACTGAGTAGACAATATTTGGAATAGGAACCCATGTCCGGAAACGTACCGTTTCCATGCTACAACCATGACAATGTGTTGGATGTTCCTGTGCTGGTATGCAACCTGGTAGGCAGTACATGACGTCAGAAGATCACCTGATGGCACGTGATGTCTACCCTGCCTGGGTATCCAGTCAGGCTAACGGGTGCCGCGTACTTGATCTTCCTACAGGAAGTATTGGCCCTGTTCTTGGATGCTGTGCCATTGAACGTCCGTCAGGAACTGTGGTTTCAGCACGATGGCGCACCGCCGCACTTTACATGTGACATTCGGAGACATCTTAACCTAAGATTCGGACAAAGATGGATAGGCCAAGGTGATCCAATCGCGTGGCCCCCACGATCGCCGGATTTAACGCCATTGGACTATTTCTTGTGGGGTCGTTTGAAGAGTATAGTGTACGAGACTCATGTAGAGACAGACGAAGAACTGCTGGCACGAGTTCTGGTCGCTGCACAAGAAACTAACGGGACACCGGTGTGATGGAGCGAGTGTACCGGAAAATGATTCGTCGGTATAATGTGTGCAACGACGTTGGTGATCGTCATATCGAGCCACTGTTGTAGTTGAGCAGTGCCGTATGCGACACATCCAGTGCATAAGACAGAAACAAATTGTTGCGTTCCACTCTCGACACAAGTGTTATTGTGATCAATGAGTAGTACGTTTCTTTCTTGTTCCCTTGGCATTGTTACCAAATAAATTTGTTTGTATTATGTACTGTCACACATCATTCAATTCTGTACCTTACGTAACACCTCATTTGACATGGTTGTAATAAATGATTACACTTTAGGTCATCAGGTGATCTTCAGAAGTCATATAATGCCTACCCGGTTGCATACCAACACAGGAACATCCAACACATTGTCATGGTTGTAGCACGGAAACGGTACGTCTCCGGACATGGGTTCCTATTCCAAATATTGTCTACTCAGTCCCCTCTACTAGCCCTAGGAGTTTGTAAGGGGAATTTCCGAGCACCCTGTAATTTCAAGCCTGAGTTAGTATCTCTGAATCTGAAGAAGAATATTTGTGATGGGACGTGCAGTCACTTACGAACCAGTGCGAAGATATTTACAACCATCTGCCTGCAAACTGAGGACACTCTCGAACTTCCTCTTTCATTTGTAAACTTGCTAGCATGGTAAATATGCATTTCATTTTCATTTGCCGGGCGAATTTCTATAAGTTTTATACTTCCAAAGGCAAGAAACCCGCGATATTCACTGGTGCAAGTGGGTGGAGGAAGCGCCAACATTAAAATTACAAAAATGCGTTTTGAAACTGAGCTGATCAGTGTTGCAGCCTGCAGATCGTTATGTAAATAACAGTTAATGCAAATTTGGGCTGTGTACAGCCTGTCCTACAATTTTGTTCCACTTTAAAGTTTTCATTTGAACCTCCCTCGTATATACATAAAGACGTTACTGTTTTGGGAAGTCTCAACAAATTGTAACATACAAAACATATGGAGAATATGAAGGTTAAAGGTGATTCGGCTGGTATCTGTATAACCTTTTACCGCTCAATAGTTCTGAGTCAACTGAACAATGTGTTCAGTCTTAATTAAAAAAAGTAAGGTTCAGTAACCAGCGAATGCTCGTCAAGGTGCCTCAACGGTAAATGTAACGGGGGTTAGGGGGGGAGTCTCTATGGAGATATTGGGGGTAGTAAACAAAGGCAGACGAGGTTGATTGGAAAAGCTGAGTGCATTGTCCACACGTCTCCTCACATGTGTACCCACTACACCCTGAATGAATTGCATCAGAAATAGAAAAAGAGATCCCTGAGGGCAATACTTGGTTTCAGTTCTTTTCGAAGAATCGGGTGACGGGAGTGATATTGGATAGAGCAACATGGATGAGAGGCTGGTGAACCTTGAAGGTGAACCTTGCCCCAACATTTCATTACAGTAATGCCTCGAGGGTTGAAAATGAAGTACATGCTTTTGTTTGGTTCACAGCGTGCAGTTAATGACCGGAAAGTAATCAAAGTTTTCCAAGGAAAGCACCTAGGCTAACACAACGAGGAATCGAACATATCATTACTCCTAATTACAAGGCCGAGAGTTCAACTATGAGGCCATGGTGTAGTTCTGAGAGGTGATCCACCAGCAGGAGTTTTCCAACACAATCATGCACAATGGTTTACCTTGATAAGCTGAACCTTTGCTAATTATAAAGCCAAAATAAATTGCTTTTAGTTGTGGACAATTTTACCTTACTTTACTTTGTGCTTTATTCACAGAAAGACTAATTGGGACTGGACCTACAGTTTAAAGTGAGATCCGAACCACAATTTGCCTCCACCGGGTATCAATCCCGGGACTCCTTGATACAAGGTAACGATTTTACCACTACGCCATCAGGGAGACCCACTTTGTGGTTGGTTTGATTGATTGGGTTTATTTTACTTCGCTTTGTATCAGTTTTGGATAATTGCGAAAATGGGGATGAGTGATGATATGATGAAATTGATGAATGGACTCTCACAAACATCCATGTCCAGGCCGGGATTTGAAGCCGGGACCCTTGGTGTCGAGGCGCAATGTGCTAACCACTCGCTATACCAATAGAAAATAAAGGGGCGTAAGGCTATGACCTTCCATGAACACGCTCAAGTATCAACCATCTTCCATGTAGTGCACTCTGGGTTGCATTTTAACAGGCTGAAGGAGCTCTGACGTCTGAACTCACAGCCACGATAATTATCTGCAGGACTTGTGCTAGCTGTGTATGTTTGTCTGATTTGATGTAGAGGACCTTCGTAGCGGAATGGTTTTCACAGCGCGCTTTGCAGCCAGGTATCCCGGGTTCGAATTCCGGGATCGGGCATGGAATTGATTGTGAACATCCCTTCATCAATTTCATATAATCGTCGGGATTAGGCAAATGCGACAGAAAATCTTCGCTTTTCTATCACTTTTGGCAAATCGCGGAGATGATGACGAATACTGATAAGCTGAGATGGGTGGGAAAAAATCACAAACATGTATAAACAATGCATCCACAGAGGATTTTACTTGCTGTGATTCTACTCTCCAGAGCCTCACTAGACTGCAAAATGTAGTCCAGGGTATACTACGTGGAAAGAGGGTTGACATTTGTTCGCTTAAGGAAAAGTCACCCTTTACTGTTCAGTGTGTTTCATGATTGTAGCTTCATTCCCATCGTCGCGATTAGTCAAACGTCGCAGAAAAGCGATATAAAATTTCCTAAATCAAACCAAGCAAATAAAAAAAATATATAACTGGTACTTTACCTGGGCTTCACTAAAGTTATTTCATGATCACGTCAAAGAATTCGTCGTCTTCAAGATATTTATTTGTTCGAAAATCGTTTTTCTTTTCAAAAAAATTAAAACGATCAGTGTGAACAAGAAGCCTTAGCCTACAATATTACAATTTGAACATATTTCTGCACGAATTTTAAATACTACTCAGGACGCTTTTGTTGTATCAAATCTCGGCTTTATTATATCATATTGATCAGGATGTATAATACTTTGACCCTCTGTAGTCTAAGCTAAGAAAAGTAGACACACACTACCTGAAAATATAATACTGTTCTGTTTTTATTGCGTTTTCAGATTTCAGATTTTGTCTTCTGTTCTTGTCGTTTCTGTAAGCTCATGATCTTGTTCATCCAATTTTTCCGCCTCTATCTTGCTGCCCTAATATATTCTCCCTTTCGTTTCGTGATATATATATTGTCAGTGCCAGTACTTGATTTTCTATGTTGGCTATTCAGTTCTTCCTGCCTGCTAATTCAACATCCTATTCCAGTGTTTCCAGCTTAGAAACGCATTTAATTCATAAAGAATTAAACTGGAACTTTTGGTTGTTTACTTTTAGGAAAGGCAACAAATATCTAAGATTGCAACCTATTGGATTGAAATATGTTTGTAGAGTCAGTAGCAGAGTTTTTTTTTCCGCACAATATAAATTCGGTCCAAGTTGCGTATTGTTACATTGAAAATGGTTCCTGGACCATATTTTAATATTTCCTGAAAAAAGGTTCTTGGACCGTATTTAAATTGATGCGGGAAAAAATGTTCTTGGACCGAATTGAAATTCTTCCGTAAAAAAGGTTCCTGGACCGTATTTAAATTGATCGGGAAAAAATGTTCCTGGACCGAATTGAAATACTTTACAGATAAAAAGGTTCTTTACGGTCCAGAACCCCATTTACTCTTGCTGATTTTATCTCCTGGACCGGAATTAAATTTATTTAAAATTCATGGACCTTTAATAACCCTGGTCAGTAGTTCTGACCCTAAGTGAGATGCTACTGACGGCTACTGACGGCTCAACTGGAGGCTGTACTTGATGGCTATTTATTTCCTGAAATCATCGTTGTGGGTGTGTTCCCTGGCAGGGCTGCAATCACAGTTGAGAAGTAAATGTTGAACGAGCAACACACATTGTCATGCTGCGAATTGACGATCATAATTGAGGCTTTGCGTGTTTCGATCTCCACGATGGCGTAGAGGTTTCCAGTCCTCGCAAAAGCGTCAACAATAAACACTCGCTTATTTTGTACAGAGCTGGAAGAAAATAGGATCGAGAGTATTAGGCACAATAGTATATACAAAAGCGTGGCAGTTTGAACGGGCGATCACCCCTGATTGTATTGCCATTTTAGTTTTAAGTTGGAGCTCTGCTGACAACTTCAAGAAGAATAGAAATCGATTAGGTAATATCTGAGGAACAAAAATCGATCGGAACTGGCCTGGAAAAGCGGATGCCTGCCAACCTTTTGGGTGTCTTGTCACTTTCGTTATGAATAAATCATAACACCATTAAGTCTTGTTTTCATGATTTGAAAAACTCAGTATGCTGACCAAGGCAGAAATTTATTTTATTAAAAAATATAAACTAAACGTTATATATAAACAACCTTCTAGCAAGGTCTTCTTCAGACTCTGCACCAAGTACAAATGTAACATGGTACAAAACAGGACGATATATATACACAAACAGGACTATTTTTCTCACGCTCTTCTTCCTTCTTCTCTCCTCTTTTTCTCCTCTTTCTCTCGTGTCTTTTCCACTCTTTCTAACACCTTCTTCCATTCTTTGTTTATCTTCAGTCCCCCATTCCAGTTCATTGTGTCTTCTTCTCCTTTCTTCTCTATTTCCTTGGCCTCCTTCCATTTTCTCACTAGTTTTCTCTTCTCCTTTCCTATCTGCTTAGCCTCATCCCACTCTGTGTCATGTCCTGTTTCTCTAGTGTGTTTTGTTTAGCCTTTTAGGTGAAAGTACAGTTGACAAGGGAAAGCCACCTGCTAGAATGTTCCAGAACATCTTTCTAATAGTCGGGAGGGGAGTAATTTTTGTGTATATATATCGTCCTCTTTTGTACCTTGTTACATTTGTACTTGGTGCAGAGTCTGGAGAAGACCTTGCTAGAAAGTTGAAACGTTACGTTTAGTTTATATTTTATAATGAAATAAATTTCTGAATAAATCAGTGTTACTTTTGCAGCGTCCTTTCTGAATAACCCTGTATACAGTAGCAGACTACTATACTTTATGGGTAACTTCAAAGAATAATTGTCATTTACACATCTCTCCGACCGCATTGTTAAATTCAATCCTTTCAGATCCCATAAACGCTCTATGCGTCACGAAACATGGTTTGTAATACTCTGTTTCTTAGTAACAAATATAGCCGACGCGTATCCCATGACTCATAAGCGTGTCGGAGTTCCAGTAACAGGCACGAATAGATTGGAAGGAAAATTGCGTTCGCGACTCGCACTAACGTCAACATTAATTTTCATATTAAGGCCGTAATACGCATTACACCACGCCGTCACCTGTTGCTCGCATGTTATCTTGCACTAGCCCGGAGCTACTTTTGTTAATCAAGGAACAAATATATCTCCACCCCCTCCCCTTCCTCTCTCGGTCTCCCGAGTGCTCTGTAACCCACTGGTGATATTTTGCATGGAGACACTCCATGTGATGGAAAAGATATAGCTCTCCAGAAGGAGTACTACAGAGTGTTTCAAAGTTGAGTAACCCTCAATTCGGTAGCTTACACCGAATTTTCTGCTTTATGGAGCCGCGTCAATTGACACCACTGGCGTCAGGAACGTGTCCAGAGGGGGGCTCAGGGGGCTCCAGCTCCCTTCGAAATTTTTCGGTTTACACTAGATAAAATGAGGTTTTTGCTTGTGTGTGTGAAATAAAATATTGTGATTATAATTTAAGAAGATATATAATTATCGAGGAAAGGCGGAGAATATTCTAGAACCCTGAGAGATAACCCTGTTATTGATAATATTGTATGTAAACTTGCTCTTTCGGTGTTGTTGCAACGAACTTGAACATTATTTAAAGATTTGTCAGCATTGGAAGTTGCCCTGTTGAAGGTATCGCCATGAGTCGGGCGATTCGTTGGATTACTAATTCTCTGAAAAGCTCGAGAGGGAACGTTCTTGAATAGGAGGTGGAGTCGAACTACTGGCAGGATTAACAAAACATTTTATGTGTGGTACATTCCAGAATATAATATGGATATAAATACACGGATTCAATTTCACTGATGGTCTGTACAAGAGAATCATTCAATAAGACTTCAGGAGTAAGTGTGACAGTCAATAAGTGATCAGTCAGTGTCCATTGACAGTTTTATACGAGATGTAAGATGTAAAGATTCGGGGGGGAGAGGACTAGTGACACATTTTCCTGGAAAGTGCTGAAGTCTACTACTAGTACAAATTCAGGTCCAAAGCTGAACACATTGCCGACAGTTGAGCCTCAGTGTAGTGCTAGTTTCGGGTCATGAGTCGAAGAGATAGTGAATATTTCAGCAGTAATTGGCATTGGAGCATCATTTTAAAAAAAAAATTTTAAAAAAATCTACGTTTTGAGTGACGATTTATTAGTGACCGGACCAAGTTTCGTGTATGCAGTCCGAGAGTTTCATGGTTTAAAAAGGACTTTTAAGTCAACTGTTTAGGAAACACACTCCAACACTAACTACCACAAAGGGACAGCCATGAAGGCCGAAAATTTTATGAATGTCAAGAAGAGAAAGCAAGAAGATGTTGCATATGTGGAAATTTTAGCGTAAAAAGCAAGCTCGACCATGACTCCAAAACCAGGGTCCCTGGCATATACCGTGCCATTCTTTGTTCTACCAAGTGAGCTACCGAGTTGGCTTCGATTGATCTTTTGCTGTGGCTGTAGAGCAATGGCACGGTATGCCTGGTGGAGTCTGCATTTTCCGCTAAAATTTCTGCATAGCACATCTCTCGTGTAGTGTATGCCCAACAGTAAGATGTTGCCTGTTTAATTAACAAGCACAGAAAGAGGAGATAGAATAAAACTAAAGGACATTCCCACCGATTGAGGAGATATTTTTCTTCTGTGGTCAACACGAGCTGCCGTTTCAAGGTGACGATGACATTGACCCACAAGGGAGATTTCACACCGAAGCTACAAGTTATACGTGTGGCTTGAGGATTTGCACAAATCGAACACAGGCTTGTGCACACTGTCGTGCCGCTACGGTGTGAAAAGTTTTTGTTGATTGGGTCATTGCAAACGACACGTGTATGGGTCTTCGGTCTGAATTACTTCCTAAATCTTGAAGATCCAAGTCACAAGGATGGAAAATTAGGATTTTTATTAAGGTTACTTTTCGAAGGCAGGCGACAACACCATAAAGGATCATATCAAAACCTGGGAGAACACATTCGAATGGATTATCCATTGCATAACAGCTTCCAGAAACGAACACACATACACATACTGTGATCGTTTCGGCACAAACACAACGATCGTACATTGCAACACAGGAGTCGAGTGATGAAAAATGTTCCGATATCACGTTCTGAGAAAAAAAATAGCAGCTTAAACAATGGCAGATTTAGGAGACAGTTGCTCTCCATTTTTGGCCCTGCACTATGGCTTTTTAATGCTATCCTTTGTCTACCAAGAGAAAGTAAACTTTTCTTGACCCCTCCCCCCACCACTGTTTTGGAACTGAATCTCAAACATTGACCTTAAACATTGCGAGGTTAAACCCTGCAAAAAAATGATGTTTAGCACCCCCCACCCCACCCGAAAATAATTTCTGGATACGTGCCTGACTGGCGTACTCAGAGAGGAGCTGATGGGGCTACAGCACTTCCAGAAATTTTTAGAAAATTAAAATTTTCAAATAAAAACAGATTTCTGAAAAAATCAAAATGGTAAATGCAAATGAATTGTATTGTGCATATTAGCACAATCACGAGTTGCAATAAAGCATGGATCTTCTAAATTTGGCACACAACGAAGCCTACCTTCGTGGTGTTAAGCGCTTTGACTAAAATAATTTCACCTTAGTATGCAGAGAAGACACATGGTTGGAAGCAGAGTTGCTACATTTAACTATTTCACCATGGTACAAATTTTCAATTTAAAATTTTCAGTGTCGTATAGTAACTTTAAAGGTAATTGTAGACAACGTTAGTTCTGTTGCGAAAATGGTAACTCTGTAACAACTACTTACTTTTAAAAATAACTAGTCACAGTTTGAATTTCTCAATAAACTAACTGTTAGTTCCAAATGCTGGTTAGACACCATATTCGATGATCACTGACACACATGTGAAGAGCATTTGATGACAGACTTATGTAATATGTCAGGGAGATTTCATACCGAAGCGACAAGCGGCACAAGGCACATGTCGCTTGAGGATTTCACCAATCAATCGAACAGTCTTGTGCGGCCTGTCATGCCGCTACGGTGCGAAACGTTGCTGTTGATTGGCTTGTTCCAAAGCAACCTATGTCGCGTGTTGCTTGTCGCTTCGGTCTGAAAGCTGCTTCAAAAACAACTCCATCATGGTAGAGTTGGTATGTTCCCTGCAGTACAGAACCTGGTGAAATTTGGTAAAGAAAAAATACAAGACTCTTTGCGAGACCTGATAGTTTGTTTTACACGGGATAGTCTATCCGAACTGTCTAATTCAACAATGCTCTTTTCCTATTGTTACAGGTGTGAGAGGAGTTTGCCTTGAAGCCATCACAAATGCCAGCTAGAAAGGGCCTGTTAGCCCCGCAGAATACTTTCCTGGATACAATAGCCACTCGCTTCGATGGAACACGTGAGTACAAAGAGCATACTTAATGCCGTCACTTTGCATGCGATTTTCAGTTGTCCATTTTCTTTGTCTGCGTAATGGTCAATGAATGAGATAGACCGCCAATGCGAAAGAATGCATATGCATTCACTGCAGAGTTCTTCAAGTGGTAAAATTACTCGTGTTTCATCACTTCGTTCAAATGAGTTTTGCTTAAGTGTGTCTGATGGCATTTCTCACATGTTAGGAACAATGGTTTTCAGTTACTTTGTGCAAAAACCGGCCACTTCTTGCGTGCACGGTTGAGTAATGCTGTTTACTTGGAGATGGAACGTATCGTCCTATGAGATCCAGAGGAACGTGGCCCCAAAAACGCGTTTTTCGGTTTGTTTAAAAAAAATCCTCTGAAGAGCTGTATTTGGAATCAGATCGACGTATCTGCATCTGTAATTCTTAGCGGTAAGGTTGTCACGTATCTCCAATTTACTGACTTTTTAAAGTCAGGTAAATTCCTAAAAATACATTATTTTCTCTCTCCTGTGAATTTGAAAAATTGGAGACAGTGGTGTTACGAACTGTGATTTAATCACTGTGATTCGTCCATCACAGTCACAACTGCAATTGGATTTTAATTCACACTGTGATTCATAGATGCGTGCATGGGGGATCAAGGGGCGAGTTGTCCCTTCTAATAGTTTACTTAGAAACTAAGTGTATATATAGTTTATATCCGTTAATAAACAATATTATGCCCTTTAAAGAAAGCTCAAGCCGTTTCAAGCCGATGAAAGTTTGAAAAAGTGAAGGTGTTTGAAACTATTGTACCAACTGATCAAAGAACAACATTGTAGGATAGGATATCTTCGTAAGACTACAAAAGTTCATTCAAATACTGGACCAACGGTGTTTCATATGCTATCCGATATTTGCAAACATATGTGCATTCAATTCGCAAGCGCGCGTGCGGTTAGTGGAATGTTTTGTTTAAGAAGAATCTGAGCTTTGTTTAGATTCTGCTTTCCATTACTTAGAGTAAATACGAGTCCCATTTACACATGAGAGGTTTGTAAAGTACCTACATTAAAAGTATACAGGAATGGGATTTTAATGGAATGCACCTGTTTTTGTACTAATCAAAGTTTGTAAAAGAGGGAGCTGAACTTTCATCAAGGCTTTTACCTCCCCCCCTATTCCCCCCAGTGGGAGGGCATGCGCACGCCTATGCTGTGATTAACTGTTACGTCTCCTTAACAAGTGATAAATTACATTTACGATCTCATTTTACTTCATGGATCACCTAATTCATGCTTTCATTTTAAATTTCCCCAACATCGACACAATCACGGTTAAAAAGAACTGATGGCCAAGTAACAATCACAGTTTATTGCGTGATCAAAATATCACAGTTTTTCCCATCACTAATGTGCGGAAGTTTGTTTCCAGTTAATTTGCTGGAAAAGTAATTAATTTACAGTTACTTTTACTCTATTTTAGGCAAGATATAACTTACAGAACGTATTTCGTGAATGAACTGTAATCCAGCTGTTCCCTTCTTTCTTTTACCGAGAACTATCCAAAGTTAACATTAATTTTAATAAAATTACAGTACAGTTCTTATGTTCAAATATGAAAATACTAACGACCCGTTCGAGGCTTCACGAGCCGAGATGTATAATATACAGTGCCATCTGTCATCCACAACTTTTGTTTATCTATAAGTATTTTATTGTTTCGAAATTAAGGGTTTTGGGATGGAAACGAACAAAAATAAAAAAGTTGAACACCCCCTTTTCCCCCTTTGGTGTTGAATTTCAGCAACTCTCCTCTTAGTGAGCGCTTATGTCATAACTGGAAGACACCCCTAAACTTTGAGGTTTCTAGACCAAGATGTTTGGGCTGTGCGTTGATGAGTTAGTGGGTGAGGACAAACCCTGTGGCCGAGTGGTTAACACATCGCGCTGCGACTCCAAGGGTCCCGGGTTCGAATCCCGCTCGGGCTTGGTTGTTTGTGAATGTCCATTCAACAATTTCATCATTTCATCACTCATCCCCATCTTCACAAATTAGACAAAACGCGAAGTAAAATAAATTAAATCAATCAATCAATCAACCGTCGGTATGTGGGATCGAACTGTGTTGATGTAGCTCACTGATCATTCATCCTTGTTTATAGTGCAAGTCGCTATTCATGGTAAGCTTGATGGTAAGGTGCGAGAGTTACTAATTACACACATATGAATGGCAAAACAGAACGCTTGAGTTTTAAACCCCTACAGACTGGATCAGCATGGTTAATGGAAAAACGGTATACCTGTCCCTGTATAGCAGCTGAAGTTCTACGAAGTATGGTTATGGTCGTGATTGTACAAAGAGTCTGACTCGCGACTCGCTTCAACACGTTCTCCCTCGAAGAGTACTTCTGCCTCTCTCCATCTAATGCTCGTCACTCTCCTCTCAATATTCGTTCTAAAACTGACCAATGGCCTCTCTGCTCCCAGACATTTATTCCGATCGAATTTATTGACAATGCCGAATCAGTTACCTGTAGTCTCTTTCTTGATTGCAGTTGTTTACATCTGTTTTCAACAATGGCGATCAAGGAAACTCGGCAATGTCTGACAAGCCATTCCTCAGATATTTCCTGTCTGGAAATGTGATGGCTAAATGTCTAGGATTTGTAGTTCTTTGTACTTAAACATTTCCAATGATTTTATACATTGTTACGATACACTAAGTTACTTGAAACATGACTGATTATGATGATGATGATGAGGATATTCCCATAGATTACAATAGAGAAGGCCTCTCTAAAAGAAACAAAATATGGAACGGGTATTTAAATACACTAGTGTCCAAAATTAAAGCAACAAACAGAAATCCTTTCCTCGTGTGATTTTTTTAATAAATTTGCCAAGTTTGACCTGTTGCTATCGTGATTTTTTTGTTGCTAAATCCTGGCACATTAAGGTTAGTTAATTTTCTATCTTAAACAAGTTATCTATGACATCATAAATATTACTATCACCTGATCGTATTATGTGGTCAAATGGACACACGGGAAAGAATTTCCGTTTGTTGCTTTAATTTTGGACATCAGTATATATATGATTGTATTTAAATATAGGCGACAGTATACACGTGCTATTGTACTTTATTTTCTTGTTGATATTGCGTTGATGAATTGTCTGTGACAACGAAATTACATAAAAAAATATAAAAGAAGGTAGAAGGCATCGCTAATGAGTTAGACTTACCAGATGGTATACAGCTTATAACATCGTATACCCTCGGCTACAGCCCTGTTCCTGTCCTGACGAATTAATTCATCATGGAGATTACAATTTTGTTTTATACCCGGTGGAGGTACATAGCGGTTCGGAATCCACTTTAACCTGTAAGTCCAGTCCCGATTAGCCTATCTGTGCATAAAGTAGACTTAAACCACAACTAACAAAAAAGAGCAATACTCGAAAATATGATCAGAGGATTATACTGATGAAAAATAATGATTACTGAGGATATTGATGAACACCAATACAGTTGCGATACAAACCTAGAAGAGATTCTTGATCAACGAAGGAGTGGTGCAAGAACAGCAAAATGTGAACGGAATGTCTTAGGAATTTATGGTCCTAATACGAAGTGGAAAATGGAAAATCGCAAGCAACAAAGAACCATGTGAGTTATGTGACAAAGCTTCCATAGTAAATTGGAAGGAAAGAATAAAAGAAACGTATATTCACTCTAGATCCTGTAGGAAAACTGGATGAGGTGTATCGTTTGAGCCAAGGTTTCGCCTTATTTATATTTTCCTTTCAAAATTTGTCATGTAGGCGTCTCCTTTCGTGTTACTGACGGGTGATTATTGTAGATGAAGTACCGTAGTACCCAAATATTATATTTATAATTTTACATTTATGAAGACTTGATATTATATACGAGAAAGATAAATAAAAGATATACAAGTCTGCTTATATTTATTTTATTATAATTGGTGATCACTGATTTTTTTTTGTTTTCAATAAAATTTTCCAGAAGAAAGTAACTGTAAAAATAACTTACAGTTAATTTTCAAGTACCAACAACTGTAACTGAGTTACTTTTTGAACTAAGTAATTGGGAGCCTAGGTGGTCTAGTCGATAGGCCGACTGACTTCCACACGGGAGATCCGGGTTTGATTCCCGGGGTGGGTGATCTAAAGTCGGAATTTTTCCGACCTTGTCCTCGCATAAACGACTCCTGGGTTCACCCAGCCTCAAATCAATGGGTACCTTGAAGCGACCCTGGGCGCGTATAGGCGGCCGGAGCGTGGTGCCGATCACAACACCTCAAAAATGGCCGCGATCGAGAATGTGTGACCCCCACATCTCCTAAATGTGCCTTCATGGCGCGGCGAACTTTACTTTTTTACCTTTACCTTTACTAAGTAATTGTGACTGGAACTCAAGATTGATTGAGTGAGTGAATTATGTTAATTTAGGTCGCTTTTCTTCTTATTTGACCTAATTGCGACGATGAGGATGAATGGTGATGCTCTGAGGAGCAATCACAAACACACATTGACGACACAACGAATGTCCTACAGAGGATTATTCTGGCTGCTGTTCCCGGCGTCATAGCGTTGTTAGTCTGAAAAATAGAGCCGAGGGTGTCGTACGTGGAAGAGAGGTTGACACTTGGGTGCCTCTTACACTCGTCAGTTAGTTTTATAAAGTAACTTTCCGAACACTACATCCTATAACATGAATCCCCCTCGATCATTTATTCGTGTCTATTGCCTTTACTTGCTTAGAAAAATCCAGCATCTTGCCAAAGGAATTATGGGCCTTTTCAAGGACGTCGACGTACGTTTATACCCACGCTCTAAATCTGCTCCTTTCGCAACACGTAAGTTAATTGGCAAATCGGCCCCATTTTTCCTCGTTGAAGTGCTTCCCCTCTTCAGCGCCGCTGTCGAAACATGTGTTTAGTGGATTCCTGATGTGATGAATTTGCGCGCGAAACTCGGGAGCGGCGAGGTCTTTATTAAATCAAGGGGTGGCGAACTCGACGGAAAATCTGTCAGCCTGTATTTTCACATCCCATTCCACCTGGCTTGGCGCTCAACCAGCCGAGGCGAGCGACTATCGGTTGCCCTTGCCGACGGAGCCTTCTCGCCTACGCGCCAGGCGATAAGGGACTGACTAATCGGTGGGCCAATGTTATTGATAGTCATTAAGAACTTGTGGCTTAAGGAGACTTAGAGGGTGTCAAGGTGAGAGTGATGGACGGAATTCTGCGACGGTTATTAACCACACTTCGAGAGGTGTCAATCGATGCTGCTAGTTCAGTCTCTTATTTGCCTTCGGTAGATGTTAAAGTGGTAGTTAAAATAGATGCGTGTAATTAAGTGACCAATTCCCGATTGCGACGCTTTTCGGTGAATTGGAATCGCAACGCACTTTTTGTGCAGTGCCGATTAGGCTATGTGTGCACAAATAGGACTTAAAACAAGCTTTTGCTTATTTGTCATTCAATCCAGCCACTTGGGGTTGATTGATTGATTGATTGATTTGTTGTTTTAAGTCCACTTAAACGTCTAACCCGGGACCCTTTGATTACAAGGCGACGTCGTTACCACTACGTCATCCGAGAGGCTCGAGCCACTTTGGAAGTAAGGGGTTACCTTCCGCGTAGTACACCCTGGACTGCTTTTTGCAGACTAACGAGGCTCTGGCGACTGGCCCTATGGCCAGTGTAAATCTGTGTTTTGTCCTGTTGATTGTCCTTTTGTCTGCTGAGTGCCCCTTTGCAGCCTCAGCTTTTAATAAAGCCAATTTTTTCCGGGGCTTACGTCAAACTGCACGGGGGGGGGGAGGAAACTCGTAGGCATCAAATTATATTGTCAATAAAACAATACTAATATTTTAAAATTGCCTCTTGCTTCTGATATGGAATTAAGTATAATTAGGTATAATCATTTTAAGAATGAAATTATGAGAATTAATAACATAATATTATGGCATGCAATAATTTACATTTACAGCAAACTAACAACTTTCAACAGTATATCTGTGGATGACGTCATCACTGAACCTTTCTGTCGGTTCCTCGCCCCCCTCAGTCGACACCTTCACACAAGCTTGAAGCGTGTCGCCCCCCGTGGCGGAGTGGTTAGCACATCGCGTTACGACACCAGGGGTCCCGGGTTTGAATCCCGGCCTGGGCATGGATGTTTGTGAGTGTCCATTCATCAATTTCATCATATCATCGCTCATCCTCATCTTCGCAAATTAGCCCAAAGTTGGACATAAAGCGAAGTAAAATAAAGCAAATGAATCAATCAATCCATCAATCAAAGCTTGAAGCGTATCCTTAATTTAGCAGTTATCAAAACGGACGATAATTTAAATTCGCAGATTTTTTACTTATAATTATAAAGAAGACTAAATCAGTGCTTATTACTACGAAAATAACAGAAACGTACTTTATACGTTAAATTAAAGTGAATGAATAAAAGCGGAAGTGAACCTACTTGCCAAATTCCTTAGCTATTGTCGAATGCTCTGAAATTTTCGGAGGGGGGCAATTTAAATTACCACTCTCTGAATTCATCACTGTTTGTCATAACTAGGACAAGGCATTTAATAATTCTGGATCGTTCTTTTAAACATCTTGAAATATTGCCCGAACCTATAAAAATGTGCATCACGAAATAACTGGTTAAATAAACACGATTTGTTTCGTCATGTTTTGCATTTTTCTTCTTTTAGAGTGATATGTAACGTTCTTGGCAATTTTAGGTTATTGTGAACATTTTGAAATAGTTTTCTGAAAGACAGTGGCATTTTTGTTGTATCTTGAGATTTTATTTATTTATTATTGGAAGTACACCTTAACAATCAAGTTTTGTCATGTGGTATTTTTCTTGCTGACTGTGAATTAAAACCATGATACTTTGATTTCAGTATGCTCCAATTGTTTCAGTAGAAATAGAGAGGAACCTCTTCATATACAAGTTACTAGTAGACAACAGGCAGTCATTTTTATTTGAGAATCCCCGCCAAATGTTTATTGTTAATTTTATATCAGACTAGCTGATTGCCCGGCGTTGTCCGGGTATTTATTTATCCCAATCTTCTATTAAACAGGAAAATAATGATTTCTAACTATAGTGTAAAATGTAACTAATTTTATTTACAGGTATTTAAAAGTATAAGTACAGTATACAAATTATAAAGTAAAATGTTTTACTATAATATTAATTTAACTGAAAACAACATTTTTAGTTTCACTTCCAGGAACAAGAATTAATAAATTGAACGGCATTGGGAGTGTCACTATTCATCTTAGCTGCCTCGAAAGCTATGGATTCCACATTAATATCGGTCGTTTTCGATTATTTTTACATGTCACCCCTTCCCACCCTCACCCTTAGGGGTGCCAGGGGTGTCTTACCCACACAGTATTTCTTTCCTGATTGCAAGTGATACGTGTACCAAGTTTGGTTAAAATTGCTCCAGGCGTTCGAGAGTTATGCCGGAACAAACATATATACACACATACATCCATTTGTATATATATAGAAGAATTGTGAAAGCCACTGCAATTTGTTTTGTTAACAATGCAGTATAAAATTATTTTATACTGTATTTGATCTCAGAATATTCATTACCCGGGTCCTTTTAAATCCGATAATCGAATCTTAAATAATTCTGATCCCTATTTTCAATTCCCTCACCTTGAAAGCCACGCAGATCAACAGATGATATTCCAGGACCTCCTGTTAATTCCTCTCATCTGCACGGAAACCACTTTCAAGAACGATGACTTTTTGTTTACAGAAATTCCCCCATCTTCACGGTTGTTTATCGGAGAACAGGCGCCTAGGTATTTTTAGACATTCATGAAGGATACTTTCACGTCAGTTTTATCTGTTTCTTGTCAACTGCTCGTACATATTCAGTCAGGATTGAGGAAGACCGTAGATTGCGATAGGGTAAAGGTCTTACAAACGAAATGGCTTCTTCCTGCCGTTCACTCTACACGTTCCACAAACTATAGCTTGATATATGTTACTAATGTAGTGTACTGTGTTGTTATTATTGTTGACATTATTTGATCATAGTTAACTATACCCTGTCCCAGCTAACTGTGGAGTAAGGCCGCGCATAGCGTCAGAGAAACGAGGGAAATCTATTGGCCAGAGAGAAGCAGTAGACGCTGATTGGAATCATGGTAACTTCAGTCGCTTTCCTCCACTCCACGCAATTCCGTTCCTCTCACGTATTCATTGGTGGAGCCGTCTTGCGTCAATACTTGCGCAGAGACTTGATTTCGTTTGCCTGCTCCACAGTTAACTGGGACAGAGTATAGATCGACCACCCGGGGGGGGGGGGGGGGGCTTATGCCCTGGTACCTAAAAACTTTAAACCAGTTTAAAATAGCTTCCCAATTTTTTTTTGCCCTTTATTGTTTCATTTTGGGCTATACATTTGCCGTTAGAGTACCTTTCCTGTTCTGGTTTCCAAAATAGGCAATGTTTACAGTCTATTCGTAAATGTTCTAACATCTTTATTTATATACATATACGTGTATTCATATATTACTACAACTCGTGGTGTTACAGTACAATAAATACAATGGATAATTAAACTATATAATGAAATGATATAATAATACAGTAAAACCTCGTTAATCCGGACTCATGGAGGGATAAGTTGATGACCGGTTTAACGAAAGTCCGGATTAACTGGAATAACCTAAAAGAACAGTAGAAAGTGCATTAAAACTCCGTTTATAGCAACAAAACACGTTTATTATGGAGTATTTAAAGGGCATAGGTCTAAATACAAGGGCTGAGCCGATACCACTTTGAACCGATACCGATGCCGATACTCTCGCCGTCACCGATACCCACCGATACCGATACTTGTATAATTCCAATTTAAAATAACAAAGGCTAGTTATTACATATGTGTGTGTGTTTAGTATTGTGACATTTTGTAGATATGTATTTTTGACAAGGGGCGATGAATAAATTAACCCACCAAACGATTTTTTATAGACTCGTGACAATCGACCAGATTCTTCAAATATGAGAAAAATATTATGAGAAACTAAGAGTGAGGCGATCGTTCCCCCTCCCCTGCACCACTCACATGGGCGATGACTGTTTTGACTGCGGGAGGTCTCTAAAGAGAGAGCTGTCCACAATACACCAGGTGCCTCGTGGCTACCGGGACTTCATTGGGATTATCGTGACACGAGACCGCATCTGTAGGAACAAAGCCTGTTAGACTTCGAAGGAACTCCTATGGGGATAATTTCACGTTACCCTTGATTTGCAAGATACTTGACCGCGAGTCTTATCTGCGTAAGGATCTTTGTGTCACGTACTTGGTGTTCACGGAAACTTGAGTACAGGTTCAATTAAGAAATGCACAAATACGTATTTTTCATTTTTCTTCAAAGTCAAATGTAAGTTGGAAAAGGTGAACGAACCTTTGAAAAGAGACAAATGTTGGTTTTGGACGTGCTTCTAGCCACTCAAAAACAATGGTATCGGCTGGTATCGGTGGAAAAATTTCAGCCGATACTTACCGATACCCATGCCACTGGTATCGGCCGATACCGATGTGTATCGGCTCAGCCCTACTAAATACACTATACAGTACAGTACAAAGTCTTTGGGAAACAGAATTTCATCAGTGGTTGACGGCCTTTTCTTTGGGAAGTTCTCTTGTTGACTTCTAGCCACATTTAAAACCTCGCATTCTGCTTTCTTTTTTTTTCTTTTTTTTTGCCTGTCCGGATTAAGCAAAGTCCGGCTTATCGGGGTCCGGATTAACGAGGTTTTACTGTATTTCTTTTCCAAGTGACACGTGTTGCTCTGTACTGAAAGTTCTCCCAACAAGCGGCATGGGCGGTCATTCAGTCTGTGGAAAAGCATTCACTGCGCATGCGCAACCAATAACGAGCCACACTTGAAGCTTGCCGCCATGTCGGCATGAAAGCTTGCATTCATTGGAGGATTTAGCGGGAGGTGCACGGGGGCACGTGCCCCTCCCAAAAAGGGATGATCAATTACCAAAAATGATGATATCGTTATATCCCAACACAAAAATGATGTAACAAAATAAGATAGAAACGTTCAAAAACTTCCTTTGGTAATATTATTTTCCAGAGTCAAATACTTAAAAAGTTTGCACAAATAAAGTAATTCGAATTGGATTTGCTGGAGACTGAAATTGGTGGCACCCGTAATAGAATCCAGGGCTTCATTAAACACGATTACGTTAACGTTACAACATTACGCAATTGTAAAAACCCTGAAACAATACGTCCCCAAAACTGCTATCTGTCGCCTTGTAATCAAGGAGTTAATATCCAGTGGAAGTATACACCGTTGATTGTGTCCTATTTTAAACTGTAGGTTCGGTTCTGATTATAATATTTCATTATAAAGTGAACATAAAACAAGCTCTGTCAATCTTTTTCACTAAAAAATCTTGCTATACGTAATAGTTTGTCTATATTTAATATGCATAAAATATACACATTATATATATTTTTTAATGTGAAATCGGATTATATGTATTATGTTTATGCATATTCTGTGCCCCTCGCAGAAAAAAAGTTCTATATCCGCATATGCTTGCATTTATTTCTATTTCAGAAGCTTGGTTTCCAAGCGACGAATGTAGCTTGTATCTTCGGTCTTGAAATCTCCGTTAATGACAAGTCTCAACATGCAGTCCGTGCAAATGTGTCGCATGAAAGAGCAACAGAACGCATGAAAAGTAGAAGATAATAATTTTGCAACTCACTCTCCTGCCCAGAACGGTTGCCAACAGAGCTTGGTGTAGATCAGGCCGCTTAGCGAAGGTTTTTTGTTGCGCGGGAACATCTAAGAAAGCGGCTCCTGTTTACGTGGAGAAAGGAGGAGAAATCTGGAGTCTATTTCCGTCGCATCGCAAACCAGAGCCTTGTCTTGCGCTTCGCCCCACTTGCAAGTATCAGCTGTTGTCCGGACGGAAAAAGATACGGTCCGCCGTTAACATCCATTTGCAAGGTCGTCTCGCCACGATGGTGATGTCATCCGCGCGGTACTAAAACTTCAGCGGAAGAATTTTTGGATACCTTTCGGGAGAAAGGATGCATAAATTGCCTTATCTTTGTTGGGCTTGAATGGCTCCAGAATGGAGTTTTAAACGTTGTTTCTTAGAGATGGCTTAATCCGCATACAATTTTATCCGGATATCGGATTATTTTTTTATCCGGTTATACATATGTTCGGATATCAGAATAATTCGGATATTCGATTATCCGGATAATCCGTTGCATCCGAACATAGGATAATTTGAAATCTGGATATCCGTTATCCGGATTCTGTGGCAGTTGATAGTCGTCTCCGAGAGATTATGATTAAGGTGGTCTTCGTTTCGATTCTCAGTTATGACTTATTTTCAGTTCCATTAGAATTTTACAACTAGCATTTTTATATAAGTTAGTAAAACAAGACTGACTGTATTCTGAATTCTTATGGAAAATGAACTTCCTATTACAGCGAAGAACAGACCACCTTTTTTACACCCCATTCTTAAGGGTTAAGCGCACACAAAAAAAAACCTCTCATTGTCAGAATCGTAGAATCCTTTAATGAGTTATTGCTAGTATATGATCTGGACATTCGCTACACCCAATGTTATTAGGAGCAAAATTATGTAATATTTCGTATTATTGGAATAGATTGCATTCAGAATTTAAAATGTATTTATAATATTCTTAATTTTAACACAGTAAAACCTCGTTAATCCGGACGCCGATAAGCCGGACTTCGCTTAGAGAGGCAAAAGCCCCCCCCCCAAAAAAAGAGCAGAATGCGAGGTTTTAAATGTGGCTAGAAGTCAACAATCAACTTTCACAGCAAGGGTTTCGAGAGATTCAGAGCCAGGTCCGTCGGGCAGATCATCATAATATGAGTATCGCGTATGTACGTACTGCGTTGTCGTATTGCTTTACATTTTTCTGTACTGTGTAGTGTATTTAATCCTATGCCCCTTAAATACACCATAATTAACGTGTTTTGTTGCTATAAAGGGCGTTTTAATGCACCTTCTACTGTTCTTTTAGGTTATTTCAGTTAATCCGGTGCCGGCCCCTGTGGCGGAGTGGTTAGCACATTGCGCTACGACGCCAGGGGTCCCGGGTTCGAATCCTGGCCTGGGCATGGATATTTGTGAGTGTCCATTCGTCAATTTCATCATATCATCACTCATCCCCATCTTCGCAAATTAGCCAAAAAGCCTCACAAAAAACGAAGCAAAATAAAGCAAATCGAATCAAAATCGAGTTAATCCGGACTTTCGTTAAACCTGTTAACTTACCCCTCCCCCGCATTAGTCCGGATTAACGAGGTTTTACTGCATTTATATAATCTATTTGTAACCTCTTGAAGGCCTACAGGTCATGTGTTCAACGTAAGTGGGACTTCTGTCCTGTAATAGGTAAATAAAAAAATGGTAGTGTACTTTTCTAACGTTGGAAGCGGCCCCCGGCGCCCACCCAGCCTCGAATGACATGGGTACCTGGGGGAAACCCTGGGGGGTAAAGGCGGTCAGGGGCGTGATGCTGATCACATCACCCCCCCCCCTCACACTCACGACCGGATCAAGAAAGTGTGGGGCTTTACCCCCACACCCCTTATACGCCTTCATGGCGTGGTGCTAAGCACAGGGGAGCACTTTACTTTTTTTTTACCTTTTCACGAAACCTATGGATCCACACATTTTCGCAACACAAAATCATATCAGCCTGAATGTTAGACAACCCAACCCGAGGAACACAATCGTTGTGCGGGATTGTATAGTCACGGATGTCTGTCTGTGTGGAATTTAATATCGGTCGTTTTGGATTATTTTTACAAGTCACCCATTCCCATCCCACCCCTAGGGGTGTCAGGGGTTTCCTACCCCAAAAATATTATTTCCAGATTGCAAGTGATACGTGTACCAGGTTTGGTTAAAATTGCTCCAGGCGTTCGAAAGTTATGCCGGAACAAACATATATACACACACATTCATCCATTTTTATATATATAGAGAGAGATTTGCTACTCCAAAAACCACCGCACATTATTAATATAACATTGACTGTTACAGAAAACCTGAAGGAAATAATCCCTGTCACGTTCAACATTAATGAATCATTCAACCCTCCGTGCCACTTTTTAATTCAATTTCCGTCTCATCTCTTTAATATTTTCCTGTTACCTTCTTAGCTGCTGCTGCTTATTAGATTTTCTTACGGTGCCCGTTTATCTTATCTTCTGGCAGATGAGTTTAATCACTGTTAGTGCTCTTGCAGTGAAAATGAAATTTTCCTACCCAGGTCGTGACTGCTCTCCTTTTGTGTTTTGCATTCATGAAGGGAAAGTCACCACTCTGCGGTGCAGAAGAATCAGTTAGGTAAGGAACGATTCCATAATGCTGGTACATTTTAAAAGCTAATTTGGTTAGGGCTTATGTCTATGGTGTGACCTCGTGTTTGATCCCTCGCGTGAGCTCCAAAACTTGACGAGGAGCAGAGACGGGACATGATATTGACTTTAAAAGGAACGTTGATCCACAAAGTTTAGGTAAAAAAACTTAAGAGTAGCTACTTCAAGCTTGAAATACATTAAGATAGAACCAAGTCTAGAAAACCACAAAATAGAAGCCGAACTCCGTCTCGGTGTGGTTAGCATAGCGCCCTACGACGCCATGGGGTTCCGGGTTCGAATCCCGAACTGGACATGGGTGTTCCTTTTCTGAGTATCCTTTAGTCAATTTCATCATATCATCACTCGTCCTCATTCATTCGTAATTATCCAAAAATGGCAGGAAAGCGTAGTAAAATAAACCCAATTAATTAATCAATCATAAACCAGAAAAAATGGCAATGGTTCTTTCTCTATGCGCCACTCGTTATTCCATGAAAATCCGTTTTGCAGGGCTGTGCCCCGGAGAGAGATCGTGTACATAATTATTTTCTGAGAACACTTTTCTTATAATAACTCAGTTTATCAAGAAAAACCATAATGTAAATATTAGCAAACAAACGTTAGAATAGCAACATTTCTTCAACTAAAATATTGCACAGAATTAGTTTTAGTATTGTAAAGACACGTAGATAACAATTCAGAACTTTCATCAAATGAGGATGAAATGGAAACATGGTATTACTTACGAAGGAGAATATATGCAGGAACATAAAAAATATTGAAACTTGGTAATAATTTTTATTTAAGACATTCGAGGCGATGGACATGTTTTTCAGAGTGGCATCAAAGTTCATATCACATATTTGTTCACAACTAACTTGACTCCACAGAAACCTACTAAACATACAGGAATATGGTATACGACTAAATTGTGTGGAAATTATTGTGTTTTTGTTAGTTAGCATTGCTTTCCCGCAATTTTTCGATATTTTGACGAGGCACACGAAAAAGAAATGCATTAGTTAAAGCAAAAAATGCATAAAATTTGTAGCTGAGAACAAATATATACATAAGTGCATCAACAAGAAAGATGCAGGAATGTGCATAAAAAACTTGCATCGAAGGACAGATCGATATGGAAAAAAATACTGGCATCATATGATGCATTTTGGCGTTACATTTACAAACGATATACAAGAATGCAGCAAACTGCATTTATGGTGCATCCAATAGATAGCCTATGATGCATTTAGTTTTCTGCGTATGCGAATGAGTGATTATCAGATGACACTGATAAGATAGAATCACAAGCAACACCCGTGCCTAGCCCGTGGTAGTTATCGAAACAGGGAACTTCTGTGGCAAGGTCGAAAGTCTATCACTTAACGCACTCGGCCACAGAACCGGCAGAAAGATTTTTAACGGCAACAGATACGAAATATAAGACTACATCCGAGATGACAGGTATACACGGAGAGATCTACCGTGTACCTTCTATCTTTCCACGCTGATGGCTATAAATATCTGCGTGGGAGAACACTTTCACTTCCACACCAAAAACATTCATTTGTTTCTCGAAATGTTGCATGGAGCGACACCGAAATAAATATCTTCACAAAGAATGTGTTCAGACAGCGTCTGCGTTCCCCTTTCATTACCACCCATCTTCTATTCTTTTGCTTCTCGTCACGCAAACGACCTACGCTTGTCACCGTCTCCCTTTTATTTCGCTAACCCTTCGCTTCCTAAAACTCGAAGAGAAGAAGAAAGATGTCATTATGAGATGCCAACGTCTCTCGGTGTCAGATTCCGTGACATCATATTCTCTTCGCCTCTATTTGCACCCTCTAGCAAAGATCCAGGCCTAGTTTAGAGCAGAAGAATTTCGACTGAGAAAGAGGAACACGTATTCTTCCATAGCAGATATTAGCCCTGTTTCGCAAGGCACCCTGGTGATATTTTCATAAGAAAAAAGTACTCATGCACCCGATTACGTGACTAATTTGGTTTTTTACGCCGCTTTTCTGCCACTTTTGGCTAATCGCAACGATGAGGATGAAATTGATGAAGGAACACCGAGACGGTGTTTCGAACCCGGAACCCCTGACGTCGTAGTGCTCTGTGCTAACCACTCCGCCACGATGGTCTGCGCACCCGATTACATATTACATTAAATGTCTATCTTTCTTTTATCCAATCAGAGGTGCATTTTCATATCTAAATTTATGAAACTCTGTGTTGGCATTTAATATTTCTTGTTAATTTGGGAACTAATGTTAGCCAACCTCCGTGCGGAGCGGTTACAACAGCGCTCTACAACACCAAGTCCTGGATTCTAATCCAGGAGCCCGACCCTGTGTCCGAGTGGTTAGCACATCGCGCTGCGACGCCAAGGGTCCCGGGTTCGTGAATTGGTTGTTTGTGAATGTCCATTCATCAATTTCATCATTTCATCACTCATCCCCATCTTCGCAAATTAGCCAAGAGGCACAAAACGCGAAGTAAAATAAACTAAATCAATCAATCAATCAATCTAATCCAGGACACTTGGTTAGTGTCTTTCATCAATTTCATCCTCACTCATTTTCATCGTCACGATTAACTGAACTGAAAATAGCAGAAAAGTGACACTAAATAACAAAATTCAAATCAAATTTAAGAAGTAATGTCAATAATTAACTTGTTTTTAAAATTTTATAACATGATGTTTTCCTTCTCTTGCAAAGTCACTGATTATTTCTAGTTTTTGCCTTAAAGAAGATATTTGTCTAAATATATGTGTTGCGCCTGTGTGTTCGTGTTCGTGTTCGTTTGAAATGTAAGTCCACTTTATGCACAGTTAGGCTAATCAGGAACGGACCTGCAGTTTCATGTGAGATCCGAATCACTATTAGCCTTGTGATTAAGTGGACTTGAATTTTTCTTGTCTTACTTCATTCTTCTCTTGGAGTCTCGTGGTTGGGAGCCTCCTCCCCGATGGCATGGTGGTAACGTCGTCTGATTGTAATCAAGAGATCTTGGGTTCTATATCCGGTGGAGACACATTACACAGTGGTTCTGATCTCAGTTTCAACTGCAGGTCCATTCCCGATTAGCCTATCTGTGCAAAATATGGATTATAACACCATTAAGCCCTGTTTCCATGATATGAAAAACTCAATATGCTGACCAAGGCAGAAATTTATTTTATTATAAAACATAAACTTCAGACTCTGCACCAAGTACAAATTTGGACTCAAAACAACATTTAAATTAAATTGTCGTCGTTTGAAATGTACTTCACAACAGCCAAATGAAATGACAAAGCAGATAAAAGTGATTCTGGTGTTTTAAATATTTCTCATTGAACCGTAATTAGTAGCGGGCTTTAGTCTCTTTCATCCCTTCATTCTAACTCCAATATATTGTTTTTGAATTTGTATATTTTCGTAACGCGCTCTATTATAGTTTATTATCTTGCTTTAACATGCTTTTCTCTGCTTCAAGCATCAGAACTTTTATTTATTACTTTTCTATATGCTTTGCTTGGCGCCATCTATTATTATTAATAGTAACTATTTTATTACTGATGACGTAGCAATAAAGGAATAGACATATCAAAAAATAACTTATTACCAGGCCTGTACCCAATGGAGGGGCCAAGTGCCCCCTCGAACTATGAAATATTTAAATGTGCACCTATAAAAAGCTACGAAAATAACATCGACGATTTTTCAAATTTGTGAAAATTTCAATTCTGTTCTTGCATAAATTAATGCGTTTGTTGTGCATAGAGGCAGGCAACAGAAGTCTGCAGTATGCAATATTGGGTAGTTTTTATTTCATAACCATTGATGCGACGTGGAGGGGCAGTTGCCCCCATCAATATTTTCCACATTTGCTCCTGCACTATAGACT
The DNA here is from genome assembly GCF_977018435.1 of Lepisma saccharinum. Classification (NCBI taxonomy): domain Eukaryota; kingdom Metazoa; phylum Arthropoda; class Insecta; order Zygentoma; family Lepismatidae; genus Lepisma; species Lepisma saccharinum. Next base: position 34,430,414 of record NC_139229.1, on the reverse strand, counting down.
CTTAATGTTGAGCCTTGTCTACCAAAGGAAAGGAAATTGCCATTACGTCCCCAGTTTCGGCGTCACTAAAAATTTTGTATACGGGGCTTATACATACATACATACATATATATATATTATATTATATATATATATGCGTAGTCTTGCATTCGTGTTTAATCTTCATTTTGTGTATGTATGTATATATATATATATATATATATATATATATATATATATATATATATGCACGCACACACACACATAGATACATGCGAGATATATATATATACGAGATATGAACACTTTTCGGATCTGGCTTCTCCCTCAAAAAAATCCTGGGTGCGGGCCTGCCTGGTACATCCGGTTCGTGAAACAGTGGAAAATCTCGACTGCTCCATCCCATACACTTCTATCTGCATGGTTCAAAGGTTTTCCAAGAATCCTCCTCAAGACCACGTGTCTGAAATCGAGTTCCTTAAATCCTCGGAGATATTTTTTCGGTTAAGCAGAAGCTCGCCTGGTAATGAGAGGATTTCTGTGTAAATGTTCCTGCCGAGCTTGGGAATCGATCCGAAGTACCCTGGTCCCCTGGCGCATGTGCTAACGATGGCACCATGCAGATCCAACCCTCTCACACAAATTGCTGCTTTAAGCTTGAGTGGAGCTCTAGGTTGGGTAGGCTCCTGGGTGTGCAGGAAGCTGACACGTGGTTTATTGTCAAGAAAGCTCTCATAGTCTTGGAATTTCTGTACCGTAAAGGACAGGCACGTATTTAATAATATATTTTTGGAACATCATCAAAATGTTTCAGAAATAACAATACTAATTATAATAATAGTATTTATTGAAGTGATGAGCATGATTTGACAACCATATCAAAATAGGCGATACAAAATTATAATATTGAATATATCATTGTAAAATAATACAATGGATCCTACAATCTTATAAAAACTTCATATTGTAGCTTTCCACAAGTTCAGCTATTAAACTTCTGGTCTTTTTGAGAGATATTACAATTGAGACATTCCTCGTATTCCATCAGGGAATTTTATAAGATATATTATTCAAAAAGTATTCACTATCTATTTGGAAAGGTAAAATCTTATATACAAAATTGTTCCATTTAATTAATAATAATAATAATAATAATAATATAAATGTTTAAATTGAAATAATCATATTAAATTAAAATAATAATAGTAATTAAAATATTTCATTAATTAATATGTGTTGTTATTATTACATGAATAGAGATGTAACAACAGGTATTTATTTTCTATTTTATGTGTAATTAATATCGCCATCTGTATATCAACAACTGCCCTGGTAAGGAAATTAGTGTCAGATAAACAATTGAATATTTGTTAAAGAAGAACGTTAGATTCAGTTGACGAAAAGTAAAGTTCTTGATTAATATTTTATTCATATTATTATAAGTTGTAGCTTTAGTTAAATTTTCTTTGGTACTATCATTCAAAGCCGAAATAAATAACCTTCAAATAACAAAAAAATGCTAAACAAACCGTCCTCCGTGGCGGAGTGGTTAGCACATCGCGCTACGACGCCAGAAGTCCTGGGTTCGAATCCCGGCCTGGTTATGGATGCTTATGAGTGTCCATTCATAAATTTCTTCATATCAGCATTCATACCCATCTTTGCGATTAGCCAATAGTTGCAGAATAGAGAAGTAAAATAAATCATATCAATCAATCATTCAAATGCTAAACAAGTATATTTTCATTATTTAGTTTTAATACTTGGTAAGTCTTTCGATGGGACTTATCCACTGGAACCCCCGTATATGCGTTGTAAAAGACGTTCTTAGGAAATACGAACTTCACATTAAGCAATGCTGCGTTACAGGCTTTTCTAGTCAGTATGCTATTATATCTTCCACGGGAAAGCGGAGAGGCATGATGGAGACCATAATCCCACCCGTTTTGTCTAGCTTTCCTATATTCAACCCAGGAATCTGTGGAACAAGGCATAACTTATAACGGTAGAGAATGGGAGAAAGCTAGTGGGTGGGGCAATGCAAAGCGCGTTTCCTCGTTTCTTCCTCTACCCAGTCACTTCCCTCTGACGTGTTCATTGGTCGAGTCGTTATTTGTGCAGAGACTTGTTTTCGTTCTCTTGCTCCAGAGATTCCCGGGAAAGAGTCTAATAATTTAGTAATTTTAGCAACAAAAATGACCAAATCTTGTAAGAGATATTGCAGACCTGAAAATTGGTAAAGAGTTGCTTTAGACTTCTCTAAAAAAAAGCTGTAAGCGGCTTTTCGTTGGGTGACGCGTGGTCAGCGCATCGAGTCCCATCGCCGAAACTTTCTTGTTTCTAATTAGCTCTCTAATTGTCCTCACGACCCTGGATCAACGGCGAAAAATTAAGGGTTGCCACCGGAAATTGAACCGAGGACCGCTCGCATCAAAGGCGACAGAGTAGTATAAAAGTATATACTACTGCGGCGAGAAATGATGAGCCCCCCTCAGGCAGATTTGGCTACACTTAAAACTAGCTCAAGATGTGCATATGAGCTTATTGCTCAAGTGTGGTACTCTGTCTAACCCAAGATTTTTGTAAAAATGCCCTCGGGAATTTCCCGTGAAATGATGAGCCCCCTCAGATTGATTTGCCTACACTTACAAAAGCCACATCTGGCAGATTGTTGTCCATAAGCTTGTTAAAAATATGCCCCTCTTGATATTGTTTTTGCTACACCTGAAACTAAGCCAAGATACACCCACCCACCCACACCCACCCACACCCACACATATTTACTTCCGGTCAACTTCCGGTTCACTTCCGGTCCACTTCCGGTCCACTTCCGGTTCACTTCCGGTCCACTTCCGGTCCACTTGTGGCCTATTTCTGGTTTATTTCTATTGCATCATGTTGTGCAACAAATTATTACCCAATATTATGCAATAAATTATTAGGGATGTGTTGTTTTCTGATTGGTTGGTTATGACATAATGTGATGATGTGTTATATTCTGATTGGCTTATTGTTTCAGATGTTTTCAATGCGGTCCGTGCTTAGGCTATATAAAGAGATTTTGCATTGCATATCAGCCAGTATTGTGAGAGTTGTTGAAGAGTACAGATGTGTTGTTGCAGTGCTCCTCATATTTTTTAAACACAAAAATATAGCAGATTTGTATAAATTGAATTATAGGTTTGTTTGATTTAATATAGAGAATTTTTTATTATTCATACCAAACATATTTGTAATATATTGAACAAAGGGTTTATATCTGCCCCAGTTTGTTATACATGACACATGGTATTAGGTTATTGTTTTTCTAGGACATGCCTGTGTAAACATGCATTTGTGCTAGGGCAGTGCTTCTGTACTTATTCTATTTTTGTGCATGTAGGCTATCAGCTTTATACAACCTGTCATAGGTTTATTAAGTATAGAGTTTTGATTTGAACCCCAAGAAATTTTATATAAATACCAAAGCCAAAAATATTAACACACATACACACACACACACACTAAATATACAAAGCACACTGCTGAACCCAACTGATATTTTTTATTAAGCATAGAATTTTGATTTGAATCCCAAGAAATTTTATATAATAAACCAACAACAAAAATGCCAAATCAAAAATATTGTAATCAATGCAATAAGAATATATCCAGCCCCAATTGGGCTAGGCACCAAAAGAATTGTGATCCAGACAAATGCAGAACACCCACAAAAATATGCCCAAAATGCCATAGAAAATATAGCATGGAATACTTCACATATAAACATATAGATACTTGTTCTGCACAGTCATCAACATTGCCCTCACAACCATCTACATTTGGTCTGAAAAGGAAGCATGAAACACCTGTTAATGCTAGAGCAGCAAAGCAGTCACGCTATGAACCCATCCATAGCTGTTTTGCTGGCCAACTTAGGGATTACCGGTTTGTATCAGAGCAAAAATGTGATATTAAGAATTTTTTGAACAGTATAAATCCTAATGTGCAGGCAATTCTAAATGCACAAAATGGCTCTTATAAGCTGTCCCTCAAATTGTTTACACAATATAAGAAACCAAATGGCACAAAATTTACACAGCCCCACATAACAGAAACTGTACCTGTATATTCAAATACAAATTCAGACAAAATAATAAGCAGTTTGATAGATCAATTGAATATTAAACACTCTGAATTTGCAGCAAAAGAATCAGGATGGAGCCTATGCGGAACTCCACACAAGCTCTATGTTAATATTTCTGAATTCAGCCCATTACAAGGTTCCACATATGTGTCTTTACCTGACAATATCAAAAACAAAAAAGCCGTGGTTAACATAGAAAATAATGATGAGAAATGTTTTCTGTGGTGTATTTTAGCTGCTTTGTATCCAGTTTTAAATAATCCAGAGAGAATAAGTTATTATAAACAGCATGAACATGATTTTGATGAAGCAATGGAGGGCTTAAAATATCCAATGTCAGTTCAGAATATTGATAAATTTGAAAAAAAGGCCAGGGATATCAATGGTAAACAATTATCTATTAATGTATTTATTTGTTCTACTGGCCGTGACAATTGCTTGATAGCACCTCTCAGAATCAGTACACTTGATGATGATTCTGCTGTTCCGATCGATCTGCTCTTAATTGAAGGGGATGACACACACCATTACACTTTGATACACAGTCTTGAAGCTTTAGTCAGAAAACAACTAGACAAAACTCTTTAGAATATACAAGTTGTGCAGAAGATGTTTAACTGTATTTGATGGTAAAAAAATAATAAATGGGGTTTGTAAAGTGAATGCAGAAATTGCTAAAAACAAGTTAATTGAACATTTAAAATACTGTGGCAACCATAAACCTGTTCATATGCTTATGCCTAACCCAAATGAAAATGCCAAATTCAAAAAATTTGAAGCCTTGTTGGAACACCCAGCATATATAGTCTGTGATTTTGAATCAAACCTCAAACCCCTTGCATTCTGCAGCCCAGATCCTGATGAATCTTCAATTACATCATACCAGTTACATGAACCTTCTAGTTTTTATTATGTTGTTGTATAGGATGGTGTTGTCAGTGAAGAATATTTATACATGGGACCAGATGCAATCAAAGAATTTGCACATAGAATAGAAAATGAGTGCCATAACATAGCATCTAATGTCTTATTAAAATCAAAACCCATGTTGCCTTTAACAGAGAAACAGATTCAAGATTTCAACAATGCAGAAAAATGCCCGGTATGTGATTCTGAATTTTCAGATACAAGTATCAAGGTGCATCACCATTCTCATACAGATGGTAAATTCTTAATGGCTCTGTGTAATAGTTGTAATATTAAGATCCAGAGACCAAAATTTGTCCCTATATTTTTCCATGGTGCATCCAATTATGATTTTCATCATCTGATCAGGTACGAGGGGTTTGACAAGCAGAATTTAAATATTTTAGCAGAAAATGATGAGAAATATATTGCCATTAGCAAGATAATTAAAGTTAATGGTGTTCCCATTCACTTAAGATTTCTTGATTCCTACAGAATTCTGTCTGCTAGCCTGGCTACACTGGCCAGTCAATTATCTGATGATCAATTCAAAATCACATGTGCTTTGTTTCCAAATCAGGACCTGAAATTAATTAGGCGGAAGGGTGTATATCCATATGATTATGTTACAGATTTTTCTAAATTTGATGAGTGTGCTCTGCCAGAAAAACAAGCATTCTACAGCAAAATCAGAGCATCTGGAATCACTGATAATGATTATCACCATGCCCAGTTGATGTGGAACAATTTAAATATGCCAGACATTTGGTGATTATCACAAGGCATATTTAAAACTTGATGTCACTCTCTTAGCTGATATACTTCAGGCATTTAGAAAATCTTCCATGGAAAATTATAAGCTGGATCCAATGTATTTCTACAGTGCTCCAGGCCTAGCATGGTCTGCAATGTTTTTAAACACTAAAATGTAGTTGGATCTGATCCAAGATCAAGATATGTATCTGTTTATGGAACAATGTATAAGAGGAGGCATGGTGCAATGTTCTCAGAGATATGCCAGAGCAAATAACAAGTATATTCCCAATTATGATCCAGCACTGCCATCAAATTATATACTGTATGTAGATGCCAACAGCCTGTATGGTTATGCTATGATGGATAAATTGCCATATGCAGGGCTTGAGTGGGTTGAAGATTTCAATATTAAAGATCTTCAGGATTTTGATGACAGTAACTATGGGCTGTTCTTAGAGGTTGATCTGACAATTCCTGATGATTTACACAATACATTTTTTCTGATCTGCCCCCAATTCCTGAGGTTGAGTGTTCACCTGGCTCTAAACAGAAGAAGCTCATGATGACTCTAGAGCCAAAACAGGATTATGTCAAATATTATAAATACCTCCAGTTCCTGATGCATTATGGTGTTCAAGTGACCAAAGTTGGCAAAGTTTTGAGGTTCAGGCACTCAAGATGGTTGAAGCCATATATTGATACAAACACAGAGCTTCGAACATCTGCAATGAGCCAATTTGATAAGACCTTGTTTAAATTGATGGTCAATTCTGTGTATGGCAAAACCATAGAAAATGTCAGAAAACATAGTGATGTTAAATTAATTACTGACCCCAGCCTGAGCAAAAAATTGATTGCAAAGCCTAATTTCAATTATAGAAGAATTTATGATGAGGATATGGCACTTTTTAATATGAAAAAAACAAAGATTAAGTTTGATAAACCTATTTATGTAGGGGCTGTGATATTGGAATTGGCCAAATTACACATGCTGGAGCTCTATTATGATGTGTTGAAGCCTTTTTATAAGGATCGTGTAAAACTGATGTACATGGACACAGATAGTTTTATTCTTGATATTCAAACAGAAGATGTTTATCAAGATATAACACAGCCTGAATTGTTTAAATATTTTGATACCAGTGAACATTCAAAAATTCAGCCCCACAACAAAAAGGTGCCTGGCAAGTTAAAAGATGAGACACTTGGTGATGTTATTGTGGCATTTTCTGGGTTAAGGGCCAAGATGTACAGCTTTGAAACATGTAGTGGTGCTGTTGCAAAAAAAGCCAAGGGCATCGGCAGAGTAACTGTTGACAAAGAGCTTGAATTTAAAGATTACAAAAATTGTCTCAAATCACAGAGTTCAATCAGAACATCAGAAAATAGAATTCAGAGTAAAAATCACTTGTTGACTAGCAATGTTGTAAGAAAAATAGCTCTGGACCCACATGATGATAAGAGATGCATTTTGTCATGTGGCATACATACTCTACCATGGGGTCATTGTGACTTGAGAAGTGGTAATCAATGCCCAATTACAGAGCATGATTTGAAATAAATAAACATGCCTATGAACTTATTTGGGTTCAAAAAACAGGCTATTATGGACCTGCCAACACCAGCACCCTCTTCTGATATAATATCTAAACTAAGTGCTTTGTTAATTATTCATCTGAATAGCATACTTACAGATGTTGATGATGAAACAGGTAAAACATTGTACATATTTAACAATAATTTAAATCATTACCAATTACCTGTAGGTGGTCAATTACAATTTATTACAACTCCCGAGGGTAATGTCAAGATTTCAATAGGGAGAAATATTTATAGAATTAAGCACTCAAACATGATTTCTGGCACTGTATATACTGTTTCTGCTGGTGACTGCTTATATATTGAGGTCCCGGGATCCTATGACAAGCTTATACCTTTTTTTATAGAATTAAGAATTAGATATTCAATAATAAATAACCACTAAATCAAAATGCCTAATGATATATTTGGCCATACAAGACATGAAGATCACAGTGATGAGATTCTGATGCTTGATGTCAGAGTCAAAAAATTAAGAAGTGATTTACAAGCTTTACAAACCACACTCAATGCCAGTCTTCAACTAGAAATTACAAATTTACAATCACAATGCATGGACCCTCTTCTTAAAATTGATTCTGAACTCAAATTATTGCTTCAAAAATATACTGACTTGGCCACATTGGATAATTTTCAAAATTTAGAGGAAGCTGTGGCAGCTCTTCAAGCCAAATTTAAGACTCAGGCTACCAACTCTGAGCAATTGAAACAACAATTGGAAGAGCAGATAAATAATGTCCAGACACAGCTCCAAACAATTGGCAAAAGCATAAAATCACAAGAAGATTTTGATCTAGTGATTTCCACTCTAAAAGAACAGATTCAATCACTGGAGATTCCTAATCTGGGCCCTCTTAACAATGCCATAGCCGAGGTTAAAGAAAAAATTGAGACACTTGAAAATTTTATGAACAACTTGCCATCTTCTGATGCTTTGAGTGCAATAACTCGGAGTGTTGCCAACATGAAGCTGCAACTTGAAACATATGAAGATTTTGGAAAAATTCAAAGTACCATAACCCATCTTGAGGGTACAATAGCAGCAGTGCAAAGTGATTTGACAAATGTACAAGAATCTCTAGAATCCCGCTTGCCTGGTATTGTAGACACTCTTGTCAGTGTCCAGCAACAAATCACCAAACTTGAAAACCTCAACACTGAATCTGAGCTATCTCATTTTCATCACTTGATCGATGATATCCAAACAAAGCTTGAAATTTTACAACAATCAACACCCACTCAGGCAGACATAACCCTGCTCCAAGATGCTATGCGTGGTGTGGTTGATGCTTCTGAGTTAAATGATGTGAAATTGGCACTTGAATCTTTGCAGAATACTGTATCAAATCTGCCTACATCACAGGAACTTAAAAATATAAAGAGAGCAGTGAATCGCATATTGAAATCAGAAGATATCAAGAATATCCAGACAGAGATCAAACAACTTACTCAGACAGTGGACACTCTACCAACTAATCAACATATTAATGAATTGCATGCCTTGTTTGAGGATATCAGAAGACAAGTCCATGATCTTACTGCTCAAAATTCAAAATTGGCAGTTGTTGAAAATTTACAGCAAATTGTAGCCAACATCAAGCAACAGCTAGGGACCATGGAATCCAACCAAGCAAATGCTCTGTCTGTTTTTGCCACACAGCTTCAAGTGATTGTACAACAATACAAGAAACTTGCTGTGGACATAAGGATCAAGCCAGGGCACGATGAGATTGTTAGGACTATCAATGAGCACCTTGAATCTGTAATAAGCAGATTGCTTATAGCAGAAAGAGAAATAACTGGCCTAATCGAGAATCCTAAACATACAGTAATTCTTGAATTGTACAGTATCCCCAACAAAGAATATGATTCACCATTTACACCAGGTGGCAAAATATATATGCTGTCTCCTGCACAATTTTATTACCAGTTTTTTGTTGGAGGCACACTTAGACCAATCAAGATCAAATATTGGCTACAACCACAGGCACACCACTACCCTACCTTATCAATAACAAATGCTGATAACAAAGTGAAAATCACCAGTGTAGAGTTAGAGGATTTTACAGACCCCAATACATTAGAGACATCTTATGCTGAAGATGATGGCTCTCTGGAATTTAATATACAAATAGGAGACAAATTATATTTAGAAAATCCTGTAGTATCAGCTGCTGAATACCCTATAGTTGCAATATTCTTGTTTACATACTATGTCTAGACAAATTATTGTTGATGAATTACACAGACAAGCCAGACATAATTATAAAAGACTGCCAGTGGTTACAAAAGGCATAGATGATTTATGGCAGTGTGACTTGGTTGAGATGGCAAGTGGACAGCTGAAAAACTTAGACAAGATCAACAAGGGCTACAAGTATCTACTCACTGTCAAAGATACATTTTCAAAATTTGCCTGGGCTGTGCCACTCATATCCAAGACTGGAAAATGTGTTACAGAAGCCTTCAGGACAATCATCAATCAGAGTGGAAGATCACCGCGCTATTTGCAAACAGATAATGGCAAAGAATTCTATAATTCTGTGTTCCAACAATTTATTAAAAGCCAGTCAATACAACATTACTCGAGTTACAGTGATCTCAAGGCCTCTATTGTTGAAAGATTCAACAAAACCCTAAAAAATCATATGTATAAACAATTCACACTTCAGGGTAATTATAAATGGCTTACAATCCTACCAGAACTTCTACATAAATATAACAACTCGGTCCATTCCACAATCAACATGAAACCCTCTGAGGTAACTTCATCTGATGAGCAAAAATTGATCAGCACTGTTTATTATCCTAGATACCAGCCAACAACAAGAAAAGCCAAATACAAGGTAGGTGATCAAGTAAGAATTAGCAAATATAAGCACTTATTCAAAAGAGGCTTTACCAGAAACTGGAGCACTGAATTATTTACAGTGGTTCAAATTAAACCTGGGACCCGATACACATATATAATAAAAGATCACCGAGGAGAAATTCTCAAAGGCAGGTTTTATGAAGAAGAACTCAGCAAAACTAAGCAGCCTGACACATATCTCATAGAAAAAATCATCCGCAGAAAAGGCAACAAGATACTTGTGAAATGGCTAGGACTCCCAGAACACAGCTGGATCGAGGCAGACAAAGTGATACTATGAACACCTGGGATGTTATAAAGAGACTGCCAGAGCCTGAACAGCAGAATAAGAGAAATGGCAAGCTGCTGCCTGATAATATTAGATGTCTTATTGTTGGGCCATCGGCTTGTGGTAAAACTACACTAATGATTGATAATTTTTTATTGGCACCCAACTGGTTAGACTGGAAAAACAGGCACTTGTATGTCTTCTCTAAGAGCTTAGAACAATTAAAATATCAGCAGCTGATGAAGCTATATGATGGACTGGATATTGCCACTTTTGAATCAGATGTTAAGCCACTTCATGAATGTCTCGATAATTCTGTTGTGTTTGATGACATTATCTGGATAATCAAAACAAGGTTAGAAATTTTTTTACACAGGGCCGACACAAAAACATTGATTGCTTCTACCTGGCACAGACTTTTTCTAAAATACCGAAGCAGCTGATCCGAGACAACAGCAATTTTATATGTGACCATTAGGCTTACAAGTTCGGAAAATCCCATATCTGCATCGAACCAATATGATGGATTCAAAATATTGGTCAGCGAACTACGCCTGTCATCTTGTGTGTGTTAATATGCGAGTGTGTATAAACCTTTTCGAGCAAGGTTAATTTCCACGAACGTACCAACTCGGGGCAAGCCCCGGAACCTAGCGACCTGTTGGGTGAGAATGAGTCAAGGCAAGCACGTTAAAAACATTTTCCTGCTCCCTAAAAGGTAAACAATAGTTACTTCAGAGAAGGAACCGATCTCTAACTACACATTGGTAATGAAGTATAAAAAAGTGACATTTTTTTATTTAAATGAGCATGAAAAACTCAATGTGCTGACCAAGGCAGAGATTTATTTTATTATAAAACATAAACTAAACGTAACGTTTCAACCTTCTAGCAAGGTCTTCTCCAGACTCTGCACCAAGTACAAATGTAACAAGGTACAAAACAGGACGATATATATATACACAAACATTACTCCCCTCCAGACTATTAGAAAGTTGTTCTGGAACATTCTAGCAGGTGGCTAAGCAGTTAGGAAGGGAGAAGAGAATACAAGTGAGAAAATGGAAGGAGGCCAAGGAAATAGAGAAGAAAGGTGAAGAAGACACAATGAACTGGAATGGAGGACTGAAGATAAACAAAGAATGGAGAAAGACGAGAGAAGAAGGAAGATGAATGAAGGAAAAATAGCGTGAGATAAAAGAGTCCAACCACATTCTAGATGGAAGAAAATATGTTTAGCCTTTTAGGTGAAAGTACAGTTGACAAGGGAAAGCCACCTGCTAGAATGTTCCAGAACAATTTTCTAATAGTCTGGAGAGGAGTAATGTTTGTGTATATATATCATCCTGTTTTGTACCTTGTTACATTTGTACTTGGTGCAGAGTCTGAAGAAGACCTTGCTAGAAGGTTGAAACGTTACGTTTAGTTTATGTTTTATAATAAAATAAATTTCTCCCTTGGTCAGCATATTGAGTTTTCCCTATCATTGAAACAAGGCTTAATGGAGTTTTAAATGAGCACGAGGTAGCGCGCGTGACCTAGAATGACGTCGCGACATAAGCGCCACTGTTCTGGAACTATTCAGTTGGGGAGAGGCAGCCATTCGTGTCGGAAGTATTTCTAGTACCCACCACGGATTTGAAGCTACAGCATCAACAATTTGAATTGTTTGTGCTCATGTGGTTCGTGGAAGCCATTTTCAATCAGACAGTTTGTTAAACAGACTATCATAGAAGGGATTTAATGATTTCCCTGAAAAGTGTATTGAATGTTGGAATCAGTCTCTTACTCCAGAAAGAGAGCACTGTAACTTCATAAAAAGACTCAGCCACTAGTTTCACGGTGAAGTCGCCCGTGGAGCTGCGACTGGCGCACCAAATAGTGAGAGGACCAAGAACCGACGCGGATACCTCCTTTATGGCAGTGACCCTCTGTTGCAGTGTTTACCTGCGAGGAAACTCGTAGTCAAACAGCTAATTTCGCCCACCGCTTGGGCAAGAAGTGGCAACGTTAAAATTCCCTCTCCCCAAAGCAGGCACTAAGGAATCAGGATTTTGTCAAAATAACCGTTCTGCACTGTAATTGCATACCGGTTATTATAGGACCGCTAGATCTGTAATGAAGCAAGAGGTGTTGGAAACATTTAAAAGCTTAAGCTCACAACGCAGACGTTATGAAATGTCTGTTTCTTGTGCAAGACGCCGGAGGGGTTTTTGAGGAGTGTGTTCCAATCGTGCTCCAACGTCGTCTAGTTTCTCGTCAGTAAGCATACGCCGTTTCACCCATCCTCTTATCAAGAACACATCGCGTTTCCCTAAATATGTTAACAATCTTTCGAACACTGTCTCTGTGTGGAACAGGAACATCTGGAAATTCTGCTGCAAAACGCCTTCAAACTTCCCTACAAGAATTCGAAATGACGTAAGGGTCGTACATAAAAAATACTTTTTTAGAAAATTGTACGTATAGCGTAGCATTATTGGACTGCAGAAAACCACCAGTGATACGTAAAATAAAACAAAACAATCGAAAGCAGTTGTTCATACCTTAACACTTCACAAGCACGTGCAAACTGGACACCAGCTATGTGAATACTGAAGCACTGACCCGTCCAGTGGCAAGGTCAGCGTAAAGCAGTGGGTCTAAATGCTGGCAGACGCGCTCTCACTTCCCGGCGCGCTACTCGCCACTTGGCCGTGAAATGCACTGTATTAGTCCCCTTTTTTTTATACATAATCATAATCGTTACCATCACACTTAGAAACTTTATATGATAAGAGCAAGATAATCTCTCGCAACGTTAGAAGTTAACCTCTGGTTAACTTTGTTAACTTGCCTGGTAATCCGAGAACACTTGTTTGAATCACGTCGCCAGGAAAGCTGCAATTCCTATTTTGCATGTCTAAGTTTCTATATTGTTCACTGGAAAGCTCGTACATGTTTTCTGAACATTAAATTTCTCTTGCGATAGGAAGTATACCTCTTGGGACACGCATTGTGTTCCAGCTCGTATCGAACAATATTCCGACTACATTCAGGCAAGTTTTGATTCAGAAAGTTCTCATAACTTCTCAAGCCGAAACCAACTAGGACAAATGTGCAGAATTCGTGGCCAGGTGCCTGAAACGCATTTAAATGGCCTCCTTCCAGCAGACGGGAACAGTTTTCTTAGTTTCAGAGACCTCCAAGTTGAAACAAATCACCGAGGCTTGCATCTGCGCGTTTCAGAAACAGCCGAAGTTTCCCACAAAACCCTTTTGCGTTGCAGATCCGCTATGAAAACTTCCCGACTTCTCTCTTCCCCCGCGGCAATCTTGTCTGAGCGATGCAGCTGCCACCTATGTTGGCGTATCAAGTAATACAAAAATAATGTTTTTCTTTGTCCTCCGCTGTTGACCGAGCTGAAGAGATTTTCCTCAAGAGAAGATACGATATTTTCTACCGAAATGTCACATACGGTCAAAGGAAATAATACTGCCAAACCTCATTCAAGCATTGCTTAGGATCTGGAATTGTTTCTAAGTTGGTTAGACTCATATGTTATCAGTTATTTATTGATTTGATTTATTGGCAATCAGCTGTTCCTGCGTTGCCAAATTGTGCAGTACTGTATAAAGCTCGTTACTCTTTCAGTGCCATTTGTTTGTTGTCATCATGAAAGCAGAGACTGAATGTTTAATATTGTTGAATATTTTGACAACGAAACAAGAGAGGGAAGTTGTAAATATTCTATAAAGCAAGCTTCAGAGTGTGCAGTGACTGCGGTATTATTAGTAATAAAAATTGGAAACGGCGGAAGGGAAAGATAAATTCTGAAGTGCAAAGCAGGGCAGTGTGGACTGAGTACTGTTATTGTTGTTGTTATTATTATTTTAATCTTGATTTTGTTTGATTTTGTTGGTGCAGTCAGTCGGCCATGGGAAAGAACCAGCTGCTCGATAGATTACAATTTATTTTCTGCATGCGGTAGTCGGATCGGCTTTTATTTTGGTACATGCAAATGATATTATTATCTTTGTTTACTACTACTAGCTGAGCGAGGGAGAACGTGTTTACTAAATACTTTGCAAATCGACAATAATTTTGATATTGTAGATCGGTATTTCTATGTTTCAAGTGATTTTGTCAGGTTATCGAATGCTGAACTTTGTACAGGTCATGGCTTGGTATATTTTACTTCGCTTTTCTGCCACGTTTGGCTAATCGCGAAGATGGAGATGAGTGATGATGTGTTGAAACTGATGAATGGATTCACAAGCACCCATGTGCAGGCCGGAATTGAAGCTGGCAAGCCTGGCGTCGCTATGACAACCACTCCGCCACGGATACCGGCGTGCAGTACACGAAATACTCAATAACATTTCTCCTTTCGTGATTTAAGGACAAAATCACAGAGGCATTTCAAATATGTAAAAAAATTACGTTTAAATTTTTTCATGAAATGCAACTCTGTCGAAGTTCCAATGTCAATGAAAGGTTGTCATACGCAAAGACGGGTGTGAATAATAGAGCGGGGTGATAACATTTCTGAGGTGCACACAGCCATGGAGCCAGACCACCAGCCGGCAATGGAGAAACAGTGCTCTCAGAGTGTTTGCACACACCCATAAAAGCGGTGTCAATTCTGACAACGACATCATCAGCAGCAGAAATCAACGGGGGTTAATGACACAGCTACACACGTGGCCCTGCACGATACATCTTCCGGAACGAAGGTCGGTGTGCAGTGGTAGCTCTCCTCCACAAATCGAACCAACCTCCGCAGCGCCTAGATACTGAAAAAGAGAACACAGACCCCAACCCCCCGTCATAAATTTCAGCTGTGTCAATGAGGAGAGAAGCAGAT
Source organism: Lepisma saccharinum (assembly GCF_977018435.1). Taxonomy (NCBI): domain Eukaryota; kingdom Metazoa; phylum Arthropoda; class Insecta; order Zygentoma; family Lepismatidae; genus Lepisma; species Lepisma saccharinum. The sequence continues at coordinate 34,415,062 of NC_139229.1, read as the reverse complement.
GCCATCTGAGCTTTCTGGTTCTGTCCATCACTTTGTGCCCCCCTCCCCTCCAAGGTATCGGCGATAACGCCGATTTTATCGGTGGTTGTGCAAAATTCATGTCTGTGTCGGTGTCGGTGTCGTCACCTATAACGAACGACTCGGACAAGCGCTCTCAGTTTGAGGTGAAACCCTCAGTATTAGCCGCCAAATCCCAGCTCAATTAATTGGCAGTGTATTTATTATTGGTGTTGTAGATTACGATGACCATGCAATGGCCCTCCCCCAGTATGGCTTTAAAATTGCAACTTTCACGTGTAAATCTCAAGGCAAATCAATAAATGCAGTCATTCTAGGACATCCTCACCAAATAAAGTTATGTGAAAAATAACTGCATATTCTTATTTCTGAGAAAACGCACATGTAAAATGATATGCTACATCACCCCTTCCCATTTGAAAATCTGGATGTAATTCCAAGATGGCCACCATGATACACACTAGCCCCATCTGGTGAGCTCCCACCCCAATTACCCATATTCGAAATTTCATCGCCCTCATTGAAGACGTTGGTGCCGGACTCTTGCTTCACCCTGTACAGTGCACTTTTCATTTTAATGGGTTAATTTGAATTACTCGGGGATTCAAACAGAAAGTTTCCTTTGAAATAATATTTAATTATACATGCTTTTATTAATGCGAATTCTTTCGTGTAGCCTTGAAGTTCGAAATCAAAACAAATTCACGATGGCAATGACGATAAAACTCTAACTTTGTTGGAACTTGTTCTGGGGTTCTTTTCATTTCTCATTAAATCCTATTTAGTAACTAGCATTAGTGCCTTTTGTTTCTGCACCTTCATCCCTATTTATTATACTTTTGAATTTACTACTTCTCATAGTGTTGTATTTTATTTCATTTATGCTGTCATGAGTTCCTCCTGCTTCAAACCTTAGCAATCTTTGTTAATTTCCTTTATTCTCAGCTTCGAGCCATCTTTCATTAACGTTAGTAATTATTTTATTATTGTTTGAGCCTGTAACAATAATAAACAGTCATTGCAGAAAATACCTAGTACCACTAACGTACACAGGATATTATTCCGTGTTTGCTTGAATTGTGAAAGTGGGTATTACGTATATAGCCCCATGAGCTCCCCACTGCGTACGCCAGCGCTAGTACATCCAGTTTTTGAAGTTTCATAAATTTAGAAACAAGTGGAGACGATTGGGACGTCTATAAAGAGACAGACATCAATTTTATAGTTATACTGTAGGTCAATGCACTATTTCAACCCATTCTCATCGCCGCGTTTAAGCGAGAGAAGTAGAAATTGACGCGAAATTACCAAAGTAAACAGGAGAGGTTGACAGAACTTTGTGGGGCTGAAAAATCAATTATACACACTAACGATTCCTGTAGAAGCATATGAACATCCGACTTTCCGTTTTGGTATTGCCGTAATAGACAGTGAGCAACCATATATTGGCCCCATGGATAGAATCCGTGCGTGGAATTTCTCTCTGCCTGGCTTCGAAAGAGCTGCTAGTTGACCGGAAACAGGGGGTTCCAATATGAGGGGGAATTACCCTCGCTGAAAGCGCGATTGAGTGATTCTGAAAAGACTCCTATTTTCCGACGAGGGAGCCTCACCGCTTCGTCAGACCACTTGGGCTCAGCTTTTCTATTCGTTTTTTCTTCATCATCGCTAATGGAAAGGATGAGACCGCTGGTACATATTTGGTGTACAGATTATTTCTCGGCCTTTTTTAAAGAAGGAAAATGCTTATATATGAAAAATAGTCTTACATTTCTAAAGGCGAAGTAATTTTCATTGGAATGTATGGGCTCTTGTCATCTTTTGGGCAGCTGGCTGTGATATTCCTTTTGGTGGGAGCCACATAATTACCACGTCACGGTAGCTGTCCAATCTCCGTTCTCAATGGGGTTATGAGACTCTCCTTTTTGTGCCAGATCAGCAGTTGTGCACGCGGCGGTAACGACCCTAAAGAATTCAAATACAAATACAAATATCACACTCCAAAATTTTAATTTTATCTCTTCTTTCTAATTAATGAATAGCAATCAGTGTGGGCGCAGGATGCGGCCTTTCTTTGGGCTCCCTGCTCTGGTATGCCAGACTGGGGTTCTGGACTTGTGAGTTGGGTTCTGTGGGTTTGATGAGGAAAATAATCTTGTACATCAAACCGCTCTGGAATGCCGGAACGGAATCTTCTGCGACTCCAATATTATGCATGCTTGTCTCACTGCCAGGGAAACGTTATCGAGAATGTTATTGAAGATGTTCTTCATGATGTTGTTAAAATAATATTATTAATATTGTTATGTAATGTAATGTCATGTCATCTGTTCTGGATTCCAGAACAGAAATAATATCACATAAAGTATTGTATACACCAATTATATCATGTATATATTCCTTGTATAACATTACAATTTATTATTATTATACCTATTTTAAAATGCAAATAGTAATAAATAGAGGAAATAAAGTCGGGGGAACCGTCAAATTCGGAGCAACTGACGTCCTGGTATATTTTTAGGAACCAGGACAATAAGACCATACCCTCGAATGTAGGCGGGAGGAGCCGGGCTTACTTCGGGGGTTCCCCCCTTATTACATGTATTGAATAGCTGTATATTTGTGTATGATTGTTGCTTATAGTTGATAATTGTCTAAATTATATGATAATGCAAATTCAGTATGTAATGTAATAATGTAATAAAGGGAATTATTATCTCCTTTAGGTTTCGGCTACACCAGCCCTCTCAGAGAGTGATATTGAAAAAAATAAAACATAATAGTAGAGTAGTGGGCCGGGTTCACCAACCGAAAATGGGGCTCGGTGGGGCTCGCCTTAATGGATTTCTCTCGTAAGGCGAGCCCCATTTTCTTGCAGTGTTGCCAACTTCTTGGGTCTAACCTAACCTAAAACAAGGAGCTGGCAACACTACTTAAGGTATTTCTTGCAGTGTTACCAACTCCTCACTCGAAAAAATCACCAAGGTTTTTGTTGTTGGGTATAACCTAACCTCAAACAAAAAAACTGACAACACTACTTGAGACTTACCTTAATAGATTTCTCTCGTAAGGTATGAGCCTTATTTTCTCACAGTGTTGCCAACTCCTCACTCAAAAAATCACCAAGGTTTTTTGTTTTTGGGTCTAACTTAACCTAAAGCAAGGAGCTGGCAACACTGCTTGAGGCTTGCCTTGCAGCGTTGCCAACATCTTACTTGAAAAAATTACCAAGGTTTTTATTTTGGTCTAACCTAACCTCAAGCAAGAAGCTGGCAATACTGCTTGAGGCTTGTTTTAATGGATTTTTCTCGTAAGGCGAGCCTTATTTTCTTGCAGTGTTGCCAACTCCTCACTTGAAAAAAATCACCAAGGTTTTTGTTTTTGGGTCTAACCTAACCTAAAGCAAGGAGCTGGCAACACTGCTTGAGGCTTGCCTTGCAGCGTTGCCAACATCTTACTTGAAAAAATCACCAAGGTTTTTATTCTGGTCTAACCTAACCTCAAGCAAGAAGCTGGCAATACTGCTTGAGGCTTGTTTTAATGGATTTTTCTCGTAAGGCGAGCCTTATTTTCTTGCAGTGTTGCCAACTCCTCACTTGAAAAAAATCACCAAGGTTTTTGTTTTTGGGTCTAACCTAACCTCAAGCAAGGAGCTGGCAATTCTGCTTGAGGTCTGTCTTACAGTGCATAAAGCAATTTGCCAACCTACTGGTATTTTTGCCATAGCTTTTTACAAAAAAAAGAGAGAGGGAAGAGTTAAACAACTGACAGTGTTGCCAACACCTACCTACAATTTTTTTTTTTACTTGGCAAGGGCTATCTTGCTTGAGGCTTAGCCAATTTATATACTGACGTAACATACACACACTAGGCAATAGAGCCAGCAACAAATATATACTGCCGTAAAAGAGAGAGAGGGATGGATGGATGGATGGCAACACAGTATGTGTGTGCGTGTGTGTGTATAATATGTAGTATTATTAACTAGATTGTGTTGGCAACCTACCTACAACTAAAAAAGATAGAGATGCCAATGTTGCTGTAAGATGAAGAGAGAGAGACCTATCGTGATTTTTTGTAAACCTCTCTCGGGGGAAACACGATGTGCTATACACACGTGCGCGCGCTGGCGCTTCTTATTATTTTCGTATTGTGACGCAAACACATTTAGAAAAAACTACAATTTTGTTCCCTCTCCTCTCTATGTGTACTATCAATGTTGATGCAATGATACAAATTCAACAATACATAGATCTTGGGACGATGGGTGTTAACTTCCTGCCCTACTGATGTATACAATATACATGATGCTATTTGTACAGCAGGTTGTTAGAGATGTATTTACCCGGCTACCAATACTATGGACCGGGTACCAAACTCGAGAAAAGATTGGAGAGATGAATTTTTTTGATACGTCAGGTTATTCCCAGTCGAACCGATACAAAATCCTGGCTCGCAACAAGAAGGTACCTGGCAAACTTAAAGATGAGAAGGACGGAGATGTTGGTACACCAAGCTGTCTGTGTCTGTGTAGAGGAGCGAGATATTGTGGTTGTGGAAAGCCGAAACCGACTCGCTACTATTTACCAAACGTATCAAACCTGTGGCGAAAGCGAACCAGTCTGCTTTCTAGTGTTTGTTAGAGGATTTTCCTCTTACTTCGGAGGGCTCATGCGACGTGCATAATTTTTTGGAGAACGTGCAAGCCCAAATTATTTCCATCCTCGGCGATGTGCTATAATGTATGTTAACCTCACTGGCAGTGTTGCCAACTCGCTCTACAAAACACTAAACTTGCTGAAATGGTGCTTGCTGAAATGGTGCTTGCTAAAAATGGGTGCTCGGGGTCAGTTCTCGGAAAGAGGTTAACTTAACCTAATTTTTTTTTGTACGAAGCAAACATATCCTATTTTTTTCTTCCCCGGCATGCTTTATGTTTGCGTAGGGGGTAAAGAAAAAGGGTTTTGCTTTACCAATGCTAAAATTGGCTTGCTCGAAACGAATTGCTAAATATAAAATAAAATAACAATGCCTATGAACTTGTTTGGCTTCAGGAAGCAGGCTATGGAGGCATGCGCCCAAAGTGCACTGTCGCTACCTGCAAGCTGGGACCTGTTACTCTCCCTATTATCTAAACTCAACGGTTTGTTGATTATACACTTGAATAGCATCCTGACCTAGTATGACGAGGATGTGGGCAAGATTTTCTACATATTCAACAATAACTTGAATTATTGCTTCACAAACCTCTTGTTTTTTAAACATATGATATTTCACAAGCGAGGCTAACCTACAAGTTACAAGTTGATGGCGTAATCTTCTATAAGATGATAAGTATGCAATAAGATGAAGAAGATACTAACTGGCAATAGCGGTGTTAATGTTTCCAACTCTCTACCTCTCTCTCACTGAGCCTCCTCCCCTATGGTGCAGTGGTAGCTTTGTATTCAAGGGTTCGATATTTGCACAAGTGGTTTTTGAAACTGTAGGTCTAGCCCTGATTAGTCTTACTTACAGGGGGGGGCTCTTGTAATGCCATGGGGGCGAAAAAACATGCATACTTCTGTTTTTCCATATGTATGTATGTATGTAATGCGATTTGTGTGGGGACCAAAATTTTGAACTTATGGCTTAATTAATCTGCATGAATGCTTAATGTTTGATTTTTTTATTTCTAGTTCGATATGAGATATACACAATTTTTATTTTTTTTGAAGTACAGTTAATATTACCTAGTTTGGGTTAAGCTGTAACATACAACTAGCGATCGACACGACCACCTGACACACAGACAGAGAGAGTGTGAGCAAATTCAAAGTGTGATCTATTGTGAACTAAACTAACCTCACTCACCCACCCACATATAGTTTTACAGGTAATTCAAAAAGCAGAAAGTAGTACATAGCATGACAGGTCGATCTATCGTAAACTAAACTAACCTCACTTGCCCACTCACATATAGCCTTACAGGTGACTCAAAGGCAGAAAGGCAGCTATATCACTTGTAAGGGGCAACACACAAGATCTATTGCAAACTAAAATTAACCTACGACATAAGCCATGGACATATTTTCCAGATAGGGTATAAGCAACTCACCTCTTGCAATTGTATAAAGGGGAAAATTAACCTACAGCTGGCAACACTGTTTGAGTTGCTTTCGACGAGGCAAACTTATATTTTGCAAATAGGCTAAAGCTAATCTTCTACAGCTAGAAGCTTGAAACATATACCCTTGCAGATTATGCCAACTTACCTCATGTAAAAATATTACCTAGTATGGTTAAGCTGTGACATACAACTAACGATCGACACGACCACCTGACACACATATGGAGAGAGTGAGACAGCTTATATGCAATATATTCCTACACATGTACTGGGTTTAAAAGGTAACTTGCAACAACTATTTCACTCACCCTCCTATCAAAATCTTCTAACCACATGTTTTTGATACTTGCTGCCAGAACATGGTGGTTTTAGACTGTAAATTCAACCTGATTATTCTATTTGTGCATGATGCCTGCATTTGGAATATTTTATTCTTGGCATATGGTATTTTGCGTGCTCCAGTAATCTTGCGCTCGATTCACGGAAGCTATGACGTGTATTTCCTGTTTTGCGAACATGCGAGAATTTTTCACAATAGATAATATATTGCAAGAGCGAGTTGTTTGTGTATATAAATCTAGTTTTGGAAATGGACGTGAATATAATGTCAAAAATTATTGCATAACTTAAAAACATTGATATTTATTGCACTAGCAAAGGTAAATGTGGAATGCCCCGGCCCCTCAGCTGTTAGGTTAAACACCATAAAAATTTTATTACTGATAGCAAGCATTCTCATATCGACAAAACAGATCTAGTAATGAGCTGTCTTGCAAGTCTCCCGAGTGAAGGAATATGATGCCACTATAAACTGTAAACAAGATATGCAGTCCCTCGCATGAGATGTACGAGGCTTATGAACCTCGACCTATAGAGTTGTACAATGGATGTTTTTTTTTTTAAGCATAGCGGTGTGTTTTCGCTTATTTCAATGTCATCGAGCGGGCATGTAAAGAAGGGGAGAGAAAAAAAAGAGGAGGAGGGGTTATAACGGATGATTCATATTTTGATTTTAATATTTTTGCTAGTCACGATTCACCTGCTATCTAGAAGGACACTGGATGATGGCTAAAAGCGAGTGAAGGAGAGAAATGTTATTTTTTTTATTTTTTTGATTGTGTGTGATGAAATAGTTTTAGATAATAATAGTAGGCTAATAGAATTGTAGAAAACGGCTGTATCGTGATGCGAGGCTGAAAGCAATTTCGAAAGCAGTCTCGGGCATCTTCGCGTTCAGCTAACAAGGAAAATGCACATGGAGGGTGTAACGGTATTGTCCATGGATGGTTTTTCTGAATAAACATACATATCAGTTTTTGCAGTCTCCAGATGGGACCGGAGTTTTTGTTTTGGTTGGACAAGGGGGTTCAGATAAATGCATGGACATCAAAATAAAAGAAAAAAAAATTACTCCACTGCTCACATGTATTCAGTCTTCCAATAACACACCTTGCGGGGGCGTACCTACATGTATGCAAAATATAGTTAATGTCTTATTTCTCGAACCTGTGGTCTGTAGATTTGCTTTTGTTGGCAACAGAAACAGAAAAAATGGCACCATGTTATTGTATACTGATATGGGTGTACTGCAATCATAACAATTTTTCTAGTTAAAAATCTATGTCGAAAAGCAATGTTGGGTGACTTGTCTGTGTTGGGTCTTATTAACAACTTCACAGCTGTACCTGCACAACTCATCGACTACAAGGCAACAATGTTAGGAAATGTGTGCATGGCTCCGAGAATACAATTTAAAATTACTAATGTGGCATGAACCCCCTCCACTTGTGTGTATTTGAATAAGCGAAAATTAGACACTTTGAATAATCGATGAGAATAATCATAAAAACAGGTTGCACCTGTATGACGTGTTTAAACTTCAGACGATTTTTGTTAATCTACAAAAGCCAAGTGCAAACGGAGATCACTACGAAAATTGGGAAAAAAAAGAAAGCGAGGCTATTTTGGCTAATGGCAACGATGAGGATGAATAATGGTTGTTTTGATAAAATTGACGAAGTCAATATGCCTAGCCTAAAATAAAATTCAACAATTAATGTTAAACATTTGCCACTCTGAAATGGCGACGGCTATCATCATAACATTACTTGTTTCTAACCTGTCTATATTGAGCCTCTCTCTACCCCTCCATAAATTCGATTCGAAAGGCACAATTATTCTAGTTTTTGAATAAGACTCGCATATGCTCTCAGAAAAAAAAACAAGAGAAGAAATAAATAAATCAAGTCATGTATATTCTTCATCCCCGAATTTTCTTCCACAACACTGCACGAAGCCTCGAGTTTCGGATATTGTTGTTGTGCGACAGGATAGGATAGATGAACCGTATGTTTACCGAGGACCAGACGTAATCAAATATTTTTTTTTTGAAAAGATAGTTGAAGAGGTTGAGACTATTGGCAGTCTCTTACACGAATCGAAACCAAATGCTCCTATTATCCAGCGATGAACTTCAATCTCACAATAACATTGAAACGTGCCTGGTGTGCGATCAAAGGTTTCACCGACGAGAACCGAAAAGTAATTTCATCATAATTATTTCACCGGAAACTACATCGGTGGAATCTGTAACATAATGTATTCATGTATGTGTTTGACAATCATATATCACTCACTAGAACAATTTTCACATTGTTTTCACTACGTGAGATGATATTTTATTTATATTTACGATAAAATAGAGGTTTGGGTGTAATAACAGTTTTTATTAATTAATTTAGAGATGCATTTTTTATTTGTTGAGTTAATGATTAGGTTAATTTGTTATTTCTCGCGAAAAAAAAAGAGGGAACCACAGCTGAAAGAAAATACACAACTTGTATTATTGAGGTCAAGAGTTTGTTTTAACATCACTTTTTTTTGCACACATAGGCTAATCACGACTCGGGATATGTTTAAAATGGAATCTGAAACATTGATTATGCGACCTGACTGGAACTCGGAATAGGACACACTGATTACAAGACGTCGATATATTACCACTTGGCAAGAAATTGTAGTGTTTCAATTCACACACACATACTCACAATTTAAAACATCTAAACTGATCGCAGACCCAACTGGTGGCTGGCATACACAACTATCCATCCACCAGTCGTCTTTTGGGGGCGTGTGTCTCGATGAGTGTCAACAACCTCCATTGTGAAGTAAAATCTGTAGGGGTAACATCACTCTCCAATTACAATGTTGGCAAACTTTCCAACTTCATCGTGAACGACGACAAAGGTATCGGCTATCTGATCAAAATTATCAACATGCTGCCTCCGAGATTCTGGAATGTTGCCGAAGGAAAGGGACTCGTGAACGACATCATCAACAAGTTACCTTTCGAGATGCATTTACCTGGCTACCAATACTGCGGACCGGGTACCAAACTCGAGAAAAGATTGGAGAGAGGAGACAAGGGTGTGAATCCGTTGGACACACCATGCAAAAATCACGATATTGCTTACAACACGCACACGAATTTGGATGCACGTCACGAAGCAGACAAGAAATTGGAGCATGCCGCTTTTAGGAGGGTCATGAGTAGAGACGCTTTTTTTGGGAGAAAAAGTTGTAGCATTGGGCACCACCATCGCCATGAACACGAAACAAAAATTTGGATGGGGAATCCTACCTAGAGTTATCTTTAACTGGCAACGAGGTGATCTTAGTCAGCACGACGAACCCTCAGCCGTTATAGAAGATATCTGAAACCAGCTTACACCAGTCACTCATAGCCCCTCCAATTTTCTCACGATGGTGGGTTGCTACCGACCCTATACGTAGGCCGAATAAATTCCGACCAGAGCCGGATTCGAACCTATGCCGTCTCGCAGCGAACAATCTCAAGACGAGTGAACGTCGTAACTCGCTCAGCTACGGAGGAGGACTCTCTTTCTCTACTTTTTCTCTAATTTTCATCATTATTGTTAAAATTAATCCAAGAGAAAATATATATTTTGTGTTGACATGGGAAATATGCAATAAAAATGCATGATCAATAGTTAAGGTCAAAATCTGAATAAACAGTGAGGGTGATACACGCAAGCTTCCAGGCATGTGATTTGCACAGAATTAAATATAAAATGAGAGATGGAAGGTTTTTGTTACTATTAGAATTTAAGGACGGAAAATATGTACAGCGAATGAATACTACGTTTGACTAATCGTGAAGATGAGTATTACAGTACGTTTTTATCGTTCTTATATAAACGTTGAAACGTTTAAGAACGTATAAGAACGTTTACCGAAACGTTTCAACATGTTGAAACGTTTCGGTAAACGTTCTTATACGTTCTTAAACGTTTCAACGTTTATATAAGAACGATAAAAACGTACTGTAATACTCATCTTCACGATTAGTCAAACGTAGTATTCATTCGCTGTACATATTTTCCGTCCTTAAATTCTAATAGTAACAAAAACCTTCCATCTCTCATTTTATATTTAATTCTGTGCAAATCACATGCCTGGAAGCTTGCGTGTATCACCCTCACTGTTTATTCAGATTTTGACCTTAACTATTGATCATGCATTTTTATTGCATATTTCCCATGTCAACACAAAATATATATTTTCTCTTGGATTAATTTTAACAATAATGATGAAAATTAGAGAAAAAGTAGAGAAAGAGAGTCCTCCTCCGTAGCTGAGCGAGTTACGACGTTCACTCGTCTTGAGATTGTTCGCTGCGAGACGGCATAGGTTCGAATCCGGCTCTGGTCGGAATTTATTCGGCCTACGTATAGGGTCGGTAGCAACCCACCATCGTGAGAAAATTGGAGGGGCTATGAGTGACTGGTGTAAGCTGGTTTCAGATATCTTCTATAACAGCTGAGGGTTCGTCGTGCTGACTAAGATCACCTCGTTGCCAGTTAGTAGTGTATATTGAGCGTTTCAAAGTCATACTTAGTAGGTATTGTTTTTTTTTATCAATTGAATATTATTTTTTGACATATTTTGACAATTTTTTGTCGATGTTTTAGCGTTTGACGATTTTTCAGTGCAATTTTCACCGCTTCTCATTTTTTTCCCACTCATACTTGGTAGGTATGCATTTGTAGCTTTTTTTTTATCAATTGAAAATCAGTTTTTGACATATTTTGACAAATTTTTGTCGATGTTTTAGCGTTTAGCGATGTTTTTGTAAAATTTCCTATTTTTTTTTCCCACTCGTACTTGGTACGAATGCCACGATCTTACGTGATATAACTTAACCTATTTATTTTTTTTTTCGTGCTAAACTACACGAGAGCCTCTACGTGCTTTGACCTATTTTAGAGTAGAACCATAAAGACAGAGCTGCAACCGAAAGTGAGGCTCGAAGTGAGGCTTGGTGAGGCTGGACTTAATAGTTTGCTTTTGTAAGACATAAGCCTTATTTTCTCGCAGTGTTGCCAACATTTTACTCGAAATAAAATCACCAAGGTTTTTTTTTCTTGGTCTAACCTATGTTATTGAACTGCATTGTCACGTCCAAACCTGCATGACTTCCGAACACTATTGGTTTTATTTATATTTTTTTACGTATAGGTGTATATGATGAATCCCCAAACAGATTTTTCCTAAGTCTTACTGTTTCCAAGATAACCCCACTTCCGGTTGCTATTTTGGATTTCTGAACATAGGTTCTATTTATATTTTTTCTCACGTATAGGTGTACCTGATGAATCTGCAAACAGATTTTTCCTAAGTCTTACAGTTTCCAAGATAACCCTACTTCCGGTCGCTATTTTGGATTTCCGAACATAGGTTCTATTCATATTTTACTTACATATAGGCGTACGTGACGAATCCGCAAACAGATTTTTTCTAAGTCTTACCGTTTCTAAGATAACCCCACTTCCGGTCGCCATTTTGGATTTCCAAGCATAGTTTTTTTTCATATTTTATTTACATATAGGCGTACATGACGAATCCGCAAACAGATTTTTCCTAAGTCTCACCGTTTCCAAGATAACTAGTAGTCCAGTTTAGAGAGTTCACGGACCGAAAGTGAGGCTCGGTGAGGCTCGCCTTAATGGATTTCTCTCGTAAGGCATGAGCCTCATTTTCTTGCAGTGTTGCCAGCTGCTTACTCGAAAAAATCACCAAGGTTTTTTTTTGGGTCTTCGTTGTGCTTACACAACGTGATGAGTAAATAATACAGTCTCTTATTCTTGAAGGATGAATGCATCTTATCGTAATTTTCCAAGTTTTGGTCAAATGTTTGTATATCGTGATTTTTGTAAACCTCTCTCTCGGGAACGATGTGCCACACACACGTGCGTGCACGCCTATATTGTGACGCAAACAAACAAACAAATAATATTTTTTTTAAGATTCCAGGCCCCTAACCCCACTTCCGGTTGCTATTTTGGATTTCCGAGCATAGGTTCTATTTATATTTTTTCTCACATATAGGCGTACGTGATGAATCCGCAAACAGATTTTTCCTAAGTCTTACCGTTTCCAAGATAACCCTACTTCCGGTCGCTATTTTGGATTTCCGAGCATAGGTTCTATTCATATTTTACTTACATATAGGCGTACGTGATGAATCAGCAAACAGATTTGTCCTAAGTCTTACTGTTTCTAAGATAACCCTACTTCCGGTTGCTATTTTGGATTTCCGAACATAGGTTCTATTCATATTTTTTCTCACATATAGGTGTACGTGATGAATCACCAAACAGATTCTTCCTAAGTCTTACTGTTTCCAAGATAATCCTACTTCTGGTTGCTATTTTGGATTTCCGAGCATAGGTTCTATTCATAATTTTTCTCACATGTAGGCGTACGTGATGAATCCGCAAACAGATTTTTCCTAAGTCATGAATTGGAGGGTTCTATGGCAACCTATATTAATTCTCGTAAGAGAACAGAAAACACAAAAAAAACAAAAAAAAGAATACTGTGGTCACTACAACAAATAGTCTTCTTCAACCCCTATCTAACAAACCAAAAAAATCATCATCCTAACTAGAACCATGTAACTAACATTGTGATGACTCATATTAAGTACCTCTTAATTGTATTACTTATAAGGGTATACTTATAAGCATATATACTCTATAAAAGTATATGAAACAGGTGGTTTCAATACGGTCCGCGCTTTTATTATATAAGACGGCATATACTGCAGATCAGTCAGTCTCGTGAGAGCAGCCGAAGAGTACGGACGTTTTGTTGCAGTGCTTCTTGGTTTTTGTAAAAATAATAGGTATTTAAATTTCTTTGAAGCCACATACCATCTATTATTTCAAGTTCAAAGGTGTTTCACGTGGTTTTTCATAGTAATTTCGACCAGATTGAATTTTGACGTGATCGTGTATTTTCTATTTCACCTCAAGAAATTCTATATAAATAACATACCTGAAAATTGTATCGCTATATACTAGACTTTTTGATTTCTGTGATTTTCGAAAAAGCAATGGCATCCACCACCAGTTTCAATTGTAAAAATGATAAAACTGAATGTGTTACTTGTGGGAAGCTAATCTCAAGGAACAATTTATCGGTACACAGGGCAAGATGTGGCGAAACAGGTTCGAGAATTAATCGTTCGTTACCTTCTAAGCCTTGTGCTCGATGCGGAAAAATGATTAGCATTGCAAATTTAAGTAAACATCTCAAAATTTGCAAACCATCGACCGGACAAGCATCGAAAAGAAAAATCGATAATGCAGATACGGAAGCTTCTACTTCCAAGCAAATTAAATTATCCAATGAAGGCAAACCAATTAGATCTGCATTCAACGACCAACTCCAGGATTTTTCAATTAAGTCAGAACCAGGCCGTGACATCCTTAGTTTCTTGGACGAAACGAAAACACTTGTACTAAATATTTTGAAAGATAAACTTGAAAACAACTCTATAAAAGTATATGTTGTTCTCTTTTCCGAATACGAGAAAGTCGATGGCACAACGAGTATTTTTTATCATTGTACAAAAAATCAGACTCTTCATTTTGCTGACGTTGAAAATTTGGACAACTTCTATTATAAAGTTTCCAACGAGCTGGTTAAGAAACACGACGATTTCGAGGCAAAAGGGTCGGGATGGTCTCTGTGTGGAAGTCCTCACACGTTAACTGTTTACGTGAATCGATTCTCGCCTCTTCGAGCTTCCAGCTACGTTCCTCTTCCACCGAACATTCAACACAAGAGGGCTGTGTTAAATATACAGAACAGCGATAACAAGTGTTTTCTCTGGTGTGTGTTGGCTGCACTGCATCCTGTTTATTGCAAAAATAATCCAGAACGGATTTATCATTACAAGCAATACGAGTCCGAATTTGAAAGTGTAATGTCTGACATCGAATACCCGGTGACATTGTCGGATATAACAAAGTTCGAAAATCGTACAGGAAAACGCATCGCTATTAATGTGTATTCCTTCACGTCAGATAAATATCTCGTGCACCCTGTCAGGATAAGCGATATCGACGATGACGATGCTTGTGTAATAAATCTCCTTCTTATTTCCAACGAGGATGATCATCACTACACGCTAATTCGTTCTCTATCACGTTTGGTCAGAAGTCAATCAACCAAGTATGAACATTGCATCGAAGTTTGCCCGAGATGCCTAACTACGTTCGACGATCGAAAACAACTCGATTATCAAAATTACACCGGACGTCAAATTGCTATCGAGAAACTTGCCGAACATAAAATTTATTGCGGTGACAACAGACCGGCTAGAATGTTGATGCCCGAAACGAACGAAGTCGAAGAATTCAAAATGCACAAGGCATTGTTGGAACATCCCGCAATCATCGTCGCAGATTTCGATGCGTTCCTCAAACCACTCTCCTACTGCGAACCGGATCCTGAAATTTCCTCCACAACACCGTACCAGCTTCATCAACCTAATAGTTTCGGCTATGTTGTTGTGCGACGTGATAAAATAAATGAAGCATATATATACCGCGGGCCAAATGTAATCGAACACTTCCTGGAAAAAATGGTGGAGGAGGTTGAGGTAATTGGTAGCGTACTGCTTACATCAAAACCGATGGCACCTTTAACTGAAAATGAACTTCAAAATTACAATTCTACTGAGGTGTGTCCGGTATGTGATCAAAGTTTCACTGATGAGAACAAAAAAATATTCCACCACGATCATTTCAGCGGAAACTACGTAGGTGGAATTTGCAACACGTGCAATCTTAAAATCCAGAAACCTAAATTCATCCCCATATTCTTTCACAACGGAAGCGGATATGATTTTCACCACCTGGTGAGACATCTTGGCTACGATCCGAAACGTATAGGTGTCTTGGCCGAGAATGAAGAACGCTACATTAGTCTCAGCAAGCAAGTGTCGATTCCGGGAACGAAAAATACAATCGAGATGCGCTTCCTGGATTCGTATAGATTTCTCTCTGCCAGCCTGGACGCTTTAGCGAACAAACTCACCGACGATCAATTTAAAATAACTAGAGCTAGTTTTCCCAACGTAGACATAGAACTCGTTAGACGTAAAGGGATTTATCCTTACGAATACGTTAGTGATGGTTCTAAATTTAACGACGACGCTCTCCCACTTCCAAGAGAATTTTACAGCAGACTCAGAGAGAAAGGAATCACGGACGAAGAATACCAACACGCGCAACTCATGTGGGAGAAATTAGAATGTAGGACACTCGGAGACTACCACGACGCATACTTAAAATTAGACGTGACGATACTTGCGGATGTTTTTCAAGCGTTCAGGAAAACGGCAACGAATATTTATAAATTAGATCCGGCGTATTTCTACAGCCTACCGGGATTAGCGTGGTCGGCAATGTTATTCCAGACAAAGGTCAAGCTGGAACTGATATCGGACGTTGACATGTTGCTATTTATCGAAAGAGGGATACGAGGTGGAATGGTGCAATGCGTACAGAGACATGCAAAAGCTAATAACGTACACATGAAAGAAGATTACGATTCAAATCGAGCATTGAATTACATCTTCTACGCCGATGTTAATAATCTCTACGGACATGCCATGGTTCAGAAACTTCCTTACGGGGGATTCGAATGGTTAGATCCCACTTCGATAGACATTATTCATTTCGACGATAGCGAGTGTGGTTTCTTCGCAGAGGTAGATCTCCAATTCTCCGACCACCTGCACGACACGTTTTCGGATTTGCCTCCGACTCCCGAAATCAAATGTCCACCCGACTCGGTTCAGGACAAGCTTTTGTTAACATTGGACCCTAAACAGAGATACGTCGTCCACTACAAGAATCTCCGGTTTTTGATTGGGAAGGGTGTTCAGATAGTAAATGTTAGAAGAATACTGAAGTTTAAACATTCCACGTGGTTAAGATCTTACATAGAAACTAACACACAACATAGAACAGCTGCCACTTCCGATTTAGACAAGGACTTTTTTAAATTAATGAACAATGCGGTGTACGGAAAGACCATGGAGAATGTTAGAAAGCACGTAGACGTGAAATTAATTTCCGATAAGAATAAATGTCGGAAGTGGATAGCCGATCCTAGATTCAAGTCGAGAAAAATTTACAACGAGAATTTGGCACTTTTCAATCTAGATATAAAATTGATGAAATTCAGAAAACCAATTTACGTTGGCGCAACGGTTCTCGACTTGTCGAAACTTTACATGTTCGAATTTCATTACGACGTGATGAAACCCTTCTACAATGATAAGATATCATTTTTGTACACGGACACCGACAGCTTCATTTACAGCATACAAACACCTAACCTATACGAAGACATAAAAAATCCTTCCATGCTTGAGTATTTCGATACTTCTGCGTATCCTCAACCCAACAGATTTGGGATTCCATCTCGTAACAAAAAAGTCCTAGGTAAACTGAAAGATGAATGTAACGGTGATATTATTGTCGAGTTCGCGGGTTTGCGTTCGAAGATGTATGCCATGAGAACAGAGAGTAGCGTCACGAAGAAAGCAAAAGGTGTGGGCAAGAATACGGTGGAGAACAAACTCACCTTCCACGATTACATCGATTGCCTTTACTCACAATCGACGATACTAAGTATAGAACAAAGAATCCAAAGTGTAGACCACGTGATTACAACAAACGAAGTTAGGAAAGTAGCATTAGATCCGCACGACGATAAAAGATGTATTTTGTCTTGTGGAATCCACACGTTGCCTTGGGGGCACTATCGTTTAGAAAATAGTAAAAATTGTAGGCAATGCAATTGAAAAAAAATAAACTTAAATAACTATAACTAAAATAAAAAAAAACTTTAACTGTCTCACATACACAATAAAGAACTAGCAAGGACAATGAATCTCTTTGGTTTCCGAAAGCAAACAATGGAGACTGTACACCGCAAGGCAGATCATGAATTTCTACCTTCCATGCTATCTAAACTCAACGGCCTGTTGATCAATCAATTTTCGGAACGTTGCTCTTCTTGCTGGAACAGGGACGATTTCGGATTCGCGACGATCGACGTGACGAGGAAACCCAACGACGGAAAATACAGAAACAAAATCAACGACTTTCAAAACGTTGCAACGTTGAGAAACGTTTCTCACAACGTTGCAACGTTTAGAAAGTCGTTGATTTTGTTTCTGTATTTTCCGTCGTTGGGTTTCCTCGTCATGTCGATCGACGCGAATCCGAAATCGTCACTGTTCCAGCAAGAAGAGCAGCGTTCCGAAAATTGATTGACCAACAGGCCGTTGAGTTTAGATAACATGGAAGGTAGAAATTCATGATCTGCCTTGCGGTGTACAGTCTCCATTGTTTGCTTTCGGAAACCAAAGAGATTCATTGTCCTTGCTAGTTCTTTATTGTGTATGTGAGACAGTTAAAGTTTTTTTTTATTTTAGTTATAGTTATTTAAGTTTATTTTTTTTCAATTGCATTGCCTACAATTTTTACTATTTTCTAAACGATAGTGTCCCCAAGGCAACGTGTGGATTCCACAAGACAAAATACATCTTTTATCGTCGTGCGGATCTAATGCTACTTTCCTAACTTCGTTTGTTGTAATCACGTGGTCTACACTTTGGATTCTTTGTTCTATACTTAGTATCGTCGATTGTGAGTAAAGGCAATCGATGTAATCGTGGAAGGTGAGTTTGTTCTCCACCGTATTCTTGCCCACACCTTTTGCTTTCTTCGTGACGCTACTCTCTGTTCTCATGGCATACATCTTCGAACGCAAACCCGCGAACTCGACAATAATATCACCGTTACATTCATCTTTCAGTTTACCTAGGACTTTTTTGTTACGAGATGGAATCCCAAATCTGTTGGGTTGAGGATACGCAGAAGTATCGAAATACTCAAGCATGGAAGGATTTTTTATGTCTTCGTATAGGTTAGGTGTTTGTATGCTGTAAATGAAGCTGTCGGTGTCCGTGTACAAAAATGATATCTTATCATTGTAGAAGGGTTTCATCACGTCGTAATGAAATTCGAACATGTAAAGTTTCGACAAGTCGAGAACCGTTGCGCCAACGTAAATTGGTTTTCTGAATTTCATCAATTTTATATCTAGATTGAAAAGTGCCAAATTCTCGTTGTAAATTTTTCTCGACTTGAATCTAGGATCGGCTATCCACTTCCGACATTTATTCTTATCGGAAATTAATTTCACGTCTACGTGCTTTCTAACATTCTCCATGGTCTTTCCGTACACCGCATTGTTCATTAATTTAAAAAAGTCCTTGTCTAAATCGGAAGTGGCAGCTGTTCTATGTTGTGTGTTAGTTTCTATGTAAGATCTTAACCACGTGGAATGTTTAAACTTCAGTATTCTTCTAACATTTACTATCTGAACACCCTTCCCAATCAAAAACCGGAGATTCTTGTAGTGGACGACGTATCTCTGTTTAGGGTCCAATGTTAACAAAAGCTTGTCCTGAACCGAGTCGGGTGGACATTTGATTTCGGGAGTCGGAGGCAAATCCGAAAACGTGTCGTGCAGGTGGTCGGAGAATTGGAGATCTACCTCTGCGAAGAAACCACACTCGCTATCGTCGAAATGAATAATGTCTATCGAAGTGGGATCTAACCATTCGAATCCCCCGTAAGGAAGTTTCTGAACCATGGCATGTCCGTAGAGATTATTAACATCGGCGTAGAAGATGTAATTCAATGCTCGATTTGAATCGTAATCTTCTTTCATGTGTACGTTATTAGCTTTTGCATGTCTCTGTACGCATTGCACCATTCCACCTCGTATCCCTCTTTCGATAAATAGCAACATGTCAACGTCCGATATCAGTTCCAGCTTGACCTTTGTCTGGAATAACATTGCCGACCACGCTAATCCCGGTAGGCTGTAGAAATACGCCGGATCTAATTTATAAATATTCGTTGCCGTTTTCCTGAACGCTTGAAAAACATCCGCAAGTATCGTCACGTCTAATTTTAAGTATGCGTCGTGGTAGTCTCCGAGTGTCCTACATTCTAATTTCTCCCACATGAGTTGCGCGTGTTGGTATTCTTCGTCCGTGATTCCTTTCTCTCTGAGTCTGCTGTAAAATTCTCTTGGAAGTGGGAGAGCGTCGTCGTTAAATTTAGAACCATCACTAACGTATTCGTAAGGATAAATCCCTTTACGTCTAACGAGTTCTATGTCTACGTTGGGAAAACTAGCTCTAGTTATTTTAAATTGATCGTCGGTGAGTTTGTTCGCTAAAGCGTCCAGGCTGGCAGAGAGAAATCTATACGAATCCAGGAAGCGCATCTCGATTGTATTTTTCGTTCCCGGAATCGACACTTGCTTGCTGAGACTAATGTAGCGTTCTTCATTCTCGGCCAAGACACCTATACGTTTCGGATCGTAGCCAAGATGTCTCACCAGGTGGTGAAAATCATATCCGCTTCCGTTGTGAAAGAATATGGGGATGAATTTAGGTTTCTGGATTTTAAGATTGCACGTGTTGCAAATTCCACCTACGTAGTTTCCGCTGAAATGATCGTGGTGGAATATTTTTTTGTTCTCATCAGTGAAACTTTGATCACATACCGGACACAGCTCAGTAGAATTGTAATTTTGAAGTTCATTTTCAGTTAAAGGTGCCATCGGTTTTGATGTAAGCAGTACGCTACCAATTACCTCAACCTCCTCCACCATTTTTTCCAGGAAGTGTTCGATTACATTTGGCCCGCGGTATATATATGCTTCATTTATTTTATCACGTCGCACAACAACATAGCCGAAACTATTAGGTTGATGAAGCTGGTACGGTGTTGTGGAGGAAATTTCAGGATCCGGTTCGCAGTAGGAGAGTGGTTTGAGGAACGCCTCGAAATCTGCGACGATGATTGCGGGATGTTCCAACAATGCCTTGTGCATTTTGAATTCTTCGACTTCGTTCGTTTCGGGCATCAACATTCTAGCCGGTCTGTTGTCACCGCAATAAATTTTATGTTCGGCAAGTTTCTCGATAGCAATTTGACGTCCGGTGTAATTTTGATAATCGAGTTGTTTTCGATCGTCGAACGTAGTTAGGCATCTCGGGCAAACTTCGATGCAATGTTCATACTTGGTTGATTGACTTCTGACCAAACGTGATAGAGAACGAATTAGCGTGTAGTGATGATCATCCTCGTTGGAAATAAGAAGGAGATTTATTACACAAGCATCGTCATCGTCGATATCGCTTATCCTGACAGGGTGCACGAGATATTTATCTGACGTGAAGGAATACACATTAATAGCGATGCGTTTTCCTGTACGATTTTCGAACTTTGTTATATCCGACAATGTCACCGGGTATTCGATGTCAGACATTACACTTTCAAATTCGGACTCGTATTGCTTGTAATGATAAATCCGTTCTGGATTATTTTTGCAATAAACAGGATGCAGTGCAGCCAACACACACCAGAGAAAACACTTGTTATCGCTGTTCTGTATATTTAACACAGCCCTCTTGTGTTGAATGTTCGGTGGAAGAGGAACGTAGCTGGAAGCTCGAAGAGGCGAGAATCGATTCACGTAAACAGTTAACGTGTGAGGACTTCCACACAGAGACCATCCCGACCCTTTTGCCTCGAAATCGTCGTGTTTCTTAACCAGCTCGTTGGAAACTTTATAATAGAAGTTGTCCAAATTTTCAACGTCAGCAAAATGAAGAGTCTGATTTTTTGTACAATGATAAAAAATACTCGTTGTGCCATCGACTTTCTCGTATTCGGAAAACAGAACAACATATACTTTTATAGAGTTGTTTTCAAGTTTATCTTTCAAAATATTTAGTACAAGTGTTTTCGTTTCGTCCAAGAAACTAAGGATGTCACGGCCTGGTTCTGACTTAATTGAAAAATCCTGGAGTTGGTCGTTGAATGCAGATCTAATTGGTTTGCCTTCATTGGATAATTTAATTTGCTTGGAAGTAGAAGCTTCCGTATCTGCATTATCGATTTTTCTTTTCGATGCTTGTCCGGTCGATGGTTTGCAAATTTTGAGGTGTTTACTTAAATTTGCAATGCTAATCATTTTTCCGCATCGAGCACAAGGCTTAGAAGGTAACGAACGATTAATTCTCGAACCTGTTTCGCCACATCTTGCCCTGTGTACCGATAAATTGTTCCTTGAGATTAGCTTCCCACAAGTAACACATTCAGTTTTATCATTTTTACAATTGAAACTGGTGGTGGATGCCATTGCTTTTTCGAAAATCACAGAAATCAAAAAGTCTAGTATATAGCGATACAATTTTCAGGTATGTTATTTATATAGAATTTCTTGAGGTGAAATAGAAAATACACGATCACGTCAAAATTCAATCTGGTCGAAATTACTATGAAAAACCACGTGAAACACCTTTGAACTTGAAATAATAGATGGTATGTGGCTTCAAAGAAATTTAAATACCTATTATTTTTACAAAAACCAAGAAGCACTGCAACAAAACGTCCGTACTCTTCGGCTGCTCTCACGAGACTGACTGATCTGCTGTATATGCCGTCTTATATAATAAAAGCGCGGACCGTATTGAAACCACCTGTTTCATATACTTTTATAGAGTATATATGCTTATAAGTATACCCTTATAAGTAATACAATTAAGAGGTACTTAATATGAGTCATCACAATGTTAGTTACATGGTTCTAGATAGGATGATGATTTTTTTGGTTTGTTAGATAGGGGTTGAAGAAGACTATTTGTTGTAGTGACCACAGTATTCTTTTTTTTGTTTTTTTTTGTGTTTTCTGTTCTCTTACGAGAATTAATATAGGTTGCCATAGAACCCTCCAATTCATGACTTAGGAAAAATCTGTTTGCGGATTCATCACGTACGCCTACATGTGAGAAAAATTATGAATAGAACCTATGCTCGGAAATCCAAAATAGCAACCAGAAGTAGGATTATCTTGGAAACAGTAAGACTTAGGAAGAATCTGTTTGGTGATTCATCACGTACACCTATATGTGAGAAAAAATATGAATAGAACCTATGTTCGGAAATCCAAAATAGCAACCGGAAGTAGGGTTATCTTAGAAACAGTAAGACTTAGGACAAATCTGTTTGCTGATTCATCACGTACGCCTATATGTAAGTAAAATATGAATAGAACCTATGCTCGGAAATCCAAAATAGCGACCGGAAGTAGGGTTATCTTGGAAACGGTAAGACTTAGGAAAAATCTGTTTGCGGATTCATCACGTACGCCTATATGTGAGAAAAAATATAAATAGAACCTATGCTCGGAAATCCAAAATAGCAACCGGAAGTGGGGTTAGGGGCCTGGAATCTTAAAAAAAATATTATTTGTTTGTTTGTTTGCGTCACAATATAGGCGTGCACGCACGTGTGTGTGGCACATCGTTCCCGAGAGAGAGGTTTACAAAAATCACGATATACAAACATTTGACCAAAACTTGGAAAATTACGATAAGATGCATTCATCCTTCAAGAATAAGAGACTGTATTATTTACTCATCACGTTGTGTAAGCACAACGAAGACCCAAAAAAAAACCTTGGTGATTTTTTCGAGTAAGCAGCTGGCAACACTGCAAGAAAATGAGGCTCATGCCTTACGAGAGAAATCCATTAAGGCGAGCCTCACCGAGCCTCACTTTCGGTCCGTGAACTCTCTAAACTGGACTACTAGTTATCTTGGAAACGGTGAGACTTAGGAAAAATCTGTTTGCGGATTCGTCATGTACGCCTATATGTAAATAAAATATGAAAAAAAACTATGCTTGGAAATCCAAAATGGCGACCGGAAGTGGGGTTATCTTAGAAACGGTAAGACTTAGAAAAAATCTGTTTGCGGATTCGTCACGTACGCCTATATGTAAGTAAAATATGAATAGAACCTATGTTCGGAAATCCAAAATAGCGACCGGAAGTAGGGTTATCTTGGAAACTGTAAGACTTAGGAAAAATCTGTTTGCAGATTCATCAGGTACACCTATACGTGAGAAAAAATATAAATAGAACCTATGTTCAGAAATCCAAAATAGCAACCGGAAGTGGGGTTATCTTGGAAACAGTAAGACTTAGGAAAAATCTGTTTGGGGATTCATCATATACACCTATACGTAAAAAAATATAAATAAAACCAATAGTGTTCGGAAGTCATGCAGGTTTGGACGTGACAATGCAGTTCAATAACATAGGTTAGACCAAGAAAAAAAAACCTTGGTGATTTTATTTCGAGTAAAATGTTGGCAACACTGCGAGAAAATAAGGCTTATGTCTTACAAAAGCAAACTATTAAGTCCAGCCTCACCAAGCCTCACTTCGAGCCTCACTTTCGGTTGCAGCTCTGTCTTTATGGTTCTACTCTAAAATAGGTCAAAGCACGTAGAGGCTCTCGTGTAGTTTAGCACGAAAAAAAAAATAAATAGGTTAAGTTATATCACGTAAGATCGTGGCATTCGTACCAAGTACGAGTGGGAAAAAAAAATAGGAAATTTTACAAAAACATCGCTAAACGCTAAAACATCGACAAAAATTTGTCAAAATATGTCAAAAACTGATTTTCAATTGATAAAAAAAAAAGCTACAAATGCATACCTACCAAGTATGAGTGGGAAAAAAATGAGAAGCGGTGAAAATTGCACTGAAAAATCGTCAAACGCTAAAACATCGACAAAAAATTGTCAAAATATGTCAAAAAATAATATTCAATTGATAAAAAAAAACAATACCTACTAAGTATGACTTTGAAACGCTCAATATACACTACTCCAGTTAAAGATAACTCTAGGTAGGATTCCCCATCCAAATTTTTGTTTCGTGTTCATGGCGATGGTGGTGCCCAATGCTACAACTTTTTCTCCCAAAAAAAGCGTCTCTACTCATGACCCTCCTAAAAGCGGCATGCTCCAATTTCTTGTCTGCTTCGTGACGTGCATCCAAATTCGTGTGCGTGTTGTAAGCAATATCGTGATTTTTGCATGGTGTGTCCAACGGATTCACACCCTTGTCTCCTCTCTCCAATCTTTTCTCGAGTTTGGTACCCGGTCCGCAGTATTGGTAGCCAGGTAAATGCATCTCGAAAGGTAACTTGTTGATGATGTCGTTCACGAGTCCCTTTCCTTCGGCAACATTCCAGAATCTCGGAGGCAGCATGTTGATAATTTTGATCAGATAGCCGATACCTTTGTCGTCGTTCACGATGAAGTTGGAAAGTTTGCCAACATTGTAATTGGAGAGTGATGTTACCCCTACAGATTTTACTTCACAATGGAGGTTGTTGACACTCATCGAGACACACGCCCCCAAAAGACGACTGGTGGATGGATAGTTGTGTATGCCAGCCACCAGTTGGGTCTGCGATCAGTTTAGATGTTTTAAATTGTGAGTATGTGTGTGTGAATTGAAACACTACAATTTCTTGCCAAGTGGTAATATATCGACGTCTTGTAATCAGTGTGTCCTATTCCGAGTTCCAGTCAGGTCGCATAATCAATGTTTCAGATTCCATTTTAAACATATCCCGAGTCGTGATTAGCCTATGTGTGCAAAAAAAAGTGATGTTAAAACAAACTCTTGACCTCAATAATACAAGTTGTGTATTTTCTTTCAGCTGTGGTTCCCTCTTTTTTTTCGCGAGAAATAACAAATTAACCTAATCATTAACTCAACAAATAAAAAATGCATCTCTAAATTAATTAATAAAAACTGTTATTACACCCAAACCTCTATTTTATCGTAAATATAAATAAAATATCATCTCACGTAGTGAAAACAATGTGAAAATTGTTCTAGTGAGTGATATATGATTGTCAAACACATACATGAATACATTATGTTACAGATTCCACCGATGTAGTTTCCGGTGAAATAATTATGATGAAATTACTTTTCGGTTCTCGTCGGTGAAACCTTTGATCGCACACCAGGCACGTTTCAATGTTATTGTGAGATTGAAGTTCATCGCTGGATAATAGGAGCATTTGGTTTCGATTCGTGTAAGAGACTGCCAATAGTCTCAACCTCTTCAACTATCTTTTCAAAAAAAAAATATTTGATTACGTCTGGTCCTCGGTAAACATACGGTTCATCTATCCTATCCTGTCGCACAACAACAATATCCGAAACTCGAGGCTTCGTGCAGTGTTGTGGAAGAAAATTCGGGGATGAAGAATATACATGACTTGATTTATTTATTTCTTCTCTTGTTTTTTTTCTGAGAGCATATGCGAGTCTTATTCAAAAACTAGAATAATTGTGCCTTTCGAATCGAATTTATGGAGGGGTAGAGAGAGGCTCAATATAGACAGGTTAGAAACAAGTAATGTTATGATGATAGCCGTCGCCATTTCAGAGTGGCAAATGTTTAACATTAATTGTTGAATTTTATTTTAGGCTAGGCATATTGACTTCGTCAATTTTATCAAAACAACCATTATTCATCCTCATCGTTGCCATTAGCCAAAATAGCCTCGCTTTCTTTTTTTTCCCAATTTTCGTAGTGATCTCCGTTTGCACTTGGCTTTTGTAGATTAACAAAAATCGTCTGAAGTTTAAACACGTCATACAGGTGCAACCTGTTTTTATGATTATTCTCATCGATTATTCAAAGTGTCTAATTTTCGCTTATTCAAATACACACAAGTGGAGGGGGTTCATGTCACATTAGTAATTTTAAATTGTATTCTCGGAGCCATGCACACATTTCCTAACATTGTTGCCTTGTAGTCGATGAGTTGTGCAGGTACAGCTGTGAAGTTGTTAATAAGACCCAACACAGACAAGTCACCCAACATTGCTTTTCGACATAGATTTTTAACTAGAAAAATTGTTATGATTGCAGTACACCCATATCAGTATACAATAACATGGTGCCATTTTTTCTGTTTCTGTTGCCAACAAAAGCAAATCTACAGACCACAGGTTCGAGAAATAAGACATTAACTATATTTTGCATACATGTAGGTACGCCCCCGCAAGGTGTGTTATTGGAAGACTCAATACATGTGAGCAGTGGAGTAATTTTTTTTTCTTTTATTTTGATGTCCATGCATTTATCTGAACCCCCTTGTCCAACCAAAACAAAAACTCCGGTCCCATCTGGAGACTGCAAAAACTGATATGTATGTTTATTCAGAAAAACCATCCATGGACAATACCGTTACACCCTCCATGTGCATTTTCCTTGTTAGCTGAACGCGAAGATGCCCGAGACTGCTTTCGAAATTGCTTTCAGCCTCGCATCACGATACAGCCGTTTTCTACAATTCTATTAGCCTACTATTATTATCTAAAACTATTTCATCACACACAATCAAAAAAATAAAAAAAAATAACATTTCTCTCCTTCACTCGCTTTTAGCCATCATCCAGTGTCCTTCTAGATAGCAGGTGAATCGTGACTAGCAAAAATATTAAAATCAAAATATGAATCATCCGTTATAACCCCTCCTCCTCTTTTTTTTCTCTCCCCTTCTTTACATGCCCGCTCGATGACATTGAAATAAGCGAAAACACACCGCTATGCTTAAAAAAAAAACATCCATTGTACAACTCTATAGGTCGAGGTTCATAAGCCTCGTACATCTCATGCGAGGGACTGCATATCTTGTTTACAGTTTATAGTGGCATCATATTCCTTCACTCGGGAGACTTGCAAGACAGCTCATTACTAGATCTGTTTTGTCGATATGAGAATGCTTGCTATCAGTAATAAAATTTTTATGGTGTTTAACCTAACAGCTGAGGGGCCGGGGCATTCCACATTTACCTTTGCTAGTGCAATAAATATCAATGTTTTTAAGTTATGCAATAATTTTTGACATTATATTCACGTCCATTTCCAAAACTAGATTTATATACACAAACAACTCGCTCTTGCAATATATTATCTATTGTGAAAAATTCTCGCATGTTCGCAAAACAGGAAATACACGTCATAGCTTCCGTGAATCGAGCGCAAGATTACTGGAGCACGCAAAATACCATATGCCAAGAATAAAATATTCCAAATGCAGGCATCATGCACAAATAGAATAATCAGGTTGAATTTACAGTCTAAAACCACCATGTTCTGGCAGCAAGTATCAAAAACATGTGGTTAGAAGATTTTGATAGGAGGGTGAGTGAAATAGTTGTTGCAAGTTAGTAGGGGGATTTAGAGAGTTCACAGCCCTCATTTGGGGCTCGAATCATCATTTGGGGCTCAGTGTTGCCAACTCACCCCACGAAAATTTCACCAACTGATATTTTGAAGCCTTTTATGATGTATTTGAGGGCAGAGTTGGCAACACTGTGGGCTCGTCGTAGCCTATGAGGGGTCTATTGCCCTGTTTACATCTGGCAACACTGCCGTATGACAGGCAACACTGTGGGCTCGTCGTAGCCTATGAGGGGGTCTATTGTACTGGCAACACTGCCGTATGACAGGCAACACTGTGGGCTCGTCGTAGCCTATGAGGGGTTTATTGTGTTGGCAACACTGCCGTATGACAGGCAACACTGTGAGCTCGTCGTAGCCTATGAGGGGGTCTATTGCGTTGGCAACACTGCCGTATGACAGGCAACACTGTGGGCTCGTCGTAGCTTATGAGGGGTTTATTGTACTGGCAACACTGTCGTATGAGTGTTGTCGGGGTTCACTGTAAATTTTCATGAGGGGCCCATGTACCTATGGCAACTTGGGGGCAGAGTTGGCCTGTGGGCCCACTGTAGCTTTTTATGAGGGGGACCCATTGCCCCCTTTTATATTTGGCAACTCTATTGGGTTTTTTTGAGGGGGTTTTGCCAACCTATCCGAAGAATCCACTATCTTTCACTGGCTAAACTAACCTACAAATAGTGGCAACACCGACGAGGCTTGAAGCTTTGTTTTACTAATGCTGAAATTGGCTTGCTCGAAACGAATCGCTAAATATAAAATAAAATAACAATGCCTATGAACCTGTTTGGCTTCAGGAAGCAGGCTATGGAGGCATCTGCCCAAAGCGCACCATCGCCACCTGTAAGCTGGGACCTGTTACCCTCCCTATTATCTAAACTCAACGGTTTGTTGATTATACACTTGAATAGCATCCTGACCCAGTACGACGAGGATGTGGGCAAGACTTTCTACATATTCAACAACAACTTGAATTATTACCAATTTCCCATCTCCGGCAAACTGCAGTTTGACATGAATCCCGAGAATAAAGGAGAGGCCAAAATTTCCTCCGGCAAGAACATCTATCGCATCAAACACGATAGGATGAACAGTACCACCACGTACGATGTATCTGCTGGCGATCGCCTGTACATAGAGCTCTTGGACGACTACGACAAACTCATCCCTCTTTTCATAGAAATGAAAATTAGCTATCCTATAATAAATAACAATGCCTAACGATATTTTTGGCCATACGAAACGCGACGACCATGGCGACGAGCTTCTCATGCTCGACGTCAGGGTCAAGAAGCTGCGAAGCGATCTGCAGGCCCTCCAGTCCACGCTCAACTCCAGCCTCCAGTCCGAGATAGCCAGCTTGCAGTCTCAGTGCTTGGACCCTGTACTCAAGATTGATGCAGAGCTAAAATCGCTGCTGCAAAAATACACCGACCTCGCGTCGATAGACAATCTCGACAAGCTGGCACTGAGTGTGGGCAATCTGCAGAACGAACTTCTGAAGCTGCAACAAACGCAAACCTCAGACGTTGAACAGCTGAAACAACGCTTGCAGGATCAAACAAGCAACATCCAGACCGAACTGCAAACTATCATCCAAAGCATTAAAACACAAGACGACTACGATCGCGTGAACGCTAGTATTGCTAAATTGCGCGAACAGTTTCAATCTTTCGAAATCCCTACGTTGGAAAGCATCAAGGCTGAGCTTCAAACGGATGCTTTGCATGCGGCCATCAACGAAGTAAAAACTAAACTCCAAACGCTGGAGGATTTTATCAACAATCTACCGTCGTCCAGCGAACTGAACGCCATTGCCCGTAGCGTGGCCAACATCAAACTCCAACTTGAGACCTACGAGGATTTGGGGAAGCTGCAAGGCACCATAACCCATATTGAGGATGCTCTTGCTGTCATTAGAAATGATCTGGCGAATGTTCACGATGAGCTGGAAACCAAACTGCCGGGCATCAGGGATACACTGGCCAACGTCCAACAGCAAATTGCCAAACTGGAAAATCTGAATGCAGAATCCGAGTTGTCTCATTTCCATCACTTGATCGACGACATACAGACTAAGTTGGAAACCCTGCAGCAATCTACCCCCACCCAGGATGACATAACGCAACTGCAAGAAGGCATACGTGCTGCTGCCGATGCCTCCGAGTTGGACGCGGTGAAAAAAGCTTTGGAATCGCTCCAAAACACAGTTGCCACCCTGCCTACCTCTCAGGAACTGAAAAGCGTGAAGAGAACTCTCAACCGAATACTCAAATCCGACGACATCAAAAACATCCAATCCGAAATTGAATCGATACGGGGGTCTGTCGCGACTTTACCTACCAACCAGAACATCACCGAGCTGCATGAATTGTTTGCGGAAATTAGAACCCAGGTCCACGACCTTGTAATACAGAGCTCCAAGTTGACGCTTGTAGAAAGCCTGCAGCAGATTATTGCCAGCGTGAAAGAGCAAATTGGGAGTATCGAGGCAAGTCAGGAATCGACTATAGCTAATTTCAGCACCCAACTACATGACTTAAATGAAAAATTCAAGAGCCTTATTGTCGATGTAAAGATCAAACCAAACTACGACACTGTTGTTCATGCTATCGAGGAACACCTGGAATCGGTGAATGGCAGATTGGAGGATGTGGAGACTGAGGTTCGAACCAACGTAAACACTCTAAATGCCAGCATCGACAATCTCAAGTCTACGATTGTCATCGAACTGTACAGCATACCAAACAGAGAGTTCTCCTCCCCTTTCAATCCAGGTTACAAACTCTACATGTTGACTCCTGCAAAAGCCTATCATCAATTTTTCCTCGCTGGCACACTTCAGTTCGTCAAGGTTTCCTACTGGTCTTTGCCTCACGCAACCCACTACCCAATCATGACCGTGACGAACATTGGCGATGAGCCTAAAATAAGAGGAGTTGAGCTGGTCGATTTCACACACCCCGAAAGTCGCGAGACTGCCTATGCCGAAGATGCCACTCAAATTATCGACATAGAAATAGGTGACAAGCTGTATATAGAAAACCCAGCATTGTCTGCAGCCAGAAATCCCATCCAGGCTATATTCTTATTTTCGCGCCATGTCTAGGCAGGGTATCGTGAACGAGCTGCATAAACCTGCACGACGAAACTACAAACGACTGGCGGTGGTGACCAAAGGCGTGGATGACCTTTGGCAGGCTGACCTTGTGGAAATGAGTAGCGGCAACCTAAAAAATTTACATAAAATCAACAAAGGATACAAGTATCTTCTTACTGTTATAGATACATTTTCAAAATTTGCGTGGGCTTTGCCCCTCAAGGCTAAAACAGGTGTGTGCGTAATGGAAGCATTCAAAACTATTTTCAATGAAAGTGGCAGGCGACCTCGATTTCTTCAAACGGATAACGGAAAGGAATTTTACAACTCGATATTTCAACAGTTTGTTCAGAAGCAAAATATTCAACATTACTCGACTTTCAGTCACATCAAAGCCAGCATAGTGGAACGTTTTAACCGTACTCTCAAAACACGCATGTGGAAACGATTCACGCTTCAAGGTAACCACAAGTGGGTCAATGTGCTTCCGGAACTCGTAAACGACTATAATCACAGTTTGCATAGCACGATACGCATGAAGCCTGCCGATGTCAGCAAGTCTGATGAGGCACAATTGATCTCTACTGTTTATTGCCCCAAGTACCGGCCCACTAACAAAGAACCGAAATTCAAAATTGGAGACCAAGTAAGAATTAGTAAATTTAAGCGCATGTTTGAAAAAGGCTTTACCAAAAACTGGAGTACGGAACTTTTCACTGTTGCTCGATTGTTACCCGGTAACCGTCACACGTATATAATAAAAGATAATCGCGACGAAATTTTGAAAGGGCGATTCTACGAGGAGGAACTCTCTAAAACAAAATACCCCAATACGTATCTTATCGAAAAAGTATTACGTAGAAAAGGTGACAAACTGTTGGTGAAATGGTTGGGACTCGAGGAAAAAAGTTGGATCGACGCAAACGAGGTGATTGTGTAACGGGTGCTTGGGATGTGGTGAGGCGACTGCCAGATTTTCCCCCGGAGCGTCAGGCTAGAAAAAACGGCGAACTGTTGCCGGACAACATTCGCTGCCTTATTGTCGGACCTTCAGGGTGTGGGAAAACAACTTTACTTATTGATAATTTTCTTCTTGCCCCCGACTGGTTAGATTGGAAGAACAGGCACTTGTATGTTTTTTCCAAAAGTTTGGAGCAAGCAAAATATCAACAGCTGACAAAACTGTACGAAGGGCTGAGCATAGCTACTTTTGCCTCCGAAGTAATGCCACTAGACTACTGCCATGAAAATTCGGTGGTGGTCTTCGACGATGTCATCCTGGAGAACCATAACGAAATTCGCAATTTTTTTACACAGGGGCGGCACAGAGGCATGGACTGCTTCTACCTTGCTCAGACTTTTTCTAAAATTCCCAAGCAGCTTCTCCGAGACAACGCTAATTTTATTTGCTTGTTTCGTCAAGACCACACCAATTTAAAACATGCTTACGATGATTATGTAGGCGGGGACATGAACTACAATCAGTTTTCCAAATTTTGCTCTTCATGCTGGAATCAAGATGATTTCGGATTCGCCACGGTAGACATGACGAGGAAACCCAATGACGGAAAATACAGAAACAAAATAAACAACTTTCTAAACGTTGCGACGTTACAAGAAACGTCTTGACGTATTATAAATAACAAATGATGAAACGCAAACTCGCAGACGACAACCTGAAGCTGCGCGACTACCTGGCCAAACGCTTCAGGGGTTGGAAATCAGAGAATCGCGGAATTTACGAAGAGAAAAAACGACAGGACCAACCTATCATCGATGCTATAAGTGGACTAGGTAAAGACATCAAAGATGTTACCGAGCAAAATAAAAATTTAATCAACGAGCTCGTGCCACTTGCTGCTCGAAATTATGCTGTGCCTACACCGATATCCAGTATTCACACTACCCCGTTCGAACTTGGAGCTGCACCTCTGAGACGTCAGGTTCTAGGCAGTACCTCTTCGGACAAGGTAGTTGAATTAGGTCTGTTGGCGAGAGATTACCTGAGCACCGGGAAATTTGAAAAGGACGAGGTGTTTGGATTGTACCCCTTTGTGGAACCTAACGAGGGTGTGGTTTGGAAAATTGGAAAGTCAAAAGTTACGTTCGAAGGTGACGACGTGAAAATTAATTTGGGCGAGAAGAACAGCTGGACTAGGTATCCTGGCACTGTGGGCCTGTGGGAACTTATCACCAAAAAGCAACCTAAAGATTACACAGACGAGGATTACCAAAGTTACACAGAAATTTTAATCATGACGGATGCCCTGTACCAAAACAACGATGCAACACAGAATCGCGTAAAATCAAGCAGTGGAGAAAAATACAGGAACCTCATCAAGCCAATATGGAACCAGCTCAAGACTGGCAGCGGTGTCAAACTCTACAATACCCTACCTAAAGAGTTTGTTTGGGTAGACGACGTAAGGAAGCTTGTAGATCGATTGCTGGTTATCGCAGGCGAAGAAAATGCAGGCAATCGCAACTTCCACAACGAGAAGGTGGGCATCATGGACATGATTAGCACCAAGCTTAGCAACTTTATTGTCAACGACAACAAAGGTATAGGTTACCTTATCAAAATCATCAACACCCTGCCTCCCAAATTCTGGAATGTGGCCGAGGGTCGAGGTCTCGTGAACGACATCATCAACAAGCTACCCTTCGAGATGCACCTACCAGGTTACCAATACTGCGGACCGGGTACTAAACTGGAACGGCGACTGGAGAGAGGAGACAAGGGGGTAAATCTGCTGGATGCTGCATGCAAGGATCACGACATTGCTTACAACACATATACGAATTTAGATGCGCGTCACGATGCTGATAGAAAATTGGAGCATGCCGCGTTCGGGAGACTCGTCAGCAGAGACGCCTCGCTGGGAGAAAGAGTTGCAGCATTGGGCACGACCATTGCCATGAATACAAAACGAAAATTGGGGTGGGGGCTGTAATTAAATAACATACAGTAAAAAAAATGTCTACGCATATAACAGACTTACCAACAGAAGTGTTATACAAAATATTTACATTTACTTTCGACGATAGTCACAAGGATGTTAAAAAGCTTATTGATTTAGTTAAAATAACACCACAATTTCGCTTGCCTTGTGAAATGCTACTTCTGGATCATCTGAGAAAAATAAGCGGTGTAAAATCTTCTTCTTTTCCCTATGCTTTTTTTTTCGGGCTGCTGATGAAAAATTGGCTGATAAGATGGACGAACTTCACGAGTGGAGACAGGGGAGGAGACGATATACAGACGACTGGTATGCTTCAAATGCTGAAACCAGCAGGATCATCGATCACTTGATCGCATTAGGCAATGCCGAAATTTTTTTCTATAAATAACACACTGTAAAAAATCTACGAGACCAAAAAAAATATTTCTTCGATATGAGTGAAAAAATTAGTGACGTCCAGGCATTAAAACAAATGCTAAATTTGTCAGTCGAATATATAAAAATTCAGGAATTGGAAGTGGACAAACCTTATGCAATAACTTCTGGTTCAATTGTTGCAACCCAGTTTGGTCCTAAAGTACGTCTGTTGCTCAACGGACAATACAGTCTATTTTTACCAGATCGATACGCTAGCATGTTATCCGACGAGAAGCTATCTATTTTAATCGAGAACACAACTCGAATCGTGTACAAGGGGACAAAAGAACTTCTTGGTAAGAAAACAAAGCACATAATCGAATTTGTTTAATAGCTGCAAAGTATATATAAATAACATACCGTAAAAAAATTATACGGGAGAGAAAACAAAAAAATCTCTGAACATATATAAAATAACATACCGTAAAAAAAAATTACATCATGAAGGCCAAGGGCGTCGTGTACCAGATACCATATTCGAATCTGAAAACGCTGGGTGCCCTCGATGGGTTACTCACCAAGAAACAACTCAAGAAGAAACGTTCATGCTTGTCCAAAGGACACGGAATGAAATTGCTGCTCAGCACTCCACAATTGAAAAAGTTGCAGCATTCGCGGAAGCAGCACAAGATTGGAGGTTTCATATTCAGCATTCCGGCCATCTTGGCAGCTTTGGGTGCAGTGGGCAGCTTGGCAGGAGGCAGTGCCGCTATCGCCAAAACCGTCATCGATGCAAAGAAGAACAAGGCCGAGCTGGAAGAACAGAAACGTCACAACCTGGCTATGGAAAAGAAGGGGAAAGGTGTGACCAAAAAGCGAAAAAACAACCTCGATGCTTTGAAGAAATATAAAAAAAAGAAGAAGCCCTGTCCAACTTCGATATTGAATCTCTGATCGAACCGTTGGGAATAAGAAGCTTCAGGGGTGTTTTCATGTCCGATTCTCTACCCTCTGCTGTGAAGAAAAAGGAGTATGGCGTGGTCAACCTGGACAGTTACAAAAATCCTGGTACACATTGGATATGCTACCTCAAAATTGACGATGACAAAGCATTTGTTTTCGATTCGTTCGGTGGCACACCGCCTGCCAGGTTGGTGAAGTATCTCAGTGTTGCCAACCTCTACTACAATGACAAACGCATCCAGGGTTTCACCGATGTTAACTGCGGCCACCTATGCCTTTCCGTTCTCGCATACATGTCTAAAATAAATAACCCCTCAGTGGAGCATTTTCAGAAAGCATTGTGGTACCTAAAACACCATGGGAGTGTTCCATCTTACCAGCGAGACTTCGGTCTTGAAACTCGCGTTGCATGACGACATCATCTATCCTAAATCTATTGCTCTTCGTGCATTCTACAGCATGTACCTGATACCCAATGTCACGGAGCACAATAACAAAATTACTGTTGGAAATGAAAAAATAGTTATCACGCCAGGACAGTACAATCTGTCTACCTTGCAAGCCCAATTGCCAAGAAATATACTGCTATCTCAAAATTCTGTAACTCACAGAGTTGAAATTGTGTCTGCTACAGAAACAGTAGACCTAGGCACTGTTGGAGAGCTTCTGGGATTCGAGAACAACACAAAGCTCGAACCTGGCATCAAGCACATCGGTGCCAACATTCCTAAATTTCTAGCCATCGAGACTCTGAACATACATTGCAATGTGGCAGAAGGCATGATCACCAAATCCTCGGATGGCATCCCAGGCAGCCACAAGCAAACAGGTATCATCGCTACGTTCAAACCAAACTCTGAATTCATGGAACCAATTATCTACACACCCTCACCACCGATATACTTCCCCATATCTCGTAATCGCATAGACAACATAAAATTGGCAGTGACAAACGAAAAAGATGAGGTGGTGAATTTTGCCGGAGCTACTACTACCGCCGTCGTGGAGATTAACGTATAATAAATAACAATCATGGAGCAAATCGAAAGTTACGAGTTGCAGTCCTTCCCACCCAATCGTCGCACGTTTGCCAATTTGAACGAGCCGAACAGGGAGATCGAATACGATGTGGACGTCGGGGATGGGTTTATTCACCCTCACAGAGCTGATTTGTATATCAAGTTTGATGTGGTGAAGAGAGACAACGGCGAAGCATTTAACGCCAATGCAAATTTAAGACTTGTGGACAATTTTGTGCCGCATCTGTTCTCGAAAGTGGAAGTTAGAAAGCATGGCACCGTCATCGATAGGGTTGACTACCCCGGGATTACTTCTACAGCTGTGGGAACACTGAAGCTCTCCAAGACCGATGCAGCATACTACCAGGCAGGGGGATTTGAAGCAGATACAAAAATCAAAACTCAAAGCCACACAGTACTGTTTCCCATGCGCTTGCTTCCAGGCTTTTTCTCCGACTACACGGAGATTATGTGGAAGGGTGGTTTACGCGTCACTTTTCGCAGAAGCGCCAACGACAACGATGTGCTGATGCGTTACAGCACCTTGGGTGCAGACGGTACAGCACTTGCCAACACACTACCCGACGCTGCCAAGTGCGTCATCCAGTCCATGGAGCTGCGCATGCCTGTGGTAGAATACGAATCTAATTACGGTCTCAAATACAAAGCCGACATTTTGAAGAACCCCCAAGTACCCATCCAATTTTACGGCTACCAGTGCGTGCAGAAACCTGCTTCCGGCAGCCATTTTGAATTTGATGTTACTACGCAGTTCAACAGCATCCGGTACGATATGCCAGAGTTTACTGTTGTGCTCTTCCAGACAGGGAAAGATAATAACCAAGAGAAAGATTCTAGCCAGTTCGATAATTGCAAAATTAAGAATGTTTACCTCAAAAATGGCAGGAATGAAGTTTTCCCACGCGAGAACTACAATCTAAACATTACGAACAACGATTACCTGAAACTTTACGAGGCGTACACAGCTTACAAGAGAGTGACCTCCAGCAATGTGGACGTGTACTACAACCCCAACGAGTTCATAGCTCGCAGACCCATGTTCGTCATCAACACATCTAAGAGGAAGCAGGTGGTTGTCAACGATCGTACCAACATCAAAATTGTATGCGAGTTCCACGATGCCTTGCCTGCAGATACTCTGTGCAGCGTCATTCTTATTGCAGAGAAAACATTTGTGTATGACGTCAAAAATGAAAGAGTAACTGAACAGTTTTAGATACAAAAAAAAAATTAAAAAAAATAGCACACAATAAGAAATGTGGAATTTTATATACACAAGTACAAATTGCAATTAGCAGTTTCCAGAAGTTTAATTTTCCTGTGCCATGCATGTAATCGAGGAAGTGGAAGTAAATTAAAATTGATTTTTTTTTTCCGCATTGCCTATTACTTTCTGTTACACTCTGGGCAGGCCTTACTAGTTTGGAGGCGATAGTGGCCCCACGGAAGTGTATGGACCCCACATTCAAGAATACACCTCTTGTCGTCGTGTGCATCCAGAGCAACTTTCCTGACAATATTAGTTGTAAGCACATGATCGATGCTTTGGATACGATGCTCTTTTTGTAGAATGGGCGATTTTGTTCTGAGGCACTCGAGGTAATCCTCAACCTTGAGGTGCTCCCGAACCACTTGCCTGCTTACACCCTTTGCCTTCTTGGTAACGCTGCCCTCGGCTTTGATGGTATAGGTCTTGGCACAAAGTCCAGCAAACTCCTCAATCACATCCCCGTCTTTCTCGTCCTTGAGTTTGCCGGGTATTTTTTTGTTCCGGGGCAGAATTCCATACCGGTTTGGCTGGGGATAGCCCGATGTGTCGAAGAGCTCTTCAAGAGCTGGAACTTTGGCTATATCACCATACGCATCGGCCGTGCGAACATGGTACACCAAGCTGTCTGTGTCTGTGTAGAGGAGCGAGATATATCGGTTGTAGTGTGCACGTAGTATGTCGTAATATGTCTCGAACATGCACAACTTGCTCAGATCCAAAACTGCAGCTCCCACATAGATGGGCTTGTTGAGTAGCACCTCGCCCCGGTTCATGTGAACCAGAGACATCTGTTCATTGTAAATTGTTCGAGACCTGAACAGCGGGCTTGCAACAAGTCGACGACACTCTGTTTTCTTCGTCACCAACCTCACATCAACGCGATTTCGCACATTCTCCATGGTTTTCCCAAATACCGCATTGTTCATTAATTTGAAAAAATCGCGATCAAGTTCCGAAGTGGCATCAGTGCGATGGTTGGTGTTCAGTTCGATGTACGGCTTCAACCATGGAGACTGCCTGAACAAGAGCACGTGGTAAACTGCTTTGACCGAGACCCCTTGCTGTATTAACCACTGGAGGTTCCGGTAGTGTAGCACATAACGCTTTTTGGGCTCCAAGTCCATGACGAGCTTCGGTTGATCCGAGCCAGGTGGACACTTGAATTCCGGAGCAGGCGAAAGGTCACAGAATCTATCATGCAGCTCCTCGGGGAAGTCAAGGTCCACCTCGGCAAAAAACCCATGTTCCGAATCGTCAAAACCTTTAACGTCGAAGTTGGAAGGATCAACCCACTCAAACTGTCCTGTTGGGAGTGGCTGCATCATGGAGTGCCCGTAAAGATTATTCACGTCAGTGTACATGATGTAGCTTGATGGTTGGGAGGGGTCGTAACCAGTGGCCATGTGGTGATTGTTGGCGTGTGCGAAGCGTTGCGACACTTGGACCATGCCGCCCCGGATAGCTCTCTCGATGAAAAGCATGATATCAACATCAGAGATAAGTGAAAGTTTAACTTTAGTCAGCAGGAGCATGGCCGACCATGCCAGTCCAGGAAGGCTGTAAAAATATACAGGGTCCAGGTTGTAAATGTTTATCGCAGTCGCCCGAAACGCCTGGAACACATCGGCAAGAAGCGTCACATCAAGCTTCAGGTATGCATCGTGGTAATCACCGAAAGTTCGGCAACCCAACTCGACCCACATAAACTGAGCATGCTTGTACTCCTCGTCGGTAATACCTGAACCTCTCAGCTGGCTGTAGAACTTATCCTGGGGAGGCAGCAACTCTTCTTCGAACTTGGAACGGTCGGTGACGTATTCGTAGGGGTAGACCCCTTTACGTCTGATGAGTGCGACATCTAAGTTCGGGAAACTTGATGTGGTAATGGCTAGTTGGTCGTCTCTGAGCTTCCCAGCAAGAGCATCCAGGCTTGCCTGGAGGAACCTCAGAGAGTCGAGGAACCGAAGCTCGATGCTCCTGCTTGAGTCGGGGATCGGCACCCGCTTGCTGATGCTAATATAACGCTCCTCGTTCTGTGCCAGGACATTGATTCTCGCATCGTCGTACCCTAGATGTGTGACCAAGTGATGGAAATCATATCCCGAGCCATTGTGAAAAAAGACTGGTATGAAGCGCGGGTCCCTGGCTCTCAAGTTACACCTGTTGCACCACGGGCCAATGTAGCTTCCGGTCCCATAATGGTCATGGTGGTGGACCTTTTTGTTATCGTCAGTGAAGACCGAGTTGCAAACAGGACAATTTAGAGCTATTTCGTGCTGATGCTTGTCTTCCGGAGACAGAGGTAGCATGGGCTTGGGGGCCAACAGCACCTTCTCTATCTTGATGGCTTCCTGTTGCATTCTCTTCAGGAAGTGTTTGACCGGGTCGCGACCGCGATACACATAGGGCTCGGAGGCAATATGGTCTCGCCACACCACAACATAGGAGTAACTCGAGGCCTCGTGGATTTGGAAAGGAATAGTAGAGGATGTTTCGGGGTTGGGCTCGCAGTTAGACAGAGGTTGAAGAAAGGCCTCGAAGTCTGCTACAATATAGGCAGGATGCTTCACCATAGCACTGTGCATGCGAAAACACTCTACTGCACCAGGTTCGGGCAGGATAGTTCGTGCAGGCTTGTTGGTACCACAGTAGAGCATGTGGCGAGCTAGCTTCTCAGCAGCAATGTTGGGTCCTCGAGAGTGTTTGAATTTATATTGTTTTTGGTTGTCGAAAGTGGACAAGCACCTGCGACACACCACGATGTGACCATTATGTCTATTTTTCTGATTTGAAACAAGCCTGGAAAGAGAGCGAATGAGGGTGTAGTGGTGATGGGTGTTATTCTTGATAAGAAGAAGGTCAATTTGCTGTGCACTATCATCATCTACATCACTTACCCGAATAGGGTAGACGATGTTTGCCTTGGTGAGACTGTAAACATTGATGGCTAATTGCAGGCCCAACAAGTCACGAGCACGAACCTCAAACTTGCGAATATGCGAGACTTCTACAGGGTAGGCAATCCCGGCCATTGCATCCTCCAGTTCCGACTCATACTGCTTGTAGTGTGCAACACGGTACGAGTGGTTTTTCCAGTGAACAGGGTGCAATGCTGCCAGCACCGACCAGAGGAAGCATTTGGTGTCTTTGTTCTGAATATTGAGAACAGCTTTTTTTGCTTCAACCTCGGGTGGCAGGTCAATATAGCTAGACCCTGCCAGTGGCAGGAATTTGTTAAGTTTCAGACGAAGTTTGTGGGGCTCGCCACACAGCGAACCGCCCGAGCCTTCAGCCTGATGCTCCTCGTGCTTTGCCACAAGCTCCTCGACAAACTTGTCATAGATGCTGTCGAGGTTAGTGACATCTGCCTGATGCAGTGTTTTTGCTTTTGTGGCATGGAAGAATTTATATATTTCATCAGACGGTTTCTTATACTTGCAGCATAGCACAGCATAGAATTTAGTGGAGTGTGTAGCCAATGCATCGTTGAGGATGGATATTATCTTAGCTCGCTCGCTCTCCAGAAAACTACGCACATCGCAGAAGCTGTCTGATGTTATGTTAAAGTCTTCTAATAAATGCTCAAACGCAAATCGGTCTGCTTTCTTCGCCAGCTTGACGCGTTTGGCAGGTGGCGATGCATCGAGGGAGGTTACTTCTACCTTTCGCTTGGAAGGTTGCGGTAGAGATGTTCCAGTGCTCTTGCAAGTAAGCTGGTGTCGCTTGAAGTTGGCAATAGAAATATTTTTTCCACACTTAGAGCACAGTTTGGTCGCACATATTCGCTTTTCCGGCACACAAGTACGACAGTGTCTTTGAAAATGTTTACTTGACACAGCAGTTTGGCACGTAGGGCAATTTTTTACAGAACGCAT
Organism: Lepisma saccharinum; assembly: GCF_977018435.1. Classification (NCBI taxonomy): domain Eukaryota; kingdom Metazoa; phylum Arthropoda; class Insecta; order Zygentoma; family Lepismatidae; genus Lepisma; species Lepisma saccharinum. Next base: position 34,373,823 of record NC_139229.1, on the reverse strand, counting down.
AATGCAGAGATTTTTTGGGGGTATGTTATTTAATATCCAATGCTGTGCAATGCAAAATATAATTGTTCATTTTTTTAACTATTCTCTATGACCTTACTTGGGTTTTTTTTTTCGCCAAATTATATGCTTCTAGTCTCCTATACAATACAATATACGTACAATATTGTCAACAGTATCATATTTGAGCAAGTCGCTTGTCACCCAAACACTACAGCTGACAGGTTGGTAAAATCTCACATCAAACCAGAATAATACGCTTAAGTCTTATTTATATGTAATTTTTACGGGTGTACAATATTGTCAAAAACGTCATATTTGAGCAAGTCGTTTGTCACTTAAACACTACAGCTGACAGGTTGGTAAAATTTCACATCAAACCAGAATAATACGCTTAAGTCTTATTTATATGTAATTTTTACGGGTGTACAATATTGTCACCCAAACACTACAGCTGACAGGTTGGTAAAATTTCACATCAAACCAGAATAATACGCTTAAGTCTTATTTATATGTAATTTTTACGGGTGTACAATATTGTCAAAAGCGTCATATTTGAGCAAGTCGTTTGTCACTTAAACACTACAGCTGACAGGTTGGTAAAATTTCACATCAAACCAGAATAATACGTTTAAGTCTTATTTATATGTAATTTTTACGGGTGTACAATATTGTCACCCAAACACTACAGCTGACAGGTTGGTAAAATCTGAAATGAAAGCAGAATAATACGCTTAAGTCTTATTTATATGTAATTTTTACGGGTGTACAATATTGTCAAAAGCGTCATATTTGAGCAAGTCGCTTGTCACTTAAAACACTACAGCTGACAGGTTGGTAAAATCTGAAATGAAAGCAGAATAATACGCTTAAGTCTTATTTATATGTAATTTTTACGGGTGTACAATATTGTCAAGAGCGTCAGTTTCCGTAGAGCTCTTTTTTTCCATCTTCCCTCTATACAGAATCGACGGCTTCCCGATTTTCATCACGTAGTTCTTTTTTCATTCAATAGATGGCAGAGGTTGTATGATCTTTCAAATCTATGACGCGTATGTTTGCACTGCTAAGTTTTTCATACCATTTCAAGCGTGTTTTGTTTAGTAATTTCTCATGTAAACAAACCTTCATTTGTTACGTCTTGCAAATATGTTGTATAAGAATGTTGTAGAAGATTCTGTGATTGTGATTGTGTTAATGAAACTAAAAAATGTAGTGAAAATAAGAAAGAGGTGGCTGTGGCAGGAAAAATATAGGTTGAGGAATAGAAATAGAATGCAAAAGTGTGTGATCAAATTTATTAGGTGAGTTTCTAATTATTTTTCAAGTAAACTGCATATGTGCAAACTTATTACTGTACTTCCACTTCAATATATAAAATTGCTTGAATAGTTTTCACAATATTTGACATCTTGTCTTGCTGTGCGAGAGATAGCCAAATTTAAATGGTATTTTATGGCAAAAAAATATTGTTATTTAAGGTATGCGAATGGGTTAATATGGATATTGTCACACATTCTTCTTATTTTATACTGTTGTAAATAGAAAAGATTATGTATGGTAAATGTTTTGTATATTATAGGGAAAAAATGCAAAATATCCTTCAATTTTAATTCGATCCACCTCTGAATCGAATTTTTTCATATTCTCACGCCGGCATATGTTGTTCTATTTTGCTTCTTTTACTTGCCTTGCTTAATTAACTCTCGCTAATTAGCATTTTTTTGGAAGAAGTCAACTAGAACAACATATGGCGGTATGAGAAATATGCAAATTAAAGAATATTTTAGTAATATAAGGGCCCTAGCAATTAGCTTCGTCGACTAAGAGTACTCTTTTAAACGTCTTCAGCTAGATCGTATTACTACGCGAGGACGTTTAAAATATTTGGGTGTTGAAAAATTTGACCTACTTTTTATTTCTATTGTTTGCTAATAGATGGCGCTGATAGTACCTCCCCTCTCTCTCCCCTTTTCTCCTCTGCTGTATGATCAAGATTTTGGAGAGCAAAACATAAAATTTGCATGCATCTGATGTCGAACTAGAAACTTTATCTTTCGGGGGAGTCAACATTATTTTTTTACTCAGTCGTCATATAACATGAACACACGCAAACATTCACATGTGTTTTTATTATTTTGTGTTCGGTAAGTACAAGTATATTCTTACATAAATTATTGTTTAATTTAATAAATTGTAAACTCGGAGCCTGCTATACTAACACTCCTGTGTTTCATTATACAGCTCACAGGTTGAATTGAAAGCGAATGTTGCGTGCATACGGAAATAACACAGAAAAAAAAAGCGGATGGAAGCAATTTAAAATCAGTGGAGCAAGGTTAGTATTACGAGAACGTAAAAACATGTGCTTACATTGTTGTCCGAATTCGCGGCAGACGTGAGAGGGGAGGGGAGAGCAGAGAGGCGCGACAGATGCACGCTTGAACTCGCCGTGACCCTGCGCTTGGCAGCCATATTCTTACTTTCACTTTGTACAGACAACATTTACTGATTAGACGATGTAAAACTCAATGATACTTTAACAGTTTATCGATAATGAATGCAGAAAAATTGTAAATAATGAAGTAGCACGTTACATTTTTAATATAACTAGTAAATAGGTGGAAATCATTGTGACGTTTGTTTGGCGTCTACCTTCTGCTTCCGCACTGTGCGCCTGCGCCCCAGGGCGCGGTAGGTGAAGTTCGGGCTGACATCTGGCAAGAAAAATAACAACCGTACTAGGGGACATGCAGATTCGGACGACTTGCACGTGATTTCGACGGCACTCGAGAGCAACGGGAGAGAACAGTACGGAGCGCTTGCCAATCCGGACACGGCCTAAGTTGTACAATTAGGTACAAATTGTTGTACAATTATTTCCCCCCAGTTGCCCAGTTGGAGTTGGGGGCATAACACTGGTACTATTTGTACTCACAGTGCTTACTCATGTATTTTGTTTAATATTTTATTTCAAATTCACTTTCAGAAACTAGTGTTGCCAGTTCCTGGATGTAGGTTTACCTACTCTGGTTGTCACTGTCAAGCTTCCAGTATTCGTACAGCATAAAAAGCCATAACCCCCCCCCTCAAAATATATACATTGTATACGTCAAAATGCTCAATAGCCTAGCAACACATCATGAAAAAACATGCCAAAAGGACCCAGTGGGTTTATAAGTCAGTGCTGCCACTATTTGTAGGTTAGCTTAGCCAGTGAAAAATCATATAGTAGAATTTTTGTAGAGTGGGTAGGCAACACCGACGAGCATCAAATGATTCGAGCCTCAAATAATGATTCGAGCCTTAAATAATAATTCGAGCCTCGTCGGTGTTGCCACTATTTGTAGGTTAGTTTAGCCAGTGAAAGATAGTGGATTCTTCGGATAGGTTGGCAAAACCCCCTCAAAAAAACCCAATAGAGTTGCCAAATATAAAAGGGGGCAATGGGTCCCCCTCATAAAAAGCTACAGTGGGCCCACAGGCCAACTCTGCCCCCAAGTTGCCATAGGTACATGGGCCCCTCATGAAAATTTACAGTGAACCCCGACAACACTCATACGACAGTGTTGCCAGTACAATAAACCCCTCATAAGCTACGACGAGCCCACAGTGTTGCCTGTCATACGGCAGTGTTGCCAACGCAATAGACCCCCTCATAGGCTACGACGAGCTCACAGTGTTGCCTGTCATACGGCAGTGTTGCCAACACAATAAACCCCTCATAGGCTACGACGAGCCCACAGTGTTGCCTGTCATACGGCAGTGTTGCCAGTACAATAGACCCCCTCATAGGCTACGACGAGCCCACAGTGTTGCCTGTCATACGGCAGTGTTGCCAGATGTAAACAGGGCAATAGACCCCTCATAGGCTACGACGAGCCCACAGTGTTGCCAACTCTGCCCTCAAATACATCATAAAAGGCTTCAAAATATCAGTTGGTGAAATTTTCGTGGGGTGAGTTGGCAAAACTGAGCCCCAAATGATGATTCGAGCCCCAAATGAGGGCTGTGAACTCTCTAAATCCCCCTACTCAAGTTACCTTTTAAACCCAGTACATGTGTAGGAATATATTGCATATAAGCTGTCTCACTCTCTCCATATGTGTGTCAGGTGGTCGTGTCGATCGTTAGTTGTATGTCACAGCTTAACCATACTAGGTAATATTTTTACATGAGGTAAGTTGGCATAATCTGCAAGGGTATATGTTTCAAGCTTCTAGCTGTAGAAGATTAGCTTTAGCCTATTTGCAAAATATAAGTTTGCCTCGTCGAAAGCAACTCAAACAGTGTTGCCAGCTGTAGGTTAATTTTCCCCTTTATACAATTGCAAGAGGTGAGTTGCTTATACCCTATCTGGAAAATATGTCCATGGCTTATGTCGTAGGTTAATTTTAGTTTGCAATAGATCTTGTGTGTTGCCCCTTACAAGTGATATAGCTGCCTTTCTGCCTTTGAGTCACCTGTAAGGCTATATGTGAGTGGGCAAGTGAGGTTAGTTTAGTTTACGATAGATCGACCTGGCATGCTATGTACTACTTTCTGCTTTTTGAATTACCTGTAAAACTATATGTGGGTGGGTGAGTGAGGTTAGTTTAGTTCACAATAGATCACACTTTGAATTTGCTCACACTCTCTCTGTCTGTGTGTCAGGTGGTCGTGTCGATCGCTAGTTGTATGTTACAGCTTAACCCAAACTAGGTAATATTAACTGTACTTCAAAAAAAATAAAAATTGTGTATATCTCATATCGAACTAGAAATAAAAAAATCAAACATTAAGCATTCATGCAGATTAATTAAGCCATAAGTTCAAAATTTTGGTCCCCACACAAATCGCATTACATACATACATACATATGGAAAAACAGAAGTATGCATGTTTTTTCGCCCCCATGGCATTACAAGAGCCCCCCCCTGTAAGTAAGACTAATCAGGGCTAGACCTACAGTTTCAAAAACCACTTGTGCAAATATCGAACCCTTGAATACAAAGCTACCACTGCACCATAGGGGAGGAGGCTCAGTGAGAGAGAGGTAGAGAGTTGGAAACATTAACACCGCTATTGCCAGTTAGTATCTTCTTCATCTTATTGCATACTTATCATCTTATAGAAGATTACGCCATCAACTTGTAACTTGTAGGTTAGCCTCGCTTGTGAAATATCATATGTTTAAAAAACAAGAGGTTTGTGAAGCAATAATTCAAGTTATTGTTGAATATGTAGAAAATCTTGCCCACATCCTCGTCATACTAGGTCAGGATGCTATTCAAGTGTATAATCAACAAACCGTTGAGTTTAGATAATAGGGAGAGTAACAGGTCCCAGCTTGCAGGTAGCGACAGTGCACTTTGGGCGCATGCCTCCATAGCCTGCTTCCTGAAGCCAAACAAGTTCATAGGCATTGTTATTTTATTTTATATTTAGCAATTCGTTTCGAGCAAGCCAATTTTAGCATTGGTAAAGCAAAACCCTTTTTCTTTACCCCCTACGCAAACATAAAGCATGCCGGGGAAGAAAAAAATAGGATATGTTTGCTTCGTACAAAAAAAAAATTAGGTTAAGTTAACCTCTTTCCGAGAACTGACCCCGAGCACCCATTTTTAGCAAGCACCATTTCAGCAAGCACCATTTCAGCAAGTTTAGTGTTTTGTAGAGCGAGTTGGCAACACTGCCAGTGAGGTTAACATACATTATAGCACATCGCCGAGGATGGAAATAATTTGGGCTTGCACGTTCTCCAAAAAATTATGCACGTCGCATGAGCCCTCCGAAGTAAGAGGAAAATCCTCTAACAAACACTAGAAAGCAGACTGGTTCGCTTTCGCCACAGGTTTGATACGTTTGGTAAATAGTAGCGAGTCGGTTTCGGCTTTCCACAACCACAATATCTCGCTCCTCTACACAGACACAGACAGCTTGGTGTACCAACATCTCCGTCCTTCTCATCTTTAAGTTTGCCAGGTACCTTCTTGTTGCGAGCCAGGATTTTGTATCGGTTCGACTGGGAATAACCTGACGTATCAAAAAAATTCATCTCTCCAATCTTTTCTCGAGTTTGGTACCCGGTCCATAGTATTGGTAGCCGGGTAAATACATCTCTAACAACCTGCTGTACAAATAGCATCATGTATATTGTATACATCAGTAGGGCAGGAAGTTAACACCCATCGTCCCAAGATCTATGTATTGTTGAATTTGTATCATTGCATCAACATTGATAGTACACATAGAGAGGAGAGGGAACAAAATTGTAGTTTTTTCTAAATGTGTTTGCGTCACAATACGAAAATAATAAGAAGCGCCAGCGCGCGCACGTGTGTATAGCACATCGTGTTTCCCCCGAGAGAGGTTTACAAAAAATCACGATAGGTCTCTCTCTCTTCATCTTACAGCAACATTGGCATCTCTATCTTTTTTAGTTGTAGGTAGGTTGCCAACACAATCTAGTTAATAATACTACATATTATACACACACACGCACACACATACTGTGTTGCCATCCATCCATCCATCCCTCTCTCTCTTTTACGGCAGTATATATTTGTTGCTGGCTCTATTGCCTAGTGTGTGTATGTTACGTCAGTATATAAATTGGCTAAGCCTCAAGCAAGATAGCCCTTGCCAAGTAAAAAAAAAAATTGTAGGTAGGTGTTGGCAACACTGTCAGTTGTTTAACTCTTCCCTCTCTCTTTTTTTTTGTAAAAAGCTATGGCAAAAATACCAGTAGGTTGGCAAATTGCTTTATGCACTGTAAGACAGACCTCAAGCAGAATTGCCAGCTCCTTGCTTGAGGTTAGGTTAGACCCAAAAACAAAAACCTTGGTGATTTTTTTCAAGTGAGGAGTTGGCAACACTGCAAGAAAATAAGGCTCGCCTTACGAGAAAAATCCATTAAAACAAGCCTCAAGCAGTATTGCCAGCTTCTTGCTTGAGGTTAGGTTAGACCAGAATAAAAACCTTGGTGATTTTTTCAAGTAAGATGTTGGCAACGCTGCAAGGCAAGCCTCAAGCAGTGTTGCCAGCTCCTTGCTTTAGGTTAGGTTAGACCCAAAAACAAAAACCTTGGTGATTTTTTTCAAGTGAGGAGTTGGCAACACTGCAAGAAAATAAGGCTCGCCTTACGAGAAAAATCCATTAAAACAAGCCTCAAGCAGTATTGCCAGCTTCTTGCTTGAGGTTAGGTTAGACCAAAATAAAAACCTTGGTAATTTTTTCAAGTAAGATGTTGGCAACGCTGCAAGGCAAGCCTCAAGCAGTGTTGCCAGCTCCTTGCTTTAGGTTAAGTTAGACCCAAAAACAAAAAACCTTGGTGATTTTTTGAGTGAGGAGTTGGCAACACTGTGAGAAAATAAGGCTCATACCTTACGAGAGAAATCTATTAAGGTAAGTCTCAAGTAGTGTTGTCAGTTTTTTTGTTTGAGGTTAGGTTATACCCAACAACAAAAACCTTGGTGATTTTTTCGAGTGAGGAGTTGGTAACACTGCAAGAAAAACCTTAAGTAGTGTTGCCAGCTCCTTGTTTTAGGTTAGGTTAGACCCAAGAATTTGGCAACACTGCAAGAAAATGGGGCTCGCCTTACGAGAGAAATCCATTAAGGCGAGCCCCACCGAGCCCCATTTTCGGTTGGTGAACCCGGCCCACTACTCTACTCATAATACCTTACCTTTACAGTAATCATAGACCTAGGTAGCAAAACATGAATTTACATCGGGCAGTGGTTGTTTTTATATTAAGAATGCGTACAGGCCATGTATTAGTAAACAAACATTTGGCTCGTTTAAAGTTTGTGCCATCAACTTCCTGTCAGTGGGGAGAAGCTAATCAAACACTCAACCATTTATTTTTTAATGTCACTTAAGGCAACAACACCGAGACACTATATAAAAACTTACAACACGCACAGGTTCCATTTCCGATATCCTTATCTACATTATTATCTGAACATCGTACTGCAGTTATTTGGAAACTACAGTTTCCCTCGAAAACATAGGTTTACAATCTAAACAGCCATGACCCTCACGACAATTTAAATCCAAAAGACCTCGCAAAGTCGCCATATCATAAGAACAGAATGGACAACAGCACTCAACAAGTCAATAGTGAAAGATATATAACACATATAATAGTATCTGAACTCAGCAACTTTGGATAGAAATCGGAAAAATACGCGGTGTGTCGTTTTTTCTTAATTAAGATCAGTCACAGCGATATACAGTAATACCTCTATTGCCACAGACGCAATTACAACATAATGAATCTTTCTCTGTTAAATTATTCCATAACTCATATATCACATCTCCTTACAACAATCAACGTTCTGTTCTCATCCCACACTGTTGTCATGGCAACTGATTCAACAACAGATATGTCTCTCCCAGACTGCATAGTTTTAGAAATGTCTAGAACCTGAAAATGGCTTCCACTTTCGGTATCATCTGTAATTCGCATAAATCCAAAAACTATAAATTTGATAACACAAACACGTAAAACATATACATGTTAAAAATGAACAAGGCGTCACATGGTGAATCTCATGGCGAGAGAACATTTGGAGTCTACAAACTCAACAATGCTCTTTTAACTTCTTGAAGGCTTCTAAAGTAGAATCCACTAGGTGGTGTTGCAGGGACCGGAACAGGTGGTAATCTGGTAATCTGAATGGGCCAGATCAGGGGAATAAGCCGCATGAGGCAGAACTTCGTTCCTTTTGCTGTGCGATCTGGTGTTAACATGCAGGAATATCACCTGCCTAGTCCCACTGCCTGTAGATGGTATTTTTCTCTCAGTTTTGTTTCTTAAAAGAATCAGTTGAGGTTGAGTTTTGGATTTTCGTTCAAAAGTTGCTCCAATTCTTCATCTTCAACTTTCCTTGGGTGTCCAGGACGCTCTTCATCTTCCAGATTGAAATTCGCCGACAGGAATATCTGAAATCACTTCTTGTAGGTGCTATATGATACGGCATCTTCACCCAAGGCCGAACAAATCATTTTCTTCGTCCATAAGCAAGCATTAACACGCTTGCGCGCCATTGAAAAAATGGCCCAGTCCGAGCAACTCGCGCAGCTTCTAGTGTAGCTTTAGTGCGAAAGGTTGAATTTATTTCTGAACGATCTTTGCCAAATGATACATTGTCGACTGTTGCATGCTGATTCGATCTGAAAACAGCCTTAAAAGCGTTAAATAAGCATAAATTAGCTTCGTTCCGGGAGACTGAGGGTATTTAGCGAAATCTCCCCGTTAGATTAAAAGCACTGCGTGTTATCTATAATTTGCATTCAGCTGTCGAGGGCTGACACAGTTTGGTTGTTAAACATAAGGATTATGTCACGCCAGCCAGCGTTTAAACCTGTGGGAATAACCCCAGCAGCCGTTCGGCGAGAGCATACGAAACGGCAGCCAGTTGACGCGTACTGCATTACAAAAACAATCGTGTTTGCTTTGGTTCGTCGCCTACGTACGTGGAGCATCACTTTGCCGTAATAGGAAGACTTAAATAGAAGAGAAAACGAGTAGAATCCAGCGGTAAGTTTCTTTAATGAAACGGAAAAAGCGAGGATTAAAAAAAATAGGGCTGAGCCGATACCCAGCCTGGTACAGATACTCTTATATATTCCCACCAATGCCGATACCGATGCTTGAAAATTGAAACAATTAAATTTTTTTCAAAATATTGATTAATGCGAGGGCTGTAGCATAAGTCGTGGCAAATATATTTTTTCTCAAAGTTAAACGGTGTTACCACAATATGATCGTATGTCCCGGAGAACATGGCGCCGTTAGTATTTAGACATGTCACTAGATGGCACTGTGATGTGATTAACGGTTATTGTAAAGAGGGAAGTGGAATTCTTTGATGATAAAAGAGTTCATCATACAGAAAGATCGGTAGATTAGATAGGTTAGTTTATGTACGATAAATTTCAAATCTTGTATTTCATCTGGGCATTGATTGAATAGCGAACACCTGGTACCACAGACAAATGTATTATATACAAAAATATATTTGTCTATGCTAATACTGACCTCTGTCACGATCACGATTGCCAATGCACTTTATTTTATTATTATGTCATAAATAACCTCATAAAATCTTCTGCAATCTATAAAATGCGTAAAAGTTTCTCGTTCTTTTATCAGTTTGATATACCATATACACTAGACATCGAAAATTTTTGCAAGCGGCTCCATATGTATTTTATTCATGTTTTTCTTAAAGTCGTACATGAACCATTTTACGACTTATTGACTTTTTCCGCATACTAGACGTTCATTTAGAGCATTATTTTCTTGTTTAATGTTTAAACAATACCCACATAGACAAAGTAAATACCCAGTGTAAGTTTCATGTCTTTATTGCTTTTTGTACAAAAGTTACGAGAAATGTCTCGGTTGAGTGACATTTCAGCATGCCCATATATTGACAGAAAAATACGAACCTTCTCAGATTTTGTTATTGAGAAATAAAATTAGTAAAAGTTAACATGTGTTGAAGAGAGTAGAAATGTTGATTACTGAAAAGTGCATTTTCTTCGTTTAGTTTGTTATATTAGAAATTATTCTACTAAATTAAGTTCTCTGCAAATTAATCGATAAAATTGTGGAAGGAAAATAAAGTTATGATGGTGTGGTTTGAATAAATTTTGTTGAAAATCATAATCTCCATCTAATGTCATTTCTCACAAATCAATGATTTTTCAATTTTTGTGATGGATCCATCTTTACATAAGTAATATACTTCGTCAGGGTCACTTTTATGTACTGTTCTGGCAAGTGGCTCCATCTCTCTTCGTTTTTTTAATTTTCGTGTGACGAAGATCAGATATTCTATCAAATGTGCATAAAAGAACATTTCTATAGTGTTTATCTTTCAATTATAGGTTTCAACAAATTTATGCAGTTAATTTCTTATATATGCGTAAGCCTGTATGGACGAGGCAAATGAAAGTAACCCAGTGGTCCACTAGGTCGAATGGCTTCATTCGGTGACTAACCAATCCGTGTGAATGACGCAATATCCCGTAAGTCTGTATTTTGCGCTGCACGATACAACGAATATTGCGTGTCAAAGAAAGGGTTATATTGCAATGGACGTTCCGTCTTACATTCCCTAAGAGGGTAATCTTATTGCAGGACAATGCTAAGCCACACAGAGCAAATGTGCAGCACCCCCATACAGTCCGGACCTTTCACTTTGAGGAAGCTGAAAATCACAAATTTGCTTGGGATGCTGGCGTACAGGACGGACGGAGGCAGTAAAGAAAATCTAGCTCTTCTATCAAGGAACTTCTATGAGCGTAGAATTATTAGGCCCGTTGCGCAGTAGGACTGCTGTCTTAATGCCATAGACTATCTACATATAGAATTAACGCACTTTCATTTAATTCACTTGTAATTGATTATACTTTATTGTTACTTGTATAGCGTTAATTGAACAACAAAAACTCCAATTTACACATGGAAACTTCTGAAAACCAAATGAACCAAATGGGCCTCGCTTGTGTAACTTCTTACTTTATTGAGGCAGTAATTGCAAACTAAGGGAAATTTCAATATTCCACAATTCTCACCCGTGGCGTACGTTTCGTTCAAGTTGCGTTTCGTCCGAATTCCAGGAACAAGCAGCTTACGGTTACCTGACCGAGGAGCGTTTCGTCCGAGGGCTACCATCCTAATAGCGTTTAATGAAGCTTTAAAACCTATTGTTAATTGGTTAGGTTTACAGTGCAATAAGGTCCAATTGGCACATCTATGAAAATAGAGGTGGGCCTGCCGTATAGCCTCGCACTCGGGGTCGGCCATAGACAGGGGATCGGTCATAAGTGACCCACGGACGCCATGGATCCGCACGGATAATCCATGGATATTTTAAGTTATTTTTAGAATTCTTAAAATGCTTAACAGCTCCATAGAATTACCGCACTCGGCCTTAAATGTCATAAAAATTGAAGGCCTAGTCCAAAAATTAAATTGCAGCTTGCGCTTTGTCATTTATAATGTGTGATACAAAATGCTTGATATAATTATATACTTCAATTTTAGATAACACCTTAATAATAAACTATAATATCAAGGTATTTTAATCAATTTGGATAAAGAAAGAGACATTTATTAAAAATTTGGCTATGTCTTCTGACTGCTTCATTGCTTAGTGGCTCTTAAAATTCTGTTGTCCATCGAGACACATTTCTTCTTCCTTTTCACCCCTTCTAAATCAGCTCCATTCTTACAATCTTAGCATCTGAATGTTCTGCTTCTATCTTCAAATACATAATCAAATCTTTCACTAAGGGGTGTGGTTTAATCACGGCTGAGTTCAATCGGTCGTTCCACCCTTCAACCGCGTTATTTGTCCTGTGTCTCCTTTGTCGCAGTTCCACATGTCAATTGAAACCTGTGGATTTTCCAACCACTGCTCCACAAAGTAGTCGAAAAATTCAGTCACTTTTTCATTTTCTTCTGCCTGACTGTGGATATGAATCCATCCTCCCTTCACTTCTGTTGGCTTTAAGAATGCTAAGGCAGCACACGTCCTGATGGAGTTCCGAACTTCCTGATTGGATTTGTACATACTTGTAAGCCCAATGTTCTGTACCTTCCTCCACTGACTTTGTAAAAAATGGAAAAACAACTTTGTACTTTAGCTCTTGGAAAGACATGTTTGATTGCTTCAATAGTTCATCATCAGCCAGGCTCGGACGAAACGCAACTCATAAAACCGTCGGGGACGAACTGTAGCATTTTTCTACGAATTTCGCTTTCGGACGAACTGCAACTCGGACGAAACACTACGAAATCTTCTCACCATGGTATAGTGTATAATAATAATAGAGTTGAGTGAACATTAGACCAGTAATCGTTAGGTAGAACATTGTTCTACACGAGAAGTAATTTATAAACTTATGTTACTTAAGCAGTAATGTGTCTCTCATGGATTTTTTTTCAATTTCTCGGAAAAGAATGGTGATCTGATGACATGTATAATAGAGGAAAATATACTGAAACACCAACAAATAAGCTTAATTGTATCCTGTGCAATTATGGTGTACAAATAAACTAAATTACATATTGTATGCACTTCTCTGTAAGTAAAATACAACAGTTCACTAGGAAGAAAAGAATGAAAGGAACTTGAAACACAATTGAAAGGGAAGAAAAAAACACGTTTTTTCTTTATCTAAATGCCTTTGCAGCGGTAGACACAATCGACTGAAATTACTGAAAACAACAAAACCTGACAATAATATTATCTTCCTTGCATGTCTATTCACGTACAAGAATATCCTAAGGATACATCTTTTGTTTCCTTGATCTCTTGTACCTTCAGGCAGTACAAGGCCTTTTCCGCGAGTTTGTATAGGCAATTTCCCCAGAACAAAAGCAATAACATCCGTATTTGTTTTCATCGCAAATGTGCTGCGGTTTACTGAATACTGTAGCTTAAGACTGAAAACAAAGGGCCTAAGGATAAGAAGGGGGAAGAAAGATGAAGGTACAATTGAGAACAGATTAAACGGATCAAAGGATAGATAACACAATGAGCTATAAGCAACTTTGAGGCGAGAAATTTATGTTTCTCTAAGATTGTGGTACAACAAAGCGTAAGACGTTCAAATATCAGCAGTGTAATTGTTAAAGATTTAAAGATATCAGATTCTTTAAAGAAAACCATGCCTTATTCAGCGCGCTCATCATAGAGGTAGAAATAACGACACTCAAAATGACCCGATACAGTAGCGGATATGCCAGTATCTTTTAAATCGGTATTGTTTAAGAAGATAGGGATTTTTATTTACCTAAATAATAAATATAAACAAACAAACAAATATCAAAGTGACCATATGGTATTACACAAAAAACTGTGGACCTGTAGCTTTTTCACTGGGTGACGCGTGGTCAGCGCATCGAGTTCCATCGACACTGTTTTCTGGTTCTCGATACCGGAGCCTGCTGTTTCTTCTCTTCAAGTACCTTCCCATTTGTCCTCTGGGTCAACATCAATTCCCACTGATACAAGGCTTATGGTAATGCATGGGAGATGGAACCACCTTCGCTCGTTCGAACGTTTACAATGGAATATCATTTTAATGTGACAATAATTGTAGACACATGTAAAAATATCCGTCCTCCCAGTTTCAACCCACGATCATCTACTTAATTTTCATATATCACTATATTGGTAAGATAGACAAAACTACATTTTAACATGGAAATTATGACTATGCTCACATAAGTTTCAATTTCACAACGTCTTTCACTTCACGACCCATAGTTTAGGGCCCACAACCACAGACAAATCACGGTTATACGTGCTCTATTTGGCTTCAAGCGTAAACAGCTCGTCTTATCAGTTTGAGCGAAGAAGCTCTCAATTCCGTACGCTATCTACCGTCGTCCGTGCGAACTATTTGGCGCTTGAGCGAAATCCCCTCGCTGCCACTCGAAACAAAGGCGACAACAATATTTACCTACGCGGGAGCCATTCCCAAACTATTAAATAGCCTGGTTCATTGCGGGGAATCGTAAATTACTGGAAATGAAATCAAAATGGCACCAGTGGAGAGATGCTTGTTTGCCGTGTGTTACTATTAGTTGTCTGTGATGGATACCGATTCATCAGAAACCTTTATCAGGCGATAAAGGTTTTCCTTGATGATTTTATTTGTTTGAAAGCCGTACAGTGTGCTTTAAATAGTAAAAAACCTCACCGGGTGCATCGAAATCGTCCACGCTCTAGGCGGGCATCGAACCTAGCCTCGAGGGAACAATGAACGCGCTAACGAGCAGAGCGGTGGGGGCGGGAAACAGGTAGCCATTAGTTTAACGGGTGACTTATTTAGTGCTTCTCGTGTTTTTCCCTGGAGGCGACTTCCTCAATGATTTTGAATACGCGGCAGAAATACTGGACGTATCCCAAAGAGCCGATCTCAACATGTATTTCCGAACATGGTGTAGTGTTTAATAACAAAGATGATTAGGCAAAGGTACAAAATTATCATACAGGGTGTTATGAAATGTTGAAAAATACGAACTTTCTTTCCTTTTAAACTATTCTGTATTTTCTCGTTGTTATTGTGCAGCCTGCTTCAGCGTTGCCATCAGTTATGACATATAACTTATTGTACCTTTACGCAAGTCATGGACACGTCTGGGTGGTATTCTTTAAATAAGATCATTACAGGCTGAAATATCCGTAACTGTACAGTCACCGGCAATAGGAATAGAACACCTTGATCCTGAAATACTGGCTTCCCTGCAATGGTTTATGCGTGTTGCCTAACTATGAGGCGATGGTAGATCTTCCTATTGAAGTACGTTGATCGCTCCAGAGTTATGCAACACACATGACGCATTGGAGGGATCTAATTATCCCATCTTTATTGCCGGCGACTGTATATGAGATAAGCAGTACCCATGACAAGCATTAATTTACTTGTACCTTTTACTGCCAGAAATTGCCAGAGTTTGTTTTTACGTTATAAGTATTGTCTACTCTAACGGCGGGCGCTCTACATGCTGGCAAGCGAAGAGGGCCGCAGACCAAACAGACAACAGCGATGACGCCCAGAGGTACTACGTGGCGGGAAGAAGTACTACTTGAACCTAGTTCTTCAGCCCGCTGCGTTTCTCATCTCGCTGGATTGGTAGCTTCTCCGCTCCTCACTTCCCTTGCCAGCATGTAGAGAGCCCGCCGTAAGAGCAGACAAGAGCTATAGTTTATGCTTAGATAGGTTATAGGGACTGGACCTGTAGTTTAAAGTAGGATCCAAACGACTATGCCTCCTTTGGGAATCGTACTTGGAACCTCTTCATTAAAAGGCAATAGTGTTACTTACCACTACGCTATCTCGGAGGCCTAACTTTTTCTACGTTTTGGTGTGTGTGATTAAAAAATATTGCTTTTTATTTGAACATCATAGTTTGGGTGAAGAGGTCGAAAGAAACTTGTACTTCTCGACGAACGTTAGTACTATTATCAATAATTTCCAGGAGAGAGCACACAAGCTACTTGTCTTAATGAATAAACTGGCGATGAATGTTTGTACAGAAAATAACTTGCGTGTAAAATTCGTCTGCTAAATATTATTGAACTTAATGCGACAATTCGATTTACATTTTCTGATTTTCTAAATAAAAAAATAAAAAAACTGACATTACAAATCTTCAAGCTTCATCCGCTTCTTGCTGATGTTCAAAACCATGCCCTGGACTTCTCTCAGCCTCTTTATGCCGGACACCACTAGGGAGGTACAGTAGTTTTCAAAACAATATCAACAGCACACTTGCCTTATTAATTACAGTTGATCATAGAATCATATCCCATTCACCGATCAATAACTAACGTAGATATCCAATCGACGCCCTTGTATTTAAAGTGAGATATTGCGAGTTCAAATTTGAATATTAAGATTAGGGGCCGGAGTATTATTCATTTTGCATATTGCATATGCAAATGCATGTATGCATCACATACATAAACGTTTTGCATATGTTAGAGCTAACAACCGCTATTAAAATTCTATTTCACGTTTGTTCGTTGGGCGCATTGTCTTCTTAATCAAATAACTTCTTATTTCCATCTGTCGGTGCTGTTTATTATTCACTTTAGTATATCAGATTAATTTCATTATGCTTCCGGAAACACTCAATAACTACTCTTCTTAGAGAGAAGCGACAACAATGAAATGGGCAGTCTATAAACGATCTTGAACTTGACGTGTTAGATAACGTTATCTTAACATATTGTTCAATTGTGTCTTTTGAAGTAAAACGAGATTTTTTTCTGAATATAAAGACATTCTTGCCAAAAATGGAAGGAATTTTAAGGTTGAAAATTTGAGATATTATGTATGTTGTAATCAAGTAAGTAATGCAATGTTTTTTCCATTTATCAAAATACAGTGCAGTGCAATACAGAACTGCAACTTTATTATTTATTTATATGAGCTGAAAAGAAAACAAATATATTTTTACATGTAGGGTTTTTGCGCTAACTGTAAGAAATAACATTTAAAAAAAAAATGTAAGGTATTTTTCTAACTTATATATTTTTTGCATATTTTGCACATTTCAGTGTATATTTTTATGCATATTTTAAGTATTTTCATTGCAAAAATATCCGAGCCCTGTTCGGAGAAAAATTCTTTGATTCCATGCGAGAATTTAACCCCTGGTTCTTACGCAACCCGATGAACATCTAGGAGATGCGGGTTTGCCTGCTCAAAGGCGATATGGGGTTTAAGCTTAACTTTTCCAAATCTACCAACAGGCACTTGATAGTGGAAACTACTTCGCATCAAGTCTCATTGCCTCTACCCATTCCCAAACGCGATCTTATACAGGTAATTGCCGAGTTGTTGAAAGTACACTGTCAAACGTTATTGGGATGGCTGTTTTGCACAATCTGCATATGCGGCCATACCTTGAATGTGTGGAGCCTATCATCCACATTTTTCCTAAATGTACGGCCATGAAAGTAGGCGGCTGGGGAGAATTGCGCTGGTGCCACATATGGGAAAAGCAAAGCGAGAGCGGGACAAAAGTCGCTGGTTCCCGCACACTATGTGGCAACGTCAACCGGGCTGCGTTGCCTAGTTCGAGCGTCAGACCGACCTCTCTCCGGGACACTTGTGTGTCATCCCTTATCTTTCGAGCAAATTCTGTCAGTTTTGGCAACAGCGCGAACTTTTGCCACGCGCCTGATTTCATGGCCGTGCGTTTAAGTGTCTTCATGGCAAAATTGTAAGACTATGAGAGAATATTATCAATACTTCATATGCAGAGTTAGTTATTCCCGATTTCAATATTTTTGCATTCAAATTTTATGCAGCAAAGGTAAGCAGAATTAGTAGTTGTGGAAAGGAAAGCTCAACAAGTTTCTTTTTGTAAAATGACACAATAGAAAAGTTTCAAAATCACAAGCATTAGAATGTTCAATTCGCCCTCCACGCGTAACACGGCGTACATCAAACGAGAACAAGTTCCTTTCAAACCTTTTGTGATGCTCACGCGGTCAAATATCGTCTTGATCAGTGCTCGCACTATCAGCACAAAAATTGACTCACATATGCTATAAACAGTTTGAGAGATTTTTTTCCGGGTTTGATATGTGCCATGTTATTAAATCTAGCACACGCTGCTATATCTCAATTGCGCACATTCGGTGCAGGGAACCGGTGACAAATTTTGTTTCAGAGCCTGAATAGTGATTCAAACATTCTCTTCCACTTTGTCTCGTTTGCCATGGAGGCGCAAACGTGACGTGAAAACAAAGCCCTTTGTGAAACACATCAAAGAAGAATGTTCGATACTTAAGATTGTGCACGAAGTTCTTTCTCTGCTGTCAGTTTTTCGAGCCTCTGTGTGATGATTTGGCAAGCAGATGATTACAAAGTAAGCAATAACTTTCCAAAATACCGTAGTGCATAAGTATAATAATAAATATTCCTTTCGCTTATTAAAGCTGTCTACAGCATCAGTATTGTATTCCAAGCTAAAAGTAGGTGGATTTTTTTCCCTACATCTCATTTCCTGATATAAATTTATGGTTATTAAGAAATGTGATTCTATCTAACGTCCTCTCTCATTTTGTACAGAAGCTTGAATCATGGCATATATCCTTTAAAGTAGATAATGGACTGTTAACTGTATTCAATATCTGACCGATTTAAGCCGGAGCTTGTTCTAACGCTTTGAAGATGTTGCCTTTCTTCATAATTCCCATCCATGTATTTATCACAAAAATTAGTGATTCTTATTAATAATGAAGAGATAATTCGGAAGTATTGCCATGTGTTGTCATAGTACAGTTTTCATATGAATTTCTCGTCATCCTTTTTCACTCGGTTCGAAATCTTTGTTCTGATTGATTTAGTTTCTTTTACTTCGCTTTCTTGCCACTGTTGGCTAATCGCGAAGATGAGGATGACCGGTGATAAGATTAGATTGATGAAGGTGCACAACAAACCTCGCCGAGGATTATACTGGATGTGAGTCCAGACGCCAGAGCCTCGCTAGTCTGCAAAATGCAGTCCATGGTGTACTATGTGGGACGGAGATTGGCATTTGGGTAATTATTATTTATTTGAATTGTATTCATGCCATAATTACGAATAAATATTAGTTACATCTGATGCTATATTAGTACTGCAATGCTTCGATATTTAGTCGTATGATAGTATACTTTGCTTTTTCTATTTTCTATTAACGTTATATTTTATGTATTAAATACGCGAGAGAACACCATTGACGTATTTGCAACAGTTAATGGAATACATAAATATATGCATTATATAATGTTTTCCACTTGATCAAACCAATGTATTCTTGTAGGTAAAAGTGTGCTTCGATTATCTGGCTACAAGTCTCGTATAGGGTAAAGGTAAAATATTGCAGGTTCATAAGGAGAGAGAGGGTTGAGGCTCCGCACATTCACGACACCGGCCATTGTGAGTTGAGATGTGTTCAGCAGCCAGATATATCATTTTATTAGAGGCTGGGTGAACCCCAGAACTGTCTTAAAGCAAGGACATGGTCTGGGAATCGAACCCAGGTCTCCCGTGAGCGGACAGACGCTTTATATACTCTTATTTGTTTTTTTAAAGAAGAAGTCAGTACGCTGTAGTTTCCCCGTCATTCACTTTCTCAGTTTTCACATATATCAGATCTATTATCTGCTTTCTCATTGAGGACAAACACATGCCTTAACCGGGATTCGAACGCGGGACCTCTAGCGTCCCAGCTGTGCTAGCCACTGCGCCACGGTGTCGACTACTGGACGACCGCGGCTCTAACAAATACATAGTTGAAGAGAGGAATACAAAAAATAGTCTCCTTCCTTTTCGAACTGCTCTTCGTAGACGTAAGCTTTCATGACGTTTACAACCACGGACGGATGTAAATTTGAGAACTAATTCGTTTGTTATCCGCATGTGACGTCATTCTGTGGCCAATGAAGAAACTTTTCAGTCGTAATTCTCAGTACAGACATGCAAGCTGAAGCCCAGTAACAGCTGAGGTATTATTATGTGTTGGGAATAAAACGTCAGGATATTATTGGCTGGGGACAGCTGTTGCGCGGTTTCTGGCAAGAAGGATTCACTCCTTGAAACTCACCTAATGTCTCTTTCACTTGAACGAAATTAGAAGTTCTATAGCTGTGGTGTCCCCCCCCCCCCCGGAACGTATTGGTCGAAAGTCACTGCTTACAGCGTTGCCACCCCCATCAAGTTACATGTAGTTATCTTGTGTTGCCGCTAATAGGTATAACACGCAAATGATGTTATGCAGTTAATATTATTTTTTTAAAAGAACCTCTAGGAGCGTCTCTCTGTCTTTCTCTCTCTCTCTCTCTCTCTCTCTCTCTCTCTCTCTCTCTCTCTCACACACACACACACACACACACACACACACACACAGCACACACACACACACACACACACTAGAGATGGCTAAATCCGGATATCGGATTTCAAATATTTGGATATCAAATATTTTGATAGCCGTATATCTAAATTATCCGAAATTCCAAAATGTGTGCATTATCCGTACAGTTTTACTGGCTTTCCGTACATTCTTTTATTTGTCATCGTATTTGTAATGTACAGATTCTCTACAAATCCTTTATTCAATCTCTCTCTTTATCCTTTTTTGCGGATTCTCCGCACATTTTTTTTAAATGTTTAACTTTTTTGCCTGAAACAGATCTGTGCATTACTTAGTTTGGTATAAATTGTAAAACGTTTTCCGCCATAACAAAACAACATAAAGAAAATACAGTTTAGTATCTCTACAGCTACTACAGCTAAACATAGTACTAAGTTATTTAAATGTGCATTTTTCTCTGAATGGAGTTATATCACTTGTGCTATGAAACTCTCAATTTACTTCCTGAGTATGGATTCAAGTTTAAATTGGAACCAATTTTTACTCGTGACTGTAAGAATGCATGCAAGAATTTACCCACATTATTCAGGAAGATGCACATATTTGTTTATTCGCACTGTATGGAACTACACACATGGATGTTGGTGCAACTGTACTAGGCCCAGGAGGGTCTTTCTGCTGGAAACACGAGCGAGTGGACAATGGATTTACGACGCCATGACTCGCTCACTAAATCGACTGAACTCTGCGTTGAGGTCGTCGGCATGAGTACATGCATGTTAATTCACTGCGAAAACTCCTGCGGCTGACACAACCAGAACTTCCGCGAGTAGATGGAACTTTAGCATCTGATACGAGTGAGATGTGTCCGGAAATTTATGCGACACATGCTTCCGACATTTTTACATTGATGTTTCTCTGTATAGAAATAATTTCGAGCTTGTGTCCACCTGCGTGGTTAGCACAGCGCTCCAATAGCTTCTAGTTCGAGTCCTGGCATGGGTGTTTCTTGTGGGTGTTCCTTCATCAATTTCATCATATCATCATCACCCATCTACATAATCGTGATTAGCCAAAAGTAACAGAAAATCGAAAATTAGAAACAAAAATCAAGTCGATCTTGTGGTAATGCAGCATTGAAACAGCCTGAATGCAGCTCCTAGAAGCTAGATAGTGTGCAATACAGGATATGCTAATCCGGTTTCACTTTTCTGATGAAATTCGCAGGTAACACTGTTTTTTTTAGTTTGAGTTATATTTTAAGCCAACTTTATGAACAGATAGATTCATCGGGAGTGCGTCTCCAGTTTAAAGTGGGATCCGAACCACTGTATGTCTCGTACAGGTATCAAACTCTGTGACCCTCTATTACACGACTGAGAAAGGTGTGGCGTTAGTGTCATCTTCTTTTCTTGTAACATTCCCATGATTAAGAAAATCATTGGTACACTAGTGTCTACCGTAGTGAAGCCGACCTTAATGGCGGAGTGATTAGCGCAGCGCTCCACGACGTCAGGGATCCCGGATTTGAACCCCAGCCTGGGCATAGCTGTTCTGTGTTAATCAATTACATCATATCACCCATCTTTATATTCGTGATTGGACAAAATTGGCAGAAAATCAAAGTCAAATCAATCAATTCTAAAGTCGTCTACTTGAGTTCGATACCCGGTGGTGGCACACAGTGGTTTAGATCCCACGTTAAACTGCAGGCCCAGTCTCGATTAGTCTATCTGTGCATAAAGTGGGCTCAAGAAAAACTTAAAACATTCACTGTGTAAATTAGGGATGGACCAATCAGAAATTATGGCCGATACCGATAAATTACTGATATAAAATTTACCGGTACCAATAACCGATATTCTACCGATCCGATTAAATTTATTGGAGAGACTCAATGGTTCATTGACGTCCTAAATAAATATATATTAACAGATATAATATATTAGTTTATTAGTAATTTTACTAATAAACCGATATGCCTATATCAACCGATATGGACAGACTACCAGTTAATGTCCCATCCCTATCCTAAATAATTTTACTAATAAACCGATATGCCTATATCAACCGATATGGACAGACTACCAGTTAATGTCCCATCCCTATCCTAAATAATTTTACTAATAAACCGATATGCCTATATCAACCGATATGGACAGACTACCAGTTAATGTCCCATCCCTATCCTAAATAATTTTACTAATAAACCGATATGCCTATATCAACCGATATGGACAGACTACCAGTTAATGTCCCATCCCTATCCTAAATCATCGTATGAGAACCAGAGGAAGGTTACTCCAAAAATGCTGTTTTCAGTTTTGATTAAATGAACTCCTCTGAGGAGCTGCATTTGGAGTCAGATGAACATATCCCCACTTCTAATACTTAGAAGTAAGGTGGATTCACGTATTTCCAATTCACTGAAAACGTGACGTTTTCAAATTTTCTTCTCCTTTCAAAAAGCCGATACGATATTTCAAATTCTGAAACAATAAATCTGCTTAGAATTCCTTCTCGAACATTCATGTGAATTTTCGTGTAGGTTGCTTTCGCTGTTGACTAGATATTATCAATAGCTTAATATGCATATGTAACCACAAAATCATTGCGAATATATAGACAACAACGAAAGCGAACCACACGAAAATTCACGTGAAATTTCCAGGAAGAGTTCAGAGAAGATGTAAAGTTTCAGATTTTGAAGCATCATAGCGGTTTATCGAAACAAGAGGGAATTTCGAAAACGGTTTCGCTGTCCTCCGCAAGAGTCTGGCGTATTTATGAGAATACATTATTTCTTCTTTGCTGTATATTTGATAAAATTGAAGTTACGTCCCTCTGGTTCTCACACGACGAAATGCAAATATTGTAATGTATACTCTAATGTACTGAAGGAAAAATGTTGAATTCCACAGCTTCTGTTAGGACAGAGCAACACTTAATCTCAAAGGCAAAATATGAGAACAATTGAGCTTTAGAAAAAACTGCTGTAAAACGAACTTGTAATACTGACAAATTAAATATACGACGGTTTACGATTGGAAGTAAGCTTGTACAAAATGCAGAGAAATTAAAGAAACAAAAAAGAGAGAAGATGAAAAATTATGGGAAGCGTTGTGTTCCCTGGAAACGACTAAGAGTCGGTCCTTTGAAGGGTCACCCTAAGGTCAAGTGTCCAAAAACCTAACCAGGAAGAGAAGTAAAAAGCTACACCCCTTCCCCTTCATTCACATCCCAGCGCGCATAGGTTCATAATTTTCAACTTGCACGGAAATTTGTGCAATATTTGTACTATTTTTGAATTGGTAACGATATCACTTTGCTTGGGTATGGGGGGAAGGGGCCGATTGCTTTAATGAAACTCGAGCGATGTTTGCCAATCAGCATGTCCTCTACAAATAATTTCCCGTGAGGTCTTTATAGACCGTGTTTCCAAGGGAGTTCGTCCAGAATGAACTGAGAGAGGGATACCCAAATGAAGAAGAGGGGATTTTATTTCTACCTTTTCCCGGAGCAGCTCCGTTATCAATAACTCATAATCTGTCCGCATTCAAAGATTGAAAGAATTCCCTCCGTAAACATTTATCTCCGGTTGAAATTGTAGGTTTTCCCTCTCTCGAGGCAGAGCAAACAGAGCGCATCCCAAATGAGCAAGCGACTCACCTTCGGGGCTCTCGCCAAGTATTGTTGGTGGAGGGATAAAACCCACTTTGTGGGCGGACATCGTCAAAATACATGATAAAGTCTGCCTCCTTAGAGCGGGGAGATTAAAGTGCTGAATCGGAGGTTCCCGATGAATATTAATGCGATCTCCCACGCGGGAGCGCGGCTGATGGGAAATTGAGGTTGGTAACTGGTGAGTCTATAGTTGGATGGTTTTTGTTCTTGTGCTTGCTTTTGTTGTTTATGTCTTCTCGGTAGTGGTGGTTTACGTGTGCTATCAAGATAATAAGGAGTTCGGCTTTTCCACTTTCCTTCCCTTTCTATTATTTTTTTGCATTTATTTTCCTTCGTTTTCCTTTCTCATTCTTCTTTCCTTTATTTTCCTCTCTTCTTTCACATCATTTCCCCTCCTTAATTTATTTTATTTCCTTTCATTGCTTTCCATCTCTTTCCTCTCTTATTTTACTTTCCTTTCCTCTCGATTTATCTTTCCTTTCCTTTCTATCCTTTCCAATCCGTTCTTTCCTTTCATTTTTCCTTTCGATTTATTTCCCTTTCCTGTAATTCTTTCCCATCCTTTCCTATCTTCTTTACCTCCGTCTTTCCTTTTTTCGTATTTTCTACTTTTTCCTCTTTCATTTCGTTTCTTTTCTTTCCCATTCTTTCTTTCTTTTCATTTTACCTTTCAATTTCTTTCTTTCCCTTTCCTGTTTTCTTTCCTTCCCTTTCCTCTTTTTTCCCTCCATCTTTCTCTGTTTCTATTTTCTAAATTTATTTCCACTTTCATTTTCTTTTTCTCCTTTTTTCCTTTCTCTTTGTCTCTTTCCTTTCATTTTCCTTTCCATTTCTTCTCCTTTCCAGTTTTTCTGTCCCTTCCTTTCCTCTTTCCTTTGTTTTCCTATTTTCTTCATTCCTCACCTCTTTCATTTCCTTTCTTTCCGTTCTTTTCTTTTCTTTCCTCTTTCATTTCCTGTTCTTTCCCCTTTTCCTATCTTTACTTTCTGTTCCTTTCTCTCCTTTTCCCTTTCTTTCATTTTCTATCTTTTCCTTCATTTCCTCTTTCTTTAGTTTCCCTCCTTTACATTCCTTTCATTTCCACTGTCCCAAATCTTTAGACAACCCTCACTAGCCAGCAACGCTTACAAGACATTAGGCTTAAGACCTTTCTGCATAAAATATGGTGAGAAACATACGTTCTTTACAGTAAAAAGTATCGGCAATTGTAGAACTGTGTAACCCATTCGACAATAGATACGTAGATTTCAATGGATTGAAACTTGATGTTCCCCTATGGGCACAAGGTGGACACAAAGCAAACTTCACCAGTCTTCGCTTCACTTTTACCATTAATTTCTTGGAGATGCGCTTCCTTTTTGTTGCATGGTAACAATGACGAAATGCCTGAAATCTAATTAGCTACTGAAGTTCGAAACAATGTTCTTGCTTAATTAAAATCCTAGCATTTTGCTGAAAATGCAATGCAAGCTTGTAATCTCTTTATTATAAATTTGATAGCACCATTCACATATAATTCAATATTTCAAAATTTGGTAAATACATATTCGGACATACAATGCGGACGGTTTATTGAATTTTCCCCACGGCTAATTAATTTTGAGTCCCTTTTTTACGGTTATTGTTTGCATTACCATTTATTCGTTGACAGGTAAACATTGTTTTCCTTGTCAAACAAAATGAACATGTGACGGAAAATGTGCCTTTGGAATCATTCTTGTGAAATGTAACTCAGACTCTAGTTCTGTGTAAAGGAAGAAGAATTAAGCAAAGATGCACTGCTTTGGCAAATGCTGTAATTATATGACAGAAATTGTTGATTGATTGTACAGGGTGTTCCATTTACAACGCAACCCGGAGTTAGGGATAGTACAACTTTTGAACCGGAACTGGTACACATATAATCCTTATACCAAATTGAAGCCTTGTTCATGCATATATTTTTAAACCGGAGAACAATGATTGGATTTCATTAGTGTGCACGCAGTGTTGCCAGATGTAACGGGAAGTGTAAATGAAATTTTTCTACAAAGCATAAGATATGCCGTTGGTAATTTTCAGTTTGTTTAGGTGGATTAGCTCGGCATCTACGGCAGTGAAAAAAGAAATGTTCATTTCTAACGATAGCCAATCGGATGAGGCGTCTTTAAGGGGAAACTAGGAAAATCGTTGTTTTTGAAATTAAGACTGTGCATTGGCAACACTGCTGGTGTTTCAGTGCCACAAGAGGCGTGTTTCGAAACTATATACATTATACAATTACTGAAAGAAACAATAAAAAAAACTTGGAAATTTTCATGAAAATAGTGTTACTTACATAACGTAAAAATAATCGAAAACGACCGATATTAGTGTGGAATCCATAGTTTTCGGGGTTGCTAAGATGAATACTGACACTCCCAATGCCGTTCAACTCCAAGATACTCCTGGCATCCCTAGGGGTGAGGTGGGAAGGGAGTGACATGTAAAACGACCGATATTAGTGTGGAATCCATAGTTTTCGGGGACGCTAAGATGAATACTGACACTCCCAATGCCTTTCAACTCCAAGACAACCCTGGCACCCCTAGGGGTGGTGGTGGGAAGAGGGTGACATGTAAAACGACCGAAATTAGTGTGGAATCCATAGTTTTCGGGGCACCTCCCCGATGGCGTAGTGGTAGCGTCGTCGTCTTGTAATCAAGGGGTCCCGGATACCCGGTAGAGGCACATGGCACAGTGGTTCGGATCCCACTTTAAACTGTAGGTCCAGTCCCGATTAGTCTTCCTGTCCATAAAGTGGAATTAAAAAAGCAACAAATCAATCAATCAATCATAGTTTTCAGGGTCGCTAAGATGAATAGTGACACTCCCAATGCCGTTCAACTCGAAGTTCATTTTACACTCTAGTTAGAATTCATTATTTTAATGTCTAATAGAAGATTGGGATAAATAAATACCCGTGCAACGCCGGCCAATGAGCTAGTTAATAATAAAACTGTAATTGAAAATATTTATGTCATTTATTGATTGATTGATTGATTGAATTGGTGTTTTAAGTCTACTTTATGCACAGTAAGGCTAATAGGGACTGGGCCTGCAGTTTAAAGTGGAATCCGAACCACCATGTGCCTCCACCGGGTATCGAACCTGGGACCCCTTGATTACAAGGCAACGACGCTACCACTGCACCGGGGAGGCCCATATGTCATTTATTGATAGCAATGTTATTCTCAGGAGCCGGTATGAAATGCTAAATGAGCAAACACCAGCCAACTCCCAGGTGACAAGAGGTTGCCGGGACAGTCGGAAGTTATTGGTCTAGAGAGTCGGAAGCGAGTACCCTTAGTGTGTGCACCGAAGAGTGGGCCCGCGCGGAGGTTTGGGCCGTGCCCAACTTAGAGGCCCTCCACGGGAACATCAACAGGTACAGTGATGACAACTGGTCCTTATATTATCATTGCTTAATTACCTCTTAATCCGGCTCGGGCGTGAACTTCCCCCTCGGTACGTGAATCCTAAATAAATATTGGTGAGGGGCAAGAGCATTAATTATTCAGCCTCTCGCAGGAAAGCAGTTTAAGCCGACGAACGGCCATTATCTAGTATTGAGTACGTTTGATTAATACACTTGAGGGAGTCCTATTTATGTTTTGAAAATCCCTATACTGCATTTACAACTTATCCAACTCGTAGGCGCTAGATCAGGTCTGGAGAGAGAGAGAAAGAGAGAGAGAGAGAGAGAGAGAGAGAGAGCAATGGTCTTGTACCGGAAAGGAAGGAGTAAGCTAGGCAGGCTTCGTCGGTCGCGTTGGTGCTGTGCGAAACCTCTTGACATCTCATTCGTGAGTAACAGGACAGTGTGTCATTGTAATCACTAGGGAAAGGATTTTAAGGTGCAAAATTATGATCGTAAAAGGGAGAAAAGGTTCTGAAAATGTTTTCAAAAAGGCGCTAAAAAGGTTCTAATAAAATGCCTTTATTCAATGCTATCCTTTTCTGTGCCCTCTGTATATAATGCGCGCGGACCGCAGAGAGAACAGTCGTTCCGCCGAATAGGTTTTGTTTAAGTTTGTTTTTCTCTCACGGGTTTTGCTACATTATCTTGGGAACTATTGTGGCTGCAATGATTGTATTATACCATTTTCTAGCTCTCGTTCTGCTCTACAAAATGAGACTATAGGAATTTTTTATTTAGCTGCTCAAAAAGAATGAAAATCATTTTTTCTGTACAATTTTTTATCAAAACATGAAAGAAAAGGAAGAAAAAAGGTGGTGAAGCATCAAACAGGGGGTAAAAAGGGGATAGATGTTCTAATCTCCCGAAAAGGTGCAACAAAGTGTGTTCATTTTACATCTCAAACGATTGGCATATTTTCGGAAAGGTGCTGCACGTTAAAATCCGTTCCATAGCAATAACGGCAAAAGAAACGGAGGTGGTTCCGTAATAAGGGGGATACACATATATACACACACACACACTACACTATATATAAATAATATGTCGTATTTATATATCACAAAGTGAAAATAATATTACTGTGCAAAGCCGACAGTGGAGGCCGAAGCTCCAGAAGGACTGTCCCGCTCACTGCGACCTCCTGATAATCCTCCATAATGAAGCTGCTCAATCGAATCAGCCGCTTCTGAATAGGTAATTGGATCCACGCACGTTACACGATACCCCTATACTCTATCGATCCGATGCTATTTTACAAAGCTGAGGCTAGACGAAAAGACATTGCAATCCAGTCTACAGATTCCCTGTTATAACACCATTAAGCCTTGTTTCCATGATTATGAAAAACTTAATATGCTGACCAAGGCAGTAATTTATTTTATTAAAAACATAAACTAAATGTAACGTAACGTACTTGATACAGAGTCTGAAGAAGACCTTGCTAGAAGGTTGAAACGTTACGTTTAGTTTATGTTTTTAATATAATAAATAACTGCCTTGGTCAGCATATTTAGTTTTTCAGATTCCCTGTGTATGTAACACTATGCACATACAGGGTAATGCAGTACTGACGCGAGATACAAACAACTAAAATCCTTAATCGAAACCTCTGATTGGTTTACTGGATTAGGGGCAAGTAAATTTTCGAATCTATACTGTTGGACAAAAAAAACCGGACACCTTAATATTTGACATCTGAATTGCAATTACTTATGAATTACGCTCTCAGTTAAGTATTGAACAATTGAACATTCATTATTGAACATTTTCCACAGTTTTCCGTTTATTATTTATCTATTTATTTATTTATTTACTCGTATTTACTTATTTGGAACACTTAGTAGGCTCAAAATTAATTTCATGCAGTTTTGTTTTAATTTATTGATTTTCAATTCCTGTTGATGTTATTTTGTTTAATGTCTAGAGAGGCATGAATTTTGGTTCATAGTAACCATAGTAACATATATTATTGACATTGTCATTGCTGGTATTTTTCTTGCAAGTGTATTGTAAGTTTGCTGCTAGCTTGAAAATGAGACGTGAAGAGGTAGTGTAAAAGCAGTAGCTCTTCGCGATGATGGTCGTAGTGTACACTATATTGCTAGGGTGCTAAATATAGCACGAAGTACTATCCATGAAGGTCTCAGACGGTATGACGCAACCGGTTCCTATGGTAGAAGATCGGGTTAAACGATGCACAACAGCACGGGAAGATCGTTTAATGCGTATCATAGTCTTAAGAGACCGTCGTACGACTTCAAATATTGTGGCACAGCATTTGAGAAATGTTCATAGAACTGTGGTTTCTTCACGAACAGTTCGTAGAAGACTGAATGAAAGTGGTTTATCATCTCGGAGGCCGGCTGCAGGTCCCAGGTTGTTAGCACGTCACCGGAAGCGAAGACTCGAATTTTCTACAAAACACTTACGTTGGAATGTGGAGGAGTGGGAAAAGGTTTTATTCTCTGATGAGTCAGAATTCAACCTACGTTCATCAGACGGGCTTGAACATGTGTATAGAAGACCTAATGAGCGTTATGCGCAATGTTGTTTCGTTGAAATAACACCCTTTGGAGGTGGTGGTGTCATGGTCTGGGGAGGTATCTGTTTACAAGGACGTACAGAGTTGGTTCTTGTAGATAATGAGGCAATGGCAGCTTGCAGGTAATTACAGAATGTGTGGCAGATCATGTAGTACCATATGCACCATTCATAGGCCCGGACTTTGTTTTTATGCATGACAATGTGCGTCCTCACGTTGCGAATATTGTCACGGAGTACTTGGACGAAGTTGCGATTACGCGATTAGAATGGCCATCACAAAGTCCGGACCTAAATCCGATAGAGCACGTCTGGGATCAACTGAAACGACATATCGGAAACCGCGCAATAGTTCCAGAAACAATTGAAGAGCTAAGACGTGCTATTCAAGAAGAATGGGAGCAATTGGACCAAGAAGTGATTGCCAACCTTATTCGAAGTATGCCACGGCGGTTACAAGCTGTAATTGATGGCAGGGGAGGTAACACCCGCTATTAGACCCCACCAGTACCAGTTAACAATATTAAAAAAAAAAAATTGCTAAGATTTTTTTTTGGTAGTTTTCTGTAACTTTCGTTTATGTTCTAATTTAACTTATTAACAATAAATTTTAATTTGCTTTCTGTTGAATATATTCAGGATTTCTTATTTCCAATAATTTCTGCAACATTTACTTAGCCTTCGAATCAGAATTTATGCGTTATCACAAAAAATGCAAGTGTCCGGTTTTTTTTGTCCAGCAGTATATAAGAAGGAAATGATAAGAGACTCCTACTGATTCATTAATTTGTTCATTGTTTTCTGCCCAGGGGCAGGTCTTTCCTTGCAACCTCCATGCTGTTCGATCTTCAGCCCTTCGCTTTGTAGCAGCGTATTTTGATGTTGTCAAGCATTTGGTATCTTCTTCTTCAATAGTATCCCTTAGGCGTAACATACCCTTCGGTAGTGTAGCTCACTTATCATTCATCCTTGATTATGGAGCAAATTGCTATTCATGGTAAGCTTGATGGTAAAGTGCGGGAGGTGATAAACATTCACATAAATGGCAAAACACATTTGAGTTTTATACACCCTAAGATTGGATCAACATGGTAAATTGAACATCTCTGCCTGGAGATGGAATTCTCACGGTGAATACTTATGATCGTGATTGTACGATACGTCGAGAGTTTGACTTGCAACTCGCTCCAACTCGCTCAATAGTAGTTCTGCCCCTCTTAATGTTCGCTCTAAAACTGACTAATGACCTCTCTCCTCCCAGATATTTATTATGATCGATTTTACTAAGCAAATGGAGGGTCAGTTACCTGTATCCTCTTCCTGGTTTCACCTGTTTACATGATTACATCGTTGGTGACCAAGAAGAGCTTAGGTAATGTTTGACACAGCATTCCTGATTGTCAAGTCTGGGATTTGGAGCTATTTTAATCTAATACGTATATTTTCAATATTTGAGGATTATTACGTAGGATACAATTTCTTCTCATCCAGTGACCCAACCATTTTATTTTTCTCTTCATGATTATCTCCAGCATTGATCTCTATTCCCCAACTCTTTCTAGCATTGTTCCATTTCTCACTTTTTGTTATATATTCAAGAATTTCTGGGGTATAAGGGTTGACCTGAGAAAGCACCCAAAACTCAACCTGACTTCCCGTAGTTCAGCCTGTCGCATTGCAGACTAACGAGGCTCTGGCGTCTGAGGCTTGTGGTGTGTCCTTCCTTGTACGCTTTTGATTGTACCTTCATTACCTTCATCTTATCACAATTCATCCTCATCTTCACGATTAGTCAAAAGTGGCAGAAAAGTCAATAAATCAATCTAGAATTTATATATTTCCCAATACTGTTTTCAAAAAATATATCATAATAATGCTAACATTGTAAAAGAATGGAATGGATTCTATGAGCATAATATGATTGATTATTATACTGCTCTGTCAAGTAAATACCGGGAATTGTTCAATAAAACTCAAAATATTGATTTAATCATCCACATTTATTTTGTCGCCTTCAAAACAGACCCCATTTGATGCGATACACTTATACCAACGAATAATTCAATCGTCGAAACCCTTCTTATAGGCACTTTCCGGTATGGCCTTCAGCTCCTTCTGAGAATTTTGTTTCATGGCTTCAATGGACTCAAAACGTCTTCTACGAAATGATAATTTAAGTTTGGGAAACAAAAAAGAAGTTACACGGGGCCATATCTGGCGAATACGCTGCTTGATCGATGATATTCGTTGAGTTTTTGGTTAAAGAAATTCGCGTACAAGGATCGATGTGAGGGACGACGCATTATCGTGGTACAAAATATAAGAATAGTTCTTCTACAAATCTGGCCTTTTCAGGCGAACATTCTCTCTCAAACGCCTCATAACGCCTAGATAGTATTGTTTGTTGACTTTTTGCCCCTCCGGAAGGAATTCCGAGTAGATAACACCACGATAGTCAAAGAAAACAGTCAACATGACTGATTTTCGAACGATTTTGACGTATTTTTTTCGGTTTCTGCTCGTTATCGAAGTGCCATTCCGAAGCTTGTTGGCTGATTTGCATGTCAAACCCATAAACCTACGTCTCGTCACCCGTTATGATGCGTTTCATGAATGTAGAGTCCGAATTGGCTCGTTCAAGCATGTCTTCAGCAACCTGTTTGCGGTACTCTTTTTGAAGAAAATTGAGCTCCTTCGGAACAAGCCGTGCCGCACCGCGTCTCATGCGGAAAACATCAACAAACGGATTCTTGAGACATGTCCAGATCCTGAGCCATCTCCCTTAAGCTTGAATGACGATTTTCCACCACCATTTCCTTCACTTTGTTGATGTTTTCGTTAGTCGAAACACGAAGGTCGACCGGAACGAGGCAAATCTTCAACCACTTCTAGTCCTTCTTTGAATGCTTTGTGCCACTCATATGCTCGTGTATTCGATAAAGTTAACTCACCGTAGGCCTTCCCCAACATTTTCAATGATTCAAGACAAGAAATTTCGTTGGCAACACAAAATGTGAGGCAAACTCTTTGCTCGATATTTTTATCCATATTAAACACCACAGAGCACACTTGAGGTCGACTAACTTAACCAACAGCTGTAAACAAACGGGTTGACAGATCGCGCCAAAAACTCTACGTGATAATTAGGTGCATTGGTACCAACTTACAGCAAAAAAAAATCAAAAAAATCATGCCTTTTACATTGGCTTTTTAAATTAACGATTCCCGGTATTTATTTGACACAAGGTATCCATCAACTGCAAACCAGATGGGAGAAAGGCCCGTGTTCTGGAACAATTCTTCAACCGACTCTGTACTGAACCCCGCTTAATGATTGACTATTAAATTCTATGTATATAATGGATATACACTGTTATAATAAAGGTTTCAATCTATTGTGAACACACACACGCATATAAATTGTCCAGGGTAGGTTTGCTGGCTCGGATATCATTTACGAAATCTTCATTTTTAGGGACTGAATTGGAGTTCAATAAGTTCTTAAAGCTCAACCAAGGTAGAAGAACAGCGGCAAGCTAAAGTGGACAGTCATTTGTTTTTTGTGCTCGAAATGCCTCCGTGTTTCCACATGCATAACCCACCCCCCTTGCTTTGTGGTTTAAAACTCCAACTTCTCTACTTTCACAGTGTATGGTTTTATCCTAGAAGATCATAAAAACAATTGGCACTGAATAAAAGTGATGACGGCATGTTTAAAATCGCTGCACATTTTGTCAACAGATCTCTGGATTTCATTGTAAACAGCTGATTGCATTCCCAATGCTTCGACGACAACACCAGAGGGTTTTTCTCATCTTGGTCAAGCTGTAAGTCATTGTGAGTTACAGTTGATTTCCATTTTTGTCAAGAAAAAATATAGCACATAACATAAAGTAAATGAGGGTGAAACGGCAGCATTTGTTTTAATTGGCAAGTTCTTCTTCGGCACATCAGTAATGCTCTTTCGCATCTGATCTGCACTCCAAACTGACGCTGGCTGATCCTCCCATCTTGTATTCACAAACACACACTCAAACCCTTTGCGCCAGCAAATACCATAGTTATGTTTGGCTTATGGATCATGTTTGTTTTCCGTCGCACGATGTTACGGCACACGGAGCAAGGGATTACATACATGTTTCCATAAGCGTTGAAGGTTAACCCACTTTCATATCAATTTTAAACACAGGTGTAGCTCTTTAATTTTTTTTTTTTTTTTTGCACATGAAAATTTACCCCAATTCTCTATTGCACGGGCTAATCAAATCTGCAGTTCGTTTTGTCCATGATGGGAATCGAGCTTGCCGTTAATGATTTTAATTAAGTAATTACATATTAAGTGAGGGATTGACATTTTGAATTGCAAAACTTCAAAAATTCCATTAATATTTTCGTGAGATTAGAACAGGATAAAATCTTCAAATGTTGGTATCATATCATAGTTATTCATTAGTATCATTACTTAGTATGCTTTATCATGACTTTTGTCACAATGAACTTAAAAATTTTACAAGATTTTTTAATAAGCTGCTATATATCGAACAAAGTTCCTTCTTTTTAGAATGATGATGTGTGGTCTAAGGGATATAACTTTCAGATAAAATTTACATACTATAGTATTTACCCTTGTAGTGTAATATGCAGACCAAAATTACTGTTTGTTACCGAGAAACATAATCAGTATAATCATCTCTGACACCATAGTATGATGCATGATTTTACACTATCTTTCCTTGTAAAAGTGTGCTGAATAATCTTACACAAGAGGTTTATTCCTAGTTTGTTTTTATTTCCTCCATAATTAACCAGGATTGTTTGGTGTTTTTTTTTCAAATCATATCTATACGAGCTTATTTTTTCTTAACAGCACCTTGTAACACGCCAGATTGTAGCCACATCATCAGAAGTTTTGGTGGGAAATTACAGTGCCTCCAGGAACATTGTTTGGTTCCAAATACAAAGCATATCGCTTGAGTGTAATTAATTACAGGCCTACTTCTTTTAAGTACATTCTGTGAAGGCCACAATGTCAGCACAGGTGATGTGATTTGCACCACGTTCCATCCGCCTTTACCCACAAGGTTTGGCCCCAGATACCCATTTATATTAGAGACTGGGTGAAGTCCAGAACCGCTTCATGCAGCGGTGAAAATCATCCACCCTGCCCCTGGGAACTGAACTGGACCACCGCTGCTCTTATTAGCCATCTCCACTCCCCATTTTTTAAAATACAAGTCCGCTTCATACTCAGCTAGGGTAATATAGGGTATTTTCGTTATTTTACATAACTATTTTTGCCTCTTTACGCTAATTGCTACTATAATAATCGCAGGACTAGAACCCTGAGTTCAGCACTAGTCAATTTAGGCGAAGAAAATAATAATCCAATTTAAAGTGCGACTCGAACTACTGTAGACCACAATCTTGTCATTTTTGCAACAATTTCTCTCATTTACGTACGGACATCTAAACTACGTAAAAAATTGTTAACAGTGCAAATTTAGAGAATGAATACTGGAATTATATGTGCATTTTGCTTTATCATTACGCAGACCTCCGTGACGTTGGTTAGCACAGGTTGCTACGACGCCATGGGGTTCGAATCAGTGTTCTTTATGAGTGTCCGTTCATCAATTTCATCATATCATCACTCATCTTCGCAAAGTGGCATAAAAGCAAAGTAAAATAAATCCAATCATTACAGCAATCAAATTGAGGACTAAAAGTGGTAAACGTTGTAAGTGCCAAAAGCGAAAGTGTTGGGAAATCGCATCGTTCCGTACATCAGCCCGTAAGAACGTGCACGCTAGTGACCTCTTTCCACGCCCTTTGAACTACTTAGAGGGCTACCAGCAACATTTCACGTTTACCACAATATCAAGCATGGCACATTTCACAGTTTAACGTGGAAAACGGTGTTTGAATTATTGTGGCACTTACAGCGTTTACCAATTTTAGTCTTCAATTGTTTGTCATTACAATAGACACCCTGCTAGCATACACTATAAACAATTTAGTTACGCATTGCACCAACTATTATACTTCGACTAAGTAAGTATTTATAAATCATGAAAGTTTTACGTTCGGTACTAACTTGATCTTGCTTACAATATTGTTGGGACTTTTCTCCATTGTAATATATCAAGAAATATAATGATGCTGTGACTTCTTCGCTTCAACCAGTTAAACGACCTCGTAAGATGTCTAAGTATCAAAAGGCTGCCGCATTAAAAACGATATTAGCATGAATATTTATTTCGCAAATATAAATCTGCAGGTTTATTACTTTAGGAGTTGACCCAAGACCGCGAAAGGACATAAAAGTTCCGAGAGCCAATATTCTTCCATGCAGTCCGTGATTTTTCAAATGTACGGCGTACTTTTTGTTGTGGAATGGGATGCAAATACATTTTCTGGGAAAATGAAAGGGTTTATTACCACTTGAGGCCGTCTGCAGAATCGTCTCCTGCTCTGAGCAGGCAGTCCTCGTTCTTCAGCGCCATCTGAGTGCATCGAATGAGTCATAATCTTCTAGAGAAGCATCTGTTTCATTGTTTGAACCTCGCGAGGTCTAGGGTAACGACGTCAGGCCTTGTAATATAAGACAGTGTCGACGGCTCGAGTTCAGGCGAAGTGGTTACAGCTCAAACGACTTCAAAGAGAGTGTTTATTTGAAGGAGCGACCATTCGCTGAAGGATCCTCCTGGAGTGCAATGAGCTAATGGAGGAGGGATATCTGGAGATTAGCCAGAATGCATGCTGGGCCAATGTGCGACATTGTGTTGATTTTCCCTTTATCTTGTGACAAAGTGGTTTCATCTTGGCCATATTTCGCAAATTCAATCGGCATTACGTGGTGTGAAATTCTTAGCTATGCATGAGTGTCAGGGTGTGGAAGGAGCCCAAGTACAGGAGGCCCACACAAAAATAAGACGCTGAAGAGGTAGAATTGACAAGGACCATCGACTATTCAAATTCCTTAATATTGTGATAATAGCAATATCTAAACAACATGCCAAGTTCATTCAATTTCTCATTTCATGAAGGAAGATACAAGAAACGAGTTTCTAGAGTTTACGTAACATCCTGCATCAGATGTTTCTATATTTTAAAGTTTACAAGTGTTATTAACACAGGACATGCAGTTAGTCGAAGTGAAGTAGCATGGTAACAATAATAATAATAATAATAATAATAATAATGTCGATAGGGCCAGAACAAAAGATACCCTAGAAGCCCAATTTTTTAAAATCCCCTTACCCCCTAACCTACACAACTTTACCCGTTTCATGAGTTCGGTAATATCGAAAAGATACCAATCATGACTTGACAGAATGGCTATTCTAGGCTGATCCCACAATTTCAAACTGGGATTTTAAATTTTGAAGGCGACCTTTGTAACGACCGCCATGTAAGCCGAATTGCACTCGTATATTGGAATATATCTTATTCGTATACTTTCAAGTCAATAACTTGCATTAAATTATTTATACTTAATTGTTTTTCATAATTCATGTATATATTTGTTTTATCTTATCTTATTATATTATTCGCTTACTTTTTTACAACATCTAATTCAGATTTTAATTATTCCAAATAGTATATGCAACGTTTTCATTATTTTTCAAATCCAAGATGGCTAGGATTATTTCTATCTTTCATGCAGAAGTTGTTGTTTAAGCACATAGTACATAGATTTCTTCTTAATACCGATATTTCTCAACAATGGACAAGATTGAAGTAATTTAGTCTTCAGTAAAAATCCATAAACTAAATCATTATTTAATCATTTTATGTGCAAGGGCAAATATTAATTATTTTATAAAATCAATTTCATTATTTCTACATGATTTAATATTGTAACATTATAGCAGAGCAATTCTCCTTCGCTTTCAATCAGATAACGTTCTCCTATTCACTGTTTATTTTAGAAGTGGGGAATGATACTACGTGTAAATGGCGACGTCAAAAGTTTCACGTTGGCATTATTAATTGTTGCCAACCATAACCTAAGATTACTATTGCCAATTAGCTTTGATCTGACATATAAATTATCAGTTTCGCTTATGTTATTTATATGGTATGAGCTGGTAGCTTCTTAAGAAAGAACAAACTGTTATTCTGTGCCTCGCGCTTGAGGTAAGCAGTTGAGGTCTTGTTGTTTACAGTGAATGCGATGAGCGGATTCTGTCGTGACAAATAAGTCACTTATCACTGCCTGCGAGCGAGCAGGACCCAACATATTATATTTCTAATTTGTGCAAATAAGTATGTACGCGCGCGATTCTAAAGTTTTTGGACATTTTAATTATAAAATACTTTAACTTTATTTCATAGGATATGCTGCAATTCGGTGGTTACCTTCCTGGAAGATTGGAGATCGCCTTAATCTCGATCCCTGGGTGAGAACTTACTAGCCGGAGCAAGCCAATTCGTAGCTCCATACCCTGGAGTTACGATTGCACCTCCGTGCACCCCCACGACAGCAGGGGTCCCAGCCTTAGCATGGGTGTCTTTGTGAGTGTCCCTTCATCAATTTCATTATAGCATCGCTCATTTCCATCCTCGCGATTAGCCAAGAATGGCAGAAAAGCAAAGTAAAATAAACCAAATCAATCATTGTAAATATTGAAATATATACGTCCGCAGGATGTTTCCAAGATATGATGATGATATGATAAAATTGATGAAAGACTCAGAAAGAACATGAGTGCCCAGACCGGGATTCTAACCCGGGACCACTGGCGTCATGGAGCGCTGTGCTAACCACTCCGCCACGGAGCTCGGCACACCTCGTTTTTGAAATGGAAACAGTATAGGTAACAGGTGGCGCAAAAGTCATCAACTTGTAAGTTTTATGTCCTCAATTTTTAAAGATAACATCCAATAAATGACCACTATTCGAATTGATGCAAATTTGGGCTCTTTTTATTGCGTTTTCCATGGTGTTGAAAAGACTCTGGGAGGAAATGTTTTCATTTTCATGCTGAATATTGTCCTTCAGGCGCTGTAACGTGTCTGGCTTATTCACATAAACCGATGACTTCAAATATCCCCAAAGGAAAAAATCTGGAGCGGTCAAATCGGGGAACCTGGCCGGCCATGGCAAATCACCAAAACGGGATATTACTCTGCCAGGAAAAGTGTAACGCAAAAGAGCTAACGTTTCGCGGGCTGTATGTGCTGTGGCCCCGTCCTGTTGGGACCACATGTCCGCCAGTCCCAGTTCATCCAGTTTCTGTATTAAAAACTCATTAACCATGGCTCTATAGCGTTCTTCACTGACCGTTGTTGTGTTACCATTGTTGTCTTCAAAATAATATGGGCCAATCACACCAAACGGTTATTTTTTGCGGATGTAAAGATATCTGGTGGATAAGTCGAGGGTTTGCTGTTCCCCAGGAACGAGAAATCTGTTTGTTTACTTGACCAGACAAGTGGAAATGGACCTCGTCACTCATAATTAATTTCGATGAAGAATCTTCGATTTCGTCCCGTAAGTTTAAGATGCTTCGACAGTTCTGCTGGCAAGAGCCGTTGTACCACTTGGATTTTGTAGGGGAACATATGCAAATCCCTGGTTAAAATTCGTTGAAGGGACCGTCTAGACACACCCAACTGTGTCGCTCTTCTTCTTGTTGACGTCTCAGGGGCATCTTGAATACTTTAAAGAACAGCATCGACGTTCTCTCCTGAACGACTTATCCGAGTTCTTCCACTTCTTGGGTTATCTAGTGTGGTAACAGTCTCTTCGAATTGTGCAGCAAGACGTCGAATGGTTTGCGGTGTAGGCGCTGGACGATAGGGGAAAATGTCGTCTAAAGTCTCGTTGTGTCAAGATTACAGATAGATTATTCCTTAAAGATATTGTCACAATTTTTCCACGTTCTTGTGGGGTATGCTTATTCATTTTCGCACATAATAAATTTCGTGAGTATCTTCTATTTAACTGACAAGACACTACTGATATAAACAACAAGATGTTAAAATAAAGGTCAGTTCAAATAGGATGATGACTTTTGCGCCACCTGTTACTACACGGAAAAGTCACTCGGCGTGCCTTGGTAATAAAAAAGCGTCAAGCCGTAAACCTCACTCAATACGGCACAGGCCACCTCAAACCAACACGTGTGGTCCATCACATGAGGCCTAAACAAGTTCCGTCAGCGCCGCAAACATATCGTTCTCATTTGATCTGTTTCCTCCCTTTGAAAATAAAAATCGCCGTCCCATAATTCACCGGTGATAATGTGATATATTACTCCCAAACCGAGCTTTCCAATTAAAGTGCAATCAAATTACGGCATGTGCGGATGTGATAACGCAGAAAATGCGAAACGCATGCAGCACGTTCGTTACTTCTAGTATTCAGTAAAATGAACGCTCGTTGAATTAACCATGCCATTCCGAAAATTAACTATTAATTTAAGAATATTCCTTATTTTAGCATTAGGCTCAGTAGGTTGCATTTTAAAGTAAACATTTTTCCACTTTTCAGGTCTACACTATACAGGGTAGTCTATTTATAATGATAGTATGGAATATCGCATGGAGAATGCATCCAATCGAAAAATTGCACAGAATAAAAGTTTGATACTATTGAGGGGGTAAGTCAATGCCGCAAAAATTTCGTCGCCGCCACCCACCCCTTAGGGGGGTGGGGGGTAAATTTGAAATTTCAAATGGAACACCCCCATTCGTTTTACATATTTGGATTCCGTGTTGAAAAAGAATAATTTTTTGTTTGAAAAAGTTTGTAAAAAAATCGCAAACTTCGAACATTTATAAACGTTTGGTAGTTTCAGATTAATTTTGTTCCCTTTATGTAATAACGGATTTGGTTTCCGTTGAGAACATTGCATAAACGAATTTTATTAAAAAAAATGTGTGCAAAGAATTCGGCAAAAGAAAATTGTTTGCAATTTATGTTCTTGTGTAACAATAAATAATATTAATTTGTTCCAACTCTTTGGTTTCAAGGAACGATTTCATATGAACAACACTACTCACTACTACATTCAGGCTCGAGCCATGTTGGACACAAAGTTTCCTGGTCAATGGATAGGACGCGGAGGACCCGTTTCTTGGCCAGCTCGTTCAAGCGATCTCACGTCGCCTGATTTCTGCCTTTGGGGACTACTTAAAGAAAAGTGTTACCACGAAGTTCCAACAACGCCAGAAAACATGCTGCACGAATTATTGATGCTTGTGCGTCTATCACTCCTGACATTTTGGAACGAACAGTGTGGAGCTTCAGACACCGTGTTTTGAAATGCATTGAAGAGAACGGTCATCATTTTGAACATTTGCTTCTTTAAACATTTATTTGTGTACCTCAAATGATAACTAATTTGTAGTAACATACTTAATTTTGTTGTTCATATGAAATTGTTCCTTGAAACCAAAGAGTTGTAATAAATTTATATTATTTATTGTTACACAAAAAACAGAAATTGCAAACAATTTTCTTTAGCCGAATTCTTTGCACACATTTTTTTGAATAAAATTCGTTTATGCAATGTTCTCAACGGAAACCAAAACCGTTATTACATAAAGGGAACAAAATGAATCTGAAACTACCAAATGTTTATAAATGTTCGAAGTTTGCGATTTTTTTTACAAAATTTTTCAAACAAAAAATTCTTCTTTTTCAACACGGAATCCAAATATGTAAAACGAATGGGGGTGTTCCATTTGAAATTTCAAATTCCCCCCCCCTAAGGGGTGGGTGGTGGCGACGAAATTTTTGCGGCATTGACTTACCCCCTCAATAGTATCAAACTTTTATTCTGTGCAATTTTTCGATTAGATGCATTCTGCATGCGATATTCCATACTATCATTATAAATGGACCACCCGGTACCTATTTACAGCTCGATCAAGACGAGCAAAACCCCTGTAAAATTGCCAACTATATTGGACAGTCATTTGTTTTCTCCTCTCGCTTCCGTTTTTCTCGCGCAGAGTGTTGTCATATGAATAACATCCATCCCTAACTTCGTTGTCGAAAACATCAATACTGTTAAATATTACGTCTCTCTGCTTTCTCTGTGTACGGCATTTGCTAGCATTTTGGCAACGCAGGGGCAGATTACGTGGTAAACAGCTGAGTGCATCGTCCACTGTCCCTCCGCTCGTTAGGATTGAACATTTGAAGACAGCGGCAGAGGGTGTTTCTCTTTTTGGTCGATCTGTATCGTACAGATTGAGCGTTGGTGGTACAATTGATGTTTTTTTTACTATCGATTTTTGGCTACTTACTATACTTATTACAAATTCATTATTAACTATTGAAGAGTGATTTACTTTAAGGAATCCAAGTTGAGAATTAATTTCCTTATTAAGATTCCAATGTTTATTTCTGAAGACACCTGAATGTTCCACATATTTGGTCTGTCAAGAATCGACACGCATAACGGCAGAGAAGAGGAGAAAGCGAGTGAGCGGAGCAAGGCAGTGCGCGCTCATGCAAAGGGCTGGTAGTGGCCGTAACGTTGTCGCCTTTATGCAATCCCATTCCCTTTCGCGCGTTCATTAGACGAGTCCTCCCGAGTCTCTATTTGCGTATAGGAGTTGTTTTCGTTCGCTTGCTCCAGAGACTCCTGGAACGGAGTATTGCATTTGCTTTGGCTTCTGGGTTCATAGTCAGTATAATCCCCTTTCGAGATTGTATTGTGTTTCGTTCATGTGTGTTTGTGACTGTCACTTCATCGCATTCATTCT
This sequence comes from Lepisma saccharinum, assembly GCF_977018435.1. Lineage (NCBI taxonomy): Eukaryota > Metazoa > Arthropoda > Insecta > Zygentoma > Lepismatidae > Lepisma > Lepisma saccharinum. Next base: position 34,331,053 of record NC_139229.1, on the reverse strand, counting down.
CATCTTCGCGATTAGCCAAAGGTGTCAGAAGAGTGAAGTAAAATAAATCAAACCCATCAAACAACTCTTCTTCATTATGTTTGATTATCTCTTGTCTCACCACATTTACTATCTCTACTTTTCTTTCCTCTTTCTCGTTCTTTCTCCATTTCTCTTAATTCTGTTTGTATCTGTTTCCTTTTATCTCTCACTTTTCATCTCTCTCCTTTCCTTCCTATTTTTCTTCCTTTCTTCCCGTTTCTCCTTCTTCTTTCTCCATTCCTCTTCATATATATATATCTGTTTTCTATTATCTCCACTTCTCTCCTTTATTTTCTTCTCTTTCTTCCTTTCTTCCAGTTTCTCAGTCTCCTGTACTTTCCTCTCTCGTTTCTTTCCATTTCTTTTCATCTCTGACTATTTCTGTTTCATATTCTCTCTATCCTTATCTCTTCTTTCCTTCCCTCTTTCTTACCGTTTCTCTCTTCGTCTGTCTAGTTCTCCTCCTCTCTTCATCACTATTTATTTATCTCTCTTTATTTTGCCTCTCCTCTCTATCTCTCTTTTCTGTTGTTTTGCGTTGTTCTTCACCTCTTCTCTCCGCTGCTCTCCTTTTTATGTTTCTGTCTAATTTCCAGCGTGGTTTCCCTCGCTCTTGCATTATTTCTCAAAATCATAAAAAGATAAAACAGTGTAGTTCTAACAAGGCCGTAACAAGTGACACGGGAACCAGGGCATTCATCTGCGACATATTATCCTCTGTAGCCTTCCATGCTCTTAACCTGTCACATTATACTTCCTTTATTTTCTTTAATGAAGCTGAAAAAGGGAATCCCTCCCGCTAATTCTTATTTCAAAGCTAAGAGAAGCAAATACATGTGTCTTCCGGCTGGAGTAGACACGCCACATGCACCAAGTTAAGAGAAGAAACGCACGGAGCACGCTTTACCATGCAACGCAGCCACAAAGAAACATACCAGGGACAAGGTAACGACGTCAAAAAGAAACGCAAAATAAACAATAAGAGCTTTTATTCTTTAGAGCAAGAACTGAAACAAAAGGGACGCACCAAGGTCAGCAAAAATACCAGTATACCTGTCAGCAGACGTAAACGTAGAATCATAAAAAGGAAGACGGATTGCGTAAATTCTGGAGAAAATGGCCGCGTCCTGTTGAACTGCTGCTGAGCTTTTTCGAAAGGTTTTTCCTGTCAGTGTAGCCTTTCCAAGGACTTCCTTGTTTGAACTTTGTACGGAGATCGTCTCTAGATTAATTTCCGAGCTGTGCATCTCTCCTTTCTGAGTCTCTATCGCATATGTATATCCTTTCATCTTTCTCTTTGTTTCTTCCCCTTATGTAGTGACGCCGCAAAAAGGCAGGAAAGTCTCCAAGGAAAGGGCGGAGGGGAAAGGGGAGGGGGTACACAAAAATTTTCAGAAGTTGGAAATTTATTCACAATATAGTGCTGTAAACTGTTGACGAAAGCCATCGAACTACCGTAAAAATTTACATGACCATTTTTGAAGTATTAACGAACATTACGTAGTTAGCCTCTTAATGATTCCGATTTTAATTCCAATTTATAATTATTATCTATGTTTATGCATAATAAAATATTCAAATTGAAATAAAAAATAGTAGCGTCCCGTTGTTTTTAAACTAACAGGCAAGTAAGGTAAAGCTCTCCGTGCATATAGCACCGTGCCATGAAGGCGCATTCAGGGGATGTGGGGGTAGGGCCCCACACATTCTCGATCTCGGCCATTTTTGAGGTGATGTGATCTGTATCACGCTCCGGCCGCCTTTACCCCCCCCCCCCCCCGGGTTGCCTTCAGGTAATCATTGATTTGAGGCTGGGTGAGCCCCTGAAACGGTTTAAGCGAGGACAGTTCCGACCTTAGATCACCCACCCCAGGAATCGAAGCCGGGTCTCCCGCGTGGAAGTCAGACGCCCTACTGACTAGACCACCGCGGCTACTGTAGGATAATGTTGATTGATTTGTTTTATTCTACCTTGCTTTTCTTCCACTTTTGGCTAATCGTGAAGATGAGGATGAATAATGGGATATTCACGTTCTTTGTGAACGTTCCTTCATCAATTTCACATATCATCACTCATCCTCATTGCCGCTATTAGATAAAAGTGCCATAAAAGAGACGGCAAATAATACAAATTAAATAACAAATCAAGAAAAGTCAGGAATTCGAAACCGGAACGAAAATCAGGAAACCGAATCCAGAATCGACAATAAGGTGTCCTAATCCGAGACCGAGAATCAGATACCGAAATCCGGAATCAAATTACTTGGATCTGGATCCGAAAATGAAGTATCCGGATTCGGAGTCGAAAATTTGGTGCCCGAATCCAAACCCAAATTGGGGTACCCGGATCCGGAATGAAAGTCAGGTACCCGGATCTAGAACCGAAAATAATTATCCGAGTTCGAAAACGAAAATCAGACATCCGGATCCGGTACCAAGAATAAGGTACCCGAATTTGGGACTAAAAATGGGGTACCCTGATGCGGAACAAGAAATCAGTAATCCGAATATTTCAGGATCCAGATGAGGACATCCCCAAAACTAGTTCAGTAACACAACACCAAGCTCTCTTCCATTTGCTATCACCCTCCGTCCACAAACACGCCTTGGCTAGCTCACTCCCGATCGCGTTCAAGTTTGACTCCGTTGAATTCTTCCCTTCAAACGCTCCTCAAGACATCCCTCAGGACCCGGGGTCATGTCGAGACTCGCCAGACTCCATATATCCCCTGCGGGAAGTCGCTTCCTGCAGGGTGGGATCCAAGAATTGACTGGAAAGAGGTTCCCGTGTCACATGCCATGGAAACCTCACAGAAGGTTGCGTCATCTCCTTCCCCTGAGGAAGGGATTTCTCTCTCCCTCTGCCAGTGATAGGATGCTGAAGGGTGCCGTGTTAATCTCCAGCCGTCAAACATGATCCGTTGCCTAGCTGCCTCATCCCTGTAAGGGATATAATTTCTCTGATCTCTGAGATCAAAAGAGAAACCTGGTACAGTCAGAAGCAAAATGGATTGTACATACAATAATACGAGGCACGTCCAGAAAGTAGAGAGTAATAAAAAAAAGGAACGAAAGAAGTTATACTGATCGCAGACTCAACTGGTGGCTGACCAAAGTTTTGCTACATATCTCTATCTGTACACCAATCGACTTTGGGGTGTGTGTTTCTCGATGGCTGTCAACAACCTCAGTTGCGAAGTAAAAGCTGTAGGGGTAACATCGCTCTCCCGAAGCAACGTTGCCAAGCGTGCATCTGTTTTTGTCAGTTGTTTTTATCAGCTTGTTTGTGCAGTGCTTGGGTGTTCTGTGTACTAATTTTCCGTGCTTTGTGTACTATTGTACAACTTTTACCTCTTGTTTACCACCTATCTTTTGAAGGATAGGTTTTTGTAATGCCCGGAGGACCACCTATCTTTTAAAAGATACCTTGTGATGTTCGTAGTTTTTACGTCATAATGTCGCTATTTTTCGCTGGAATTGCGATTTTATTCTTTTATATTATATAATATATATTAACACACATATTGCACCGTAAGGACTCTTACACGTCTTCTTCTTCCATAAAAAGGCGGGAAAAAGGTGGCTTTCTTTGTGGCGGCTTCCTCTTAAAAAAAAGCATTGTGCCCAACAAAGACCGGAATTTTTCTTCCACTACAATAGTGCCAATAGTGTAGTTGAACCTCAATTTAGAAATAGTTTGCTGCGATCATTTCCATGTGTATGTTGACATTGCCCTGTACTTTGTTGTCCAGGGACGGAGGGGAGAAGGAGCATTTTTCTTCAGAAATTTTGGAATTTTTCCGGTTCCTTCCCCATGCATCCATATTATACACTCAATGTGCATAAAATTTATATAGTCCGAATCCTTGGTTCATTCCGCGTATAACGGTACTTCATTCGTCAGTCTAGGGCAATTAGCTTTGAACCTACAGTCGTTTCAAGGTAACTGTACATTAGGCTGAATGACTCAGTGGCGTACAGACATATTGTTTTGGAGGTACAAGTCGTGTTGCATTGTTCATATCATAATAGTGCAATTATTTTCTTGTTCCAGACATGCCAGCGATCATTTCCATGTGTATTTTGACAATGTCCTGTACTTTGTTGTCCAGGGGCGGAGGGGGAAGGGGCATTTTTCTCCAGAAATTTTGGAATTTTCTGGTTCCTCCCCCCCTGCATCCATATTATACAATCAATGTGCATAAAATTTATATAGTCCGAATCCTTGGTTCATTCCGCGTATAACGGTACTTTATTGGTCTGTCTGGGACAATTAACCTCCGATCTACAGTCATCTAAATGAAACTGCATTTTGCAAAAAAAAAAAAAAAAAAAAAAAAAAAAAAAAAAAAAAAAAAAAAAAAAAATGTCCCGCTCCCGGAAGACCTAAATGGCAAAATGGGCTTAATTTTATCCAGTAACAGCGCTGATCAACTCTCTCTCTCTCTCTCTCTCTCTCTCTCTCTCTTTCCCGTTTTAGAGTACGTTTGGCAACATGCTGTATATCCGACACTCATTTATTTCGTCTCGCCAGGAACTTTTGTTGCCTTGTGACTCGAAAATGCCCGATGTCAGTCGAAGAGAATTGAACTAATCGCTGATTCTTTTTTCTCATCCACCAAATGCAATTGCGAGCGTTTAGTCGAATAAAACCTTTTAACTGTGAAAGTACATATCTTGAACTATTTTTTACGTAATTATTTTATGTAAAAAGAAGGTACTTATCGTACGGGGAGACAAGATTTTATATGCCCTCGTCATACACTTCTGCCGCTAGTCCATTGGCGGAACGATACTGTGTCAGCGGATGGATGCAGGCAGCATCCAAGGTCACCCAATATCAGTCAGTTGAAACGCGATAGTGGTTGAGTACGTGTTTCTGTTGGCAGTAGATAAAGCAGAAAATCCAAATTCCTACCAAGTGTGAAGTGAGAGCTGTCATTCTGTTTTTCAACGCTAGAAAATCTCGACCTTCTTAAATTAAAGCCGTTTTTTGGAAGAAAGTGCTTTGATGCCAACGAAGATCTCCAGCAACTGTAACTACATTTCTCAATGGACTAGCAGCAGAAGAGTATGACAAATGTATACAAAAACTTGTCTCCTCAATGACATGGTGCCTATGTAGAGAAATAACTCAAGGCACTATGTACTTTCAGAGTAATAAGGTTTTGTTCAACTGACTTCTTTCGTTCTTTTTTTATCATCAACCGGGCACCATTTTCTGGACTTGCCTCGTACATCCATAATTGTAATATTTCAGTTTTATCGCACAATTAATATATAAAATGCAATTACAGGGAACCTGCTTGCTTATTTTAAGTTCAAAATATCAAGGGACCTATAGTTTAAACTGAGTTGGTGTTTTAAGTCCACTTCATGCACAGTAAAGCTAATCGAGACTGGACCTACAGTTTAAAGTGGGATCCGAATCACTATGTGCCTTCACCGGGTATCGAACCCGAGACCCCTTGACCTATAGTTTAAAGAGGGGTCCGTACTACTCTACAGGGTAATCCCACCAGGGAACATATCCGAAACTCTTGATTACGAGGTAACAGTATTACCATAGGCGATATCCTCAATTATACTGAATCGTACTTTTGCTCATTGTCGTACGAAATGCACATACCGCAAATCAAGTGGAAAGGTTGTTCAAAATTTCCAATGAAAAGAAGTAGTTTATTTTTTTAAGGGCACGAGACGCAATTTTGTCATTTTATATATATATATATATCGTTGTATTTATCCCATGTAATAGAATATCAGTACATACTGTACTAACTCATCGCTACATTTAGCTCGTTTCTATGGTAGTTTCAAATTTGGCTTAGTTCTTTGAAAACGATTGGAAATCCTGATTACGAGTATAAAGGATTTTACCAATCTTCCTTGTATTTTTTTCAGAGGTTTGCCTGAGCTTACGCGTATTAAATCTGCGTTTGTAAGCTAAAAGTTACTCTTCATTAAAAAAGTAGAGTACATTTGTTTCTCCACTAACTGGAGCTACCTAGAAGGGTACACTATCAATCCGATCCCGTTCTCTTAAACAAATACAGTCATCCGAAACGAACCATTCCTTTGATGTTCCGCCGGCACTCCCTTTCATGGCTACCGTCAATAATTACTTTCCATCAGTGATATCCTAGAAGCGTCCCCTTGACTATTCCATTTGCTTCGGCAACCTCCCTGTTTTTATTATCCTTGATCCTACACTTCTCCTCATTCCTCCGTAATCACATTCGAGTTTCACCTTGTTGATCAGTTATTTTTAGACTTGTCACCTTCTGCGCACTTGTTTATTCTCTTTGTTGATTTTGATCCAGTATTTCCTCCTGTTCGGTTTTCCTTTTCTTCTTCAATTCTGAATCGTATGTGATTGTTGGTTCGTCCTGCCCTTAGCTATATGCAGAATTTCTTCAGAACCCGTCGTGAGATGGTTTTGTCTTTCGGATTTTTGAGTTACATGCATTTTTCTTTCTTAAAGAAGCAGTAACTGTATTATTTTTGGCAAGGTGACACTGATATTTCTATTGTTTGATGTTCGAACTGTGATGTAGCGGATGTTCGGGCGGAATCAAAGGTAGACGGAATATTTTCAGGTGCTGCTGAAGTTATTTTCTCTCTATAAGCTGCCATTTTCTCTCTATCTGTTCGCATTTTCTCTCTATCTGGTACAATTTTCTCTCTATCGTTCCCATTTTCTCTCTATCTGTTCCCATTTTCTCTGTCTGTTTCCATTTTTCCTCTATCTGTTCCCATTTTCCCTCTCTCTGTTTCCATTTTCTCTCTATCTGTTTCCATTTTCTCTCTATCTGTTTCCATTTTTCCTCTATCTGTTCCCATTTTCCCTCTCTCTGTTTCCATTTTCTCTCTATCTGTTTCCATTTTCTCTCTATCTGTTTCCATTTTTTCGCTATCTGTTTCCATTTTCTCTATTTGTTTCCATTTTCTCTCTATCTGTTCCCATTTTTACTCTATCTGCTCCAATTTTCTCTCTATCTGTTTTCATTTTCTCTCTATCTGTTCCCATTTCCCTCTCTATGTTTCCATTTTCTCTCTATCTGTTCCCGTTTTCTCTCTATCTGCTTCAATTTTCCCTCTATCTGTTCACATTTTCTCTCTATCTGCTCCAATTTTCTCTCTATCTGTTTCCATTTTCACTCTATCTGTTCCCATTTTCCCTCTATCTGTTTCCATTTTCTCTCTATCTGTTCCAATTCTCTCTTTTCTTTCTTCCTTCATTTCTCAAATCCTATGTTTCTGTTTTATATCTCTCTTTCCCTTCTTTGGTCTATCTACTTACCTATTTCAAGAGGTGGATTTGCCATTAAGCTATAACCTAGAGCCTGCACAAAAATGAGAAGATGAAGGGCCAGAAGTGAAGAAGACCATCGACTATTGAAATTCCCTCATATTGTGATAATAGCAATATAAAACAATATGTCAAGTCTTTTTACTTGCTTTATTTCATGAGAAAAGATACAAGAAAGGAGTTTCTAGCTTATAAATAACTTACATCATAACCCTATTTTCAGAAGTCACGGAAAAGTTATTGAATACAAACAATTTTTCCTCGAAGGAACGATGAAAACATTTTGAATGTCAACAATTGAAAGTCAAGTGGAGGGATATTGACGGTTGAAATCAACATCCTTGTTTCTCAGTTTGTGGGCTTTGTGGCTACCCTAATGTAGTGTCGGTTTCTTTTTCTTTGGTACGTTTGCGGTATTAGGGTTGCGTGATGCTTATGAACCAAAACGAAGTTTAATGAATAATTTTTAATCAGATGTGTCTATATTTTAAAGTTTTGTTATTGATACGGAGCATGTAGTTTGTGGAAGTGAAGTACCATGGTAATAACATTGTTAATAATAATAATAATAATAATAATTATTATTATTATTATTATTATTATTATTATGTCAGCAGGGCCCAAAACAATGATAGCCTAGGGGTTCAAATTTTATCAATTTATCCATTTCTCTCTCTCTCTCTCTCTTTCTCTCTTCCTCTGTCTATCTATTCACCTTTCTTTCCATCCTTTGCTTCTGATGCTCTCTCTCTCTCTCTCTCTCTCTCTCTCTCTCTCTCTCTCTCTCTCTCTTTATTTCTTCCTTCATTTCTCAAACCGTTTCTTTGTTTCCTTGTCCTTTCTTCTCTCTTTCCATCCTTTTTGGTGTATCAATTTATGCCACTTTATTTTACTCAATCTCTCTCACTTACTCCTTTCGTTTACACCTATAATTTTTAAGACAGTATTTTCTGTTGCATTCAATAGATAACACCAGTTGAAAAATTCGAAGAAAAGTTTTCTGTTGCGTCCAGTATATGACACTTATGTTCAGAACAGTATACGAGAAGCTTTTTAAGGATCAAAGTATGGGGAACAAATTGCCTTTCCTTACAGTTAGATGCAAATTCCCGTGTTTATTTGTCTATACTTCTCGTTGAGTTGCAATTATACATGATTTCTTGTATCTACTAATTAGCTGATTTATTTCATACTAATTATATGTTACTGGCGGAGTAGTTACTAAGCTAAAGATAGTGAGCCAGTATAGCTAGTACTTATTTGGGGGAGCAAGATAGGACAAAGTTACCTCCATATCTCACCCAACGGATCGCCAGGTGCCTGGGCTTGCCTAGTGTGCCGGAAGAATTAGTCTACTCTAAGGAAGACTAATACGTCACGCTTTGGGATTAAATAACAAGACCTCCGGAATAAGAGTCGGCCATGTGAACAACCCTATCTTACTTGTACTGTGCGAATATGTGTGAAGTTTTCCTGCCTTGCAATTAAAACATATGAATTCATGTGTAAAAGAAGCACTGAGGCCCTCTGTCACCCTGTTACTTGGCAACAATGCTGCTGAAAGATCCGCACTTTCCTAGCTTCATTAATTTTTCTCTGATGCAGGCACTTCCTAAAAGCTTAAGTCAGCGCAAATGTTCAGGGGATTTCAGCTTGAACTTTGATCAGTCTCTCATCGATTTTCGTTACCTGAGAATTTTCTTCAGAAAAATGTTGGAGGGTTAACGTCGAGTTGATTGCCTAGAGGAAAGTAATTCCTTCAGAATTTAAGTTTCGGTAATGGTTTTAATTTTACATCCTTCTTCTTGACTGGATTCGCTTCAGAAAAATCAAGTAGTGAAATATATTTTATCTCTGGTTCTCCTTGACGTCAGGATTTGCAGAGTTACTTGAGGTCTGGTGGCGAAGTGTACACCAGAGAGAAAGTAGGTTATTTTGTATGTAATTAAAAATTCTGGACATTTTTAGTGTGAGTTTTGCTTCACATTGCGGGAATAGTAGATTGTCGATGTATTGGACACTAGAACATGGTTTTGGATACGCATTTAAATAACTATAAATGTTGCGTTAGCAGAATAACAATGTAATATCAGCTCTTGTATTACAAGAACAAAATCTGATGAATTCATTTACGGGAAGATCACATGAAGATTTCTCCTCTCAGAAAAATCGAGTATCGCAGCTTCTCCTTTTCCAATTAAAAGTAACAAATGTTTCTTACAAATGCGTATAAACTATTCATTCATTTTGAGAATGTTTTGGGTGTATTTACTATGTGACACATAGTCACAAGCACAAGCTTTGAGCTCCGTTACGGGACGCGCGTAGGTTTGAGTCTCCCGGGGGAAGCGTAACAAGTTTTCCTGATATTTCGGCCTGTGTATGGGACCGGTGGCCACCCACCATTGTGAGGAAATTGGGGAGCTATGAATGAATAACTTAACTCGGTGATGAAAACCTACAGCAACGACTGGTGGTTCGTCGTGCTGACCACACATCACCACGTAACTGGTTTGATGATCTCACACCTCGGCAGGTGGGAGTGAGGCCAACCGTCGCTAGGTAGGCATTGGCCCTCACGGGCTGTTACGCCAGAAGTTGTCATTATTATTATTATTATTATTATTATTATTATTATTATTATACAGGGTGGGATAAAAGGAGCTTTCCCCAAAAATTATCAATGTACATTTTTGGGGAGAGCGACTTTTATCCCACCCTGCATTTATTACTATGTGACTACTATATGATCCATGTTTACAGATTTTTAACGAAGGCGGTAGGAACGTACCGCATGGCTGCATACATGGAAGATACATAGAAAATGCTGTTTTCGATGTCTCGTAGTGCCGAAACGATGCTCGTACGAGCAAGACGTTACTAAGAAAAGTTGTGCATCTTTATGTCCTGTGCATGCTGCGAAAGTTTGTTGGTCCTATACGGGGTGAAGACCCTGAATGCATGTCTGTATTCTTTTATATTTTCAGTATTGTCAGATATCCTAGGTTTTAACCCTTGTTAAGGCATTTGCTTCGTCAACAATTTATCATTTATCTTCATCGTCGCGAGTAATCCAAGAGGTAGAGTGCCTCCCCGATGGCGCAGTGGTAGCGTCGTCGCCTTGTAATCAAGCGGTACCGGGTTCGATACCCGGTGGAGGCACGTAGTGGTTCGGATCCCACGTTAAACTGTAGATACAGTCCCGATTACCCTTACTGTGCATAAAGTGGACTTAAAACAACTCAGCCCGACCCTGTGGCCGAGTGGTTAGCACATCGCGCTGCGACGCCAAGGGTCCCGGGTTCGAATCCCGGTCGGGTATGGTTGTTTGTGAATGTCCATTCATCAATTTCATCATTTCATCACTCATCCCCATCTTCGCAAATTAGCCAAGAGGCACAAAACGCGAAGTAAAATAAACTATATCAATCAATCAATCAATTAAAACAACTCAATCCAATCCAAGAGGTACAAAATCGACATAATATAACCGAAATACAAATATAACAACTTACATTCTGGTATAAGGATATGACCTCCCCACGTAATTTACCGCTACAAATGAAGGAACATACGAGCGAACGTCTTACCACGCAATGGAAAGTTATACTGGGCCCCCATTGTCCTTAAGCCACATAACTACGTACTTAGTAGTGAGATCAAGAGGCCTTATCATTAAAGCATAAATTATAACCAAAGCTATCTTTTCATTCTTAAGGTTTATTTCAATCAACGTATGAACAGTAAATAGAATAACTAGTAACAACAATTCTAACATCAGTCACGTATATATACGTACATATCCAGTAAATAACCTTGAACAATTGGCACCTAGATTTAGGGTTCACCCTTGTGTATGTTAATATAGATCGATATTAATATTTGCATTAATACCCGTACTGTTATCGGCCATACAAATCTATGAAAGTTTAGTTTTCAAAAAAATAAAAATAATAAACCCCCAAATTGATTATGTTAATTTTAGCCCTAATGGCCGATAAGCGGTTTACGTTATTAATTAATTTATGGTTTATTTGAAATACTTAACTGCAATGGAGCTTTCCCCAGTGCGAGTGTGTAGCTTCGCTACCCGAGACCAAATGATCGAGCGTTTCTCCTGGCTCAGACACGAGGCCTCGATATTACGTAGCGTGACGTCATACCATGTGATGTAGTGTTGCCAATTCGTGCAGCTATGAAATGGGGTAGTGATAAGGAGAAAAGTTCCCGTCGCCGCATTGTATTCAAAGGGTTCCGGTTCGATACCCGATGAAGGTACAGTTTAAACCTTAGGCCCAGTGCCGATTAGCCTATCTGTGCATAAATTGGACTCAAGAGAAAGGAAGATCGGAGCAAGAATGTCTTCTTCGTAGCAAATCAACGACATTTTTTCGACATCGGAAAAAAATTCCAGACACAATTCTTCGCCTCCGGATGGAGTTTTTATCGGCGGACTGTAAACGACGCACATTTTCCCAGTCGAAAAAACTCCACGAAACCTTTCCTGTGAGGCACAGAAAGAGACATTTCTCGGTGCCCTTCGCAGCTCTACGGTTTCCTCTCCGGATCCAATATTCCGAAGACCCTAGCGAGGGGGAAGGGGGGCGGTTACAATGAAGACAGATAAGTGAAAGAGTAGGAGAAGGGGGTATTCTTCGAACATTGAACCGGGGGCTTTTGTAACGTGCATCCGTTTTCTACCGCTATAAGTATCACGGTCCATTCAAGGGCATGTAATTAATTACTAAGCTGCTTCCAACGAGATGAATTTTCAGGAAACCGCCCCAACGGGAATAGCAGGTTTCTGGGAACCAGAAGCGTGAGGGGCCGATCTGATTAAACATCTTCAACTTTGCTGATTGATAAGACTTACCTCCTACCTTGCGTTGATAATTGGGCAAGGTTCTTATCAGCTTCTTCAACCTTGATTCTCCTAATAACGAAGGCAAAGTTGTTTTCTCTGATATAAAGTTTTTAATAAATATTTATTCGCATCGGCCTCGTTAATCTTCCCAGTTTTCAGAGGAGTATTATTGACTGATTTGGTTTATTTTACTTCGCACTTCTGCCACTTTTGACCATAGCTCTTGTCCAGTCTTATGGCGGTCGGCCTACATGCTGGCAAGGGAAGTGGGGAGCGGGGAAGCAACCAATCCAACGCGATAAGAAACATAGCAGCCTGTAGAACGAGGTGCATGTAGTACTTCCTCCCCTCCACGTCGTAAATCTCGGCTCCATAGGTGTTGTCTGGTTGGTCTGTTGCGTATTCCACGCTCCCCACTTCCCTTTCCAGCATGTAGGCTGCCCGTCGTAAGACTAGACAAGAGCTATAATCGCGATGATGAGGATGAATTGTGAAATTGATGAATTGACGCTCACAAATAACACCCGTGCCCAAGCCGGGATTGGAACCCGGAACCACTGGCGTCGGAGCGTGCTATTCTAACCACTCCGCTACGGAGGCCGGCAGGAGTATTAATGTTTCAAAGACTGTCAATGACAACACTGATACGTGTTTATATCTCGGAAAATGCTACATATAGGGAAATAACTTTTCATGGACTGAAAGAAATCTCACTTTCTACAGGGTGAGGCAAAAGTCAGGTTGCATAGGTGACATACGTCGGAATGGCCACCACTATTGCCAGACCTAACACCCATGTAAATTTACTTATGGGGACACGTAGAAGCCACCGTGTACGTTAAGAAAATTAAGATCCTGGACCACCTCAAAGAAAGGATCACAGGCGCCATCTCCCACCGCAGAAGAAAACGTTCTACGCAACTGGGAAGTTGAAATGAAGCATGCATCCAAGAAGATGTTGCGTTTCGCATATTAAACACGTACTATAACTGTTAACCATTGCATGTGAAGCATGTGTATGTTTGAATGCACGTATTTGTTTTCCCATGTAACTTTGATTTTTTGCCTCGTTGTGTGGTGAGGGATATTCAATACCTCGATCGATCAGTCAGTCTGTCTGTCAAAAACACTGACAAAATTGACACTGCATTATATGCCATTGCTGTGTCTGTCTGGAATCTCATTACTCTCCTTCTATACACTTCTCTCCCTCTCCCTCGTCACTGACATATTTCTATCTATTCTCTGTCACCTTTCTGTTCTATCTCTTCTATTTCTCTCCGATCCCTATCTCTCTACTATATCTTTTATTTCTCCCCTTCTCTCTGCATCTGTTTTCTGCTTCCTTTCTTATTTCACTTATTCACTCTTTTTGTCTGCTATCTTATTTCTCTCCTCTCTCTCTTCTGTTTCGTTTCTTATTTCTCTTCTCTCCCCTATCTCTTCTGTCTCATTTCATATTTTTCTTCTTCTTTCTGTCTTTTTATCTCTCTTCTATCTATTCTATTTCTCTCCTCTCTCTCTTCTATCTCTATTATTTCCCCGTCCTCTCTCTATCTCCTGCCTCCTTTCTTATTTATCTTTTTCTCTATTTTTGTCTGCTTTCTTATTTATCTCTTTCTCTCTTTCGTCTGCTTTCTTCTTTATATTTTTCTATCCTTTTGTCTGTTTTTTTCTCTCCTCTCTCTTTTTCCTGGTTTCTTATTTCTCTTCTCTCCCTCTCCTGTCTCCTTTCTTATATTCCTCCTTCTCTATGCACTTCTACCTCTCTTCTATCTATTCTATTTATCTCCTTGTCCCTTCTATCTTTTTATCTCTCTCTCTCTCTCTCTCTTTTTCTCTCTCTCTATCTATCTCTCCTGCCTCCTTTCTTATTTTTATTTTTCTCTCTCTTTGTCTGCTTTCTTATTTAACTTTTCTCTCTTTTTGTCTGCTTTCTTATTTATATTTTTCTCTCTTTTTGTCTACATTTTTATTTCTCTCCTCTCTCTCTCTCTCTTTTTTTTTTCTTATGTCTCGTTTCTCATTTATCGTCTGTCCCCATGTCTTCTATCTCCTTTCTTATTTTTCTCCTTCTCTCTGTCTTTCTATCTCTCTTCTATCTATTCTAGTTAGCACATTGCGCTACGACGCCTAGGCTCCCGGGTTCGAATTCCGCTCGGGCTTGGTTGTTTGTGAATGCCCATTCATCAATTTCATCATTTCATCAGTCATCCCCATCTTCGCAAATTAGCCAAGAGGCACAAAAGGCGAAGTAAAATAAACTAAATCAATCAATCAATCTATCTATTCTATTTATCCTACTATCTCTCTTCTCTCTCTTTATTTCTCTTCTCTCTCTCTCTCTTTTTCTCTCCTGCCTCCATTTTTATTTCTCTTCATCTCTCTTTTTGTCTGCTTTCTTATTTCTCTCCTCTCTTCTGTCTCGTTTCCCATTTCTCTTCTCTCCCTCTCTCTTTTGTCTCCGTTCTTATTTTCGTCCTTCTCTCTGTCTTTCTGGCTCGACGCTCGCTTCTGCATTCCTGTCCCTCTCTTCTGTCTCCTTCCTTACTTCTCTATTTTCTCCATCTTCTTTCTTATTTCTCTCCTCTTGCTCTCGCTCACTAATTTATTTCGCTCTCTCTTTCTCTCTATTGTTCTCTTCTTCCCTCCCTGTCTCGTTAGTTTCCTTATATCAATCTCTCGTTTGTCTCTTTATTTCTTTTCTTCTTTCTCCAGTTTCTTTGGATCTCTTTCACTGTCTCTCTACCCGTTGCTTCTTCTACTCTTCTTTTTTCTTTCTCTCATTCTCTGTTGCTTGACTCCCTCTTCCTTGTAAAATATTTCTGTGGGTGTACGTCGACACGTTCATTTGCCCTGAGAGTGTGTTACTGTAGTTGCTACATGACACGATCGTCTGCAGTCAAGTTGAGCTACATATTGTTTTCTGTATCCTCACTTCTCGATCCTCATTTCCTTCGGTCGTTATTCTTGTCCGTTGCTCCGGAAATCCTTTTTGCAAGGACAAATCCGCAACTCTAAAGGGATTGCAAACAGAATGGAATTTCATGCTTAAAATAAATCAAAGTCTGCTGCATCTTGAAGCAAGGGGTATTTTGAATTCAAGAAAGGCCAGGATGTTTTGTGTGTGCATTATTTTTTTCCTTCTGGTCTTTGATGGGATGGAAATCCTCTTTGTCGGTATCCTCTTGTTGCTCAGGGATCTACGGGGAAGAAGGGTTCAAGATGCTGAGACGAAACATTAGAGCTTCCTTGATATGAAGAATGATTCTCCATTCTTTGTATCTTTATTCCAAGCATTATTCTCCTTCTGAAGAATAAGTGCTCTACAAAACCGTAGAAATGACAATACAAACAACAATACTATATTTGCATCTTCCATCGTGCAATCTAAGAGAGAAGTTATGAGTATTAACATGTATCTGACAAATATCGGTACTGCCAGTGTTTCCAACCCCTAGCACTAACCGTTTACGCTATGCAATCACTATACCCATACCCTTCGAAGTTTTACAAGAGTCCTGTAAATGCTAAAGAAGTCTGGTTCGGTTTATTTTACTTTGCATTTCTGACACTTTTGACTAAACGCGAAGATGAGGATGGGTGATGGGTTTGTTAAAATTTATGAAACAATTACACCTATGCCCAGGCTACCATTGACGTCATAGTGCGATATGCTGACCACTCCGCCACAGAGGCAGACTGCTAAAGAAGAGCTTAAACGTGCGATTGCGAGAAAGTGGCGCGCCTCTTTTCATCGATGTGTATATTAAAATGATTAAGGGAGCTTTAAGACTGAGGCGGCAGATCGCTACGATGTCAGGGGTCCCGGGTTCAAATCTCGGCCCAGGGATGGATATTCTTTCTGAGTGTCCCTCCATCAATATCATCATATCACCACTTATCGTTGCCATTAGCCGGAAGTGACACAAAAGCGACACAAAATAACAAAATGCAAATGAAATTTAGACTGAAGCTGCAAGCGACAAGCAAAATGATATACGGGTCTCATCAATGAGTGTTCGGAAAGGGGGGGGGGGGCAGGTTGGCACGTCCCCCCTGAAAAATGGATGTTACCATAAACTTACATATTACACACATTAATAAATACAAATTATTAGAAATTCTCTATTCATGGGCGAAGTTCAGCCTGTGACTGTTCCACATCTATATATTTCATTTCATTCACAGTAATTTACGTTAATTATTGGAAGCGTGTTGCAGGAACATGATAACTTCAATCTGAATAAGAGGGGGCAGCACTATTATGGGGGAAATATGTCTCTCTTGCCCCCCTGAACGAAAATGACCATGCTCTCCCTTCCCTGGAACAATCCTGCTGACGTCCATGGTCTCATCCACTTTGTGGAAGTGGCAAGTGACATGTCCAGTCAGTCAGTCCGGTACGAAAGAGCAAAGCGACAGGTAACAAGCGACACGCGGTTTCACACCCAAGCGACAAGGCACCCTCCCAGTCTAGTCAGGCTTTACAAACGTCTAAGATCATTGGTGACCACAGAGAGGGCCTGCAGTTGTTGATAATATCTAGATCACCCACACAGAGATCAGGAAACTGAAGCCCTAACCAGACCCAATTTCACTCAGGCGCTGCTCCACTCGTAGCGATGGGACGAAATGAACTTGTACTAGAGCCAAGAGGAGACCTTCTATCGAATATCGCGGAGATGAAGTTATTTTGTAAAGGGAGGTGAATTACCTCCCCAAGTCTGTGGTCGCTTGCGTCATCCCGTTCCGAAAACCAAGTGTTTGCCTTTGAAAGTCATCCTTTCAGGAAATAAAAGAAAGGACGGTTTTAAAATTGGCAATAACTTGAAACTTGTTGCTCAAGGAAACCTAGGACACTCCAGTTCTTTCCAAAGAAGTGCTTCAGACCTCGAGGAAACGGGAGGGAGGGGTGGTGAGTTCTGTGCCAGTAGACAAGCCGTAAGAGTGCAGGGGCAATAGCACGCAGTTTCTCAACGGCGGACAATGGGAGTGGTATCCATGACATCAAATAAAAGGGAGATGCTGTCTGAACTGAAGGTCAAAAACCTTTTTCTCATTTTAAAGCTGTCAGTGAAAGTAGAGAAACGACGTTGTTTAATGACAACTCTTCTCTAACTGAAACCTCATCGTAGTAGTACGACGTTGTTAACTTGTATGATTGATTTCTACCAATTTTGGCTAATAGCGAAGATGAGAATGAGTGATGATATGATGAAATCGATGAAGGGACAATCACAACGTACATCCATGCCCAGGCCGGGATTCGAACCCGATACCCCTGGGATCGTAGCGGGCTGTGATAACCACTCCGCCACATAGGTCAGCGACCTTCGCTATGTCAACCTTCCTCTAACTGAAACCCCTTTCCTATGGTGTACTAGTAACGTCGTCACCTTTGTAATCAAGGAGTCCCGAGTTCGATACCCGGTGGTAGAACATGGTGGTTCGGATCCCACTTTAAACTGTGGGTCCACTACCGATTAGCCTTTCTGTGCATAAGGTGGACTTAAAAGCAAACTATAATAAACTTTAATTCAAACCAACCTTTCTTTACTCACAGCTGTAACATTTCAGCTTAACTTAACGAGGCTTCCCAGACGTCTGTAGTTTTCCTTGTATCCTGGGGTCAAAGTGGCACTCCCCAGTAGTAGCGTTATCGCCTTATAATCAAGGGGTCCCGAATTCGATACACGATGGAAGCATATAGTAGTTCGGATTCCTATTTAAACTGTGGGCCAAGACCCGATTATCCTGCCTGTGCATAAAGTGGACTTGAAACAAAAAATCAAACTCAGACTCTGATTTCGAAGTTTTTATTTTATTAGTTCCGTTTCTTACCACAGGAGGCACTGACATTGATTTCCCATTCGTATTAAAGTATCTTCCTCATATGATTTTAAGTCCCCTTATGAAATGTATTTTGATATCAGTAGATACGCTTTAGTTACTTGTGTTATTATTATTAGTCAATACCCATGTACACTCACGAGGCTAACAACGGTGCAGTAAAATAAACACACAACTTGACACAAACGGCATAACCTGACAGACAGGCAACCCGAAATACGCAATAAATTTGTACATTGCATAAAATGCAATGATTTACGATTATGGCAACAGTAATGAAAAATGATGACTATAATGTTTTATTTTAGTACATAAATGTGAATACAATAATGCCAACAGTTCGATACCCGGTGGAGGCACATGGATTCCACTTTAAACTGTAGGTTCAGTCCCGATTAGCCTTACTGTGCACAAAGCGGACTTAAAACATCAACTCAAACCAAACTCAAACCAATAATGCCAACAGGGGATACTAAAGTAGAAGTCATACAATTTAATTGAACATCTCCATACCCTTACATAATATTGAATGCGCCAAATTGTTGTGTATTTCTGTAGTTTTCCTTATATCCTGGGGTCGAAGTGGGACTCCCCAATGACGTAGTAGTAGCGTTATCGCCTTATAATCAAGGGGTCTCGAATTCGTAGCGGGCTACGATTGTTGCCCGGCTATAATAATTTGGTGACCGATTATCATTTTATGTTCGTCCAAAATAAAGAAAATGACCAAAGTATAGTACATAAGACAGGGTAAGAAGGATATCAAGTCAAAGAACATGGATAGTTTGATCCATATCTTGCCGTTTTACGTATGAATAATTGACTTGCTGTAAATGATTTATTGTTTCTCGCAACACGATCTTCTTGAAAATATAATACGTAGAGGTTTGTGCACATGTAATTGTTGCTTTGTTAGCGTTTGTTATTGATGTAATGTTTAAAAAGAATGAAGTTTACATAATTAAAACAGACAAAAATCCTTCCTCTAGCTACGACGAGAATACAGTGGTAACAGCGTCCAAATAAAGTTACACCAAATGGTGCGAACAACAACAACAACAACTTCTTATGTACAAAGCCTGCGGAATTCTTATTTGCATGAAGCGTCATTAGTGGTAAGTAATTGATCACAACACGATATCAGTACAACATTCTCAAATGTGTGTTACATTGACGAAAATTTTATTTAGTTATAAAGTAAGTTCACTAAACTATAACGTAATGCGTAACACGCATTAATGTGACCGACCTCTGTGGTGGAGTGGTTATCACGGCGCGCTACGGTGCCAGGGGTCCCGGGATCGAATCCTGGCCTGGGAATGGGTGTTCTTTGTGATTGTTCCCTTCATCAATTTCATCCATCACTCATCCTCATCTTCGCGATTAGCCAAATGTGGCAGAAATTTGAAGTAAAATAAACCAAATAAATCAATCAAGCATTAATGCGGATATCGTGTTGTGATCAATGACCTATCGCTGATGATGTTACTTGTATAGAAGGACTCTGTGCAGACGTTACATATAAGAAGGTATTGCAAGAGTACTGAGTTGGAGCTAACGCAGCACGGATTGCAGAGTGGGATAATGATTTTTATTGCTTCGCACCAACACTTATGCTTATAACTTGTACTGTGCTGTAAGCAGGCGTGGATCCACGGGGAGGGCAATAGGGGCGATCGCCCCTTCTAACTGCTAGGTTTATCGATATATTATTATCTCTAATATTTTTAAATGCTCAAATGTAAGGTCTTTTAACACCAAGTTTAATATGTTCCAGAATATGTTTCATTTAAGTTGTGACGGATTCTTGCGAGATAAAATAACATAAGTAATTTGGTAAAAGCTATTCGCAAGAAATCTTCACAACTATGTGTTTCTCTCCGCCACTAAATGTTTGCGCATTTATTATTCTTCTTTTGTTTAATTAATTCCGTGGGTCCCGGGTTCGATTCCCGGTGGAGGCATATATTGGTTCGGATCTCACTTTAAACTGTAGGTCCAGTTGCGATTAGCCTTATTGTGCATACAGTGGACTTAAAACACTAAATCAATGCTACCAGGTGGTTCCCTCAGTCTCGCTGCTCTGCTTCCGCAAAAGCCGGAATCAGTCGTCCTTCAACACTCGCTTGCAACAAGACACGGAAGTGCTTTCTTGGCACAACCCGGCCAGACATGACTTGAGTAATACGTCATAATGCCTCGCACGTCTTCAATTTTGCAGCCTGGAGAACTCGGATACGATTGGGCAATGTTGGGCAAAAATGGAAAGAACACATCGACATTTACGCATAGTGCGGTAATGCACAAGTTTGTATAGCACTCGTCATTTTCGTGGTTGTACCTACATTGTGCATTGGTACCAAGAAAGGATTGTTTGTTGGATCTAACACGATTCGAAACTATCGATTTTACAGGTATGTTCGTGTACGTATTTTTGACACTGACACTTCCGAGACTGTGTAGTTAAAAACACGTACATCTTTCAATAAAGTGTGTCGTGAACTGATAATAACAAGTTGTTATCCTAAAGGCAGTAAGACGTCAGTACTTACATGAAGTGATTAATTGTATATTTAGATGATTCAATAGTAAGTATTGTGGGTGCCCACATGTACTGGGCAAGT
Organism: Lepisma saccharinum; assembly: GCF_977018435.1. Taxonomy (NCBI): domain Eukaryota; kingdom Metazoa; phylum Arthropoda; class Insecta; order Zygentoma; family Lepismatidae; genus Lepisma; species Lepisma saccharinum. Next base: position 34,310,379 of record NC_139229.1, on the reverse strand, counting down.
TTGCCAAAATTCTCGTAAGAAATTACGTACTTAAAATTTTGTGATTCCCTATTAGCCCAGTTGCTATTTTCATGAATTAAGTGACATCGTGCGTGTGTAAAACAAGTTCATAATGAATTGTGTTGAACATAATTAATGCATCGATAGCGAGGTACGAACCTTTGCATGACGTATAACGAACTAAGTAGTCATGCACTAACTAACTAACTCTCTAACCTTCTTAAACCCGAAGGTTCATGGCTGCAGCAACACAGGCCTTCCATCTGTCCCTATCCTGAGCAAGATCTATATACTGTACTCCTTTCCATTCCTACCGATTTCCTTTAGGTCCATCTCAACATTATCCCTCCATCCTCGTCTTGGCCTTCCTACAGGTCTCTTACCATAAGATTTCCCAAACAAGAATCCTGTAAGTAGTCATGAACTGATAAATTTAAACTTTTGTCGCGGTTGAGCATATTTCTACCAAATAACGACGACGTAAATAAAGCAAAGCAAAAATACACAAAAAAGGGCCTTCATGTTATTAACTTCTCTCAATCCTTCAGCTTAAGGAGCATCTTGTTCGTAATATTACAAAAACCACTAATAATAATAATAATAATAATAATAAGATAAAATATAAATTCAATATTATCTAGGAAGAATAATGCTAGTTGTTGAACGTACAGTTGAATTTAGATTTGTACAATTTGTTGTCCAACGATAAGATGGAGATCCTTGAATGTGTTAATTAAATTATGCAAGAATTAAGTAAGAAGGGCTATTAATTATCGTGTTGTTAATTTTTGATTGTTGTAATTTCCAAGCTGGGTGAAAATAGTTATTGTTATGCTTTTCGTTGAATTGAGACTACTAGTCCAAATAAAATTGTTGAACTTTCACAAGTTGATATAATTTCAACAAATCAAATTTGGATATTGGAGGCGCTTCGATTACCTGTAGTTAGTAGTAGAGGTAAGGTGTTTTTGATCTTTAATTGCCTTTTTGCTAGTATGCAAAATTAACTTGTCTCTAACATTAAAAGACGATGTGCAATTTAGTTGAAATCTACTCTTGCCATAATGTTTCATTCTAAGAATTGCTTAGATTGTCGTGACGGTTAATGGCGTAGACGTACGAGGGCTATTTGTTTTCAACCTCCGATAGGGCATGAAATCAAAATCCCAGTCAATAGCAAAATGGGTTTATTGACAAATGTTACGTACACGTATAATCTACTTTTCAAGTAATCACCAAGAAGATTCATTTATCGTACTGATGCACCAGCTTTCCAATACCCTCTGCAAAAAAAAAAGGTGCTGCCTGTCTGTAGAGCCAGCTCCTCATTGGTGTAGAAGCGCCGTCCTCCAAACCACTTATTCATCGCCGAGAAAATATGGAAGTCACTCGGCGCCAGGTCTGGGATGTAGGGAGGGTGAACAAACACTTCCCAGTGGAATCCTTGAAGAAGGTCTTGGATTGACGCAGCAACATGCGGTCGGGAAATGTCATGAAGCAATACAATGCCTGAAGACAGCATGTCTCTCCGTTTGTTCTGTATAATCTCTGTGTAATCTGCGCAATGTCTCACAGTATGTAGCCGCATTGATCGTGGTCGCCGGCTCCATAAAGTCAACCAGTAACACCTCGCACTTGGCGGGAGAGTCGATTGTAGCAGACATCTCTACGCGCCCGTCGATCAGCTTCAACTGAAGCGTTGGCCTTGGCAGTAGTGGTGGTAGTGGCGGGGGGAGGCCAATCACGCTGCGTGACGCCCCGCTTCCTAGCGTTTCACGGGCCACCTGGCGGCGCCATCGGAAGTTGAATAGAAAATAGCCCTCAGAGTTCTCAACAGAGCGCTAAATACTTCTTAAAACTTGTTACGTGGATAGTTTTGCCACCGCATTTCGCGCTTTCCACTAATTTTACGAAATCCACATAACACGTTACAAAGTGCACTTTATATTCAGGCTAATCAGAACTGGACCTACAATTTAAATTTGATTCCGAATCACAGTGCAATATGCCTCAAGAGGGAATCTAACCCGAGGTTCCGTGAGAGAATAGGTTTTCGTTTTCTTTGTGTATTCACTTTAGTCCTTGTCTGATCGTTCAGTTTACCGCGGCAATGGGAGGAATTATGATAACAGCATACAATAATAACGATCTATTACAGCCTTTGACACATATTTTCGCAAAACAATACTCTAATCTCTAGAACATGTACAGGTAAGTAAGCTTAGTTCCTTTGTACAGTACGATATGTTCTTTATAAAGGGTTTCCCAAAAGAAACGCAGGATTTAATTTATTTTTAAAAATATTTATTGGTTGGAAAACTTATTATTTGAATGGTTAAACATTGCCATTAAATATGGAAACGAACCTGTTTGTTCAAAATTTTGAACTACTCATTTCACAGTTGTTTCATTTTGGGCGTTTCTCCTACCGAAAATGTTAGGTAATTTGCGCACAGTCTCAGTGAAACATTCTCCATACTTGTATGAATTTTAACGATCGTCACTCGCTCCATATTCACTAAACGCAACGTGCTTACTACAACATGTAATCTCGCAGAATGCTGCTAACCCTGTGAAAAAAATGGCTCGCAATTTTAATCCTGCGTTAATTTAGGAACACCCTTTATAAAACAGTGCAAGTGTAGGTTATAATTGATTATCAGTAAGGTGAGGCACTCGACTGAAATTCGCCCCTCCCAACTGTAATGTCTGGATCCGCCACTGGCTGTAAGGGGGTTCAAGACGGTTGATGTGATTCTTATAGACGTTCTTCTTTCCAGAAGTTCAATGTCTGCACTAGACCTAGCTGTTTGAAACCATTCCCAATAACTTCCGCTGCAAGAGCGTTGGCAAATACAAGCTCAAGCCAAGAGTAACGCATAAGGTTTCCACAGCCCACTTCTTCCTCCTAGCTTTTTCTGATCCCCGCACCATTTTCTCTCACAACCGCGGAACGCATAATCGCATTGTGACTCGGAGAAGTAACCAGGCGTGCGAGGGGTTGGTAACGTGGTAACTGGGTTATGTAGCTTTCCAGCCCCCGGTGGGAAGAGATTTTAGCTGAAATCCTTGGAGACTTCTTGTGGAAGAAGTCTCTTCAAGCGACCCGTGTCTAAATGGTGGGAAGATTGGTTTAACCTCATTATGGAGGTGTTAGCAGGGTTCCAAGTCTTACGGTGAAGTTTTTGTCGATGATGGGAGAGGGAGATTAGGCAATTTTTTTTTTCCAGCTGGGATGTCTTCCCACTTTCCTGGAAGCCGGTGAGGAATTTCCAACCACCGCGCCTCTGAAGAAGCAGTGAGTTATGTCGCTGTAAATCTGCTGCAGTGTATACCTCGTCCACTGAAGAAGAACCAAAGTTTTTATGACGTTACTTAGGATTCTCTTCTTGCTCCCCCTGTTCACTGCATGAGGACTGAATTGACCACACTGAACCTCTCACGAAGTAGTTTTGAGTATGAGTTTTTTTTTTATAAAGTTCAGTTTCTGCACAGAAAGGCTAATCCGGAATGGATCTTTATTTTAAAGTGGGATCCGAACCACTATGTGCCTTCACCGGGTATCGAATCCGGGACCCCTTGAAGGCAAGGCGACGATGTTACCACTACACCATCTGGTAGGAAGGACGTAGTTTTAACTGGCTCAGTGATGTGTTTGAGGACCCTTAGATTGTAGCCAAGTTCCTGGGCACACCACTGTATCCTCATCAGAATTTCTTTCATAAAGGTTGTTTCAAAAAGACAGGAAATTTTGAAACGGAGGTATAGGGAAGAGGCTAAAGCTTGAAGCCCACTGATACGCAGAGAAACGCGTCAACATACAGGTAACTTCTGTTATCTGCTTCTACTGAAATCAAATGGTGTAACGCCCACTACGGGGAAACGCATTGAACCGAAGCGGGAATTTCCGTGCCAGAAGTCTGCTTGTTATTTTCAAGGTTATCACCCACTGAGACACCGGAAACACGTCAGTTGCGTCCTGTTACCGCATTTCTCCGCGTCTCAGTGGGCGTCAAGCTTGAATAGTTGTAAATAACATTAGTAATCTTGCATTCGTTGCTCCGCATATTTTTTAAACAATTAAACCGTTGTAGTTCGGCGTGTTCAATAAATTCTCCTCCGAGAATTCCTTCACCTTAAGAGACCAGAGAAGAACACTACTGAATCTGAGCGGTGGAATCCAGACCATATTGGACATCAAATCGTTTCTCTGCTTTCTGTTCCTTTAATGATGTCAAGAAACTCTCGCTCTGAATGCTGCTGTCAGCATTCCGACAAAAGAAGGTCTGGGGTAAGAAAGAGACGGGGAGAACAAACTGCCTTCCTCTGAAGAGAGACCCGTCTGCTTGTCATCGTTTCTTCCTTACGCACCCTTTTCCCCCGTATGTCCTCATTATAATCTTAAGAGGCCTTATGCAGCTCTCTCATTAGACATGCCCGAGTACCCTGCGTCGCTTGAGAAACCTTCTGTGAGGTAAAATAGTGGCTCTTTACTTAGACATTTGAAAAATCAAACATAATTGTTTTAGAATGAATTTTATTTGTAAGTCCACATTTGCACATGTAGGCTAATCGGGGCCCGGACCTGTAGTTAAGTATGCTCTGGAGCAAGCGAAAGAAAACAAGTTAACCATTTAAGTGTCGAAAAGTAACTATTATAACTCTGTAACAGTTACAGCACTTATTTTTAAAATTAGATAGTTACAGTTAGAATTCCTTACAAAAAACTATTTGCGGAGACCGAGATACTTCAAAGGATTGCACAGACATCAGTTTTGAGCATTTGAAATAATGTAATGATATATCTTTCATCTCGAACGAGGCAAGGTTTTTCGGAGAACTTAAAGATGCATCCCAAAATGCGTACAGTTAGTAGAGTGTCGCAGAAAATTTGGGGAGTGTAGAAAGATCACCGACTTGATCAGTCTGTGACAACATTAAGCTCTCCAGTGCCAAATAGGGAAACAACACGAAACCTATAGACTGCAGCGCAACGTGGTCTCACTCCAAATAGTACACCACGTTACGATCGCACGGACGCTCTGTTCCATTGCACGGAATTTACCCTCCAATGTTTGGAGAACGCTGGTTCGGTTTCCGCATCACCGGACTAACAACCCATTCATGTGTTACGTTGCGAAATTACAGTGACCGGGCAGGCTTCATTTACCTTCCCTCGGGGAAGGTGGGTTTTCCTAGGTTATTCAATTGCTACGTTGTCCTACGTGATGTGAAGTTTGATTTATCTTTTCCACCTCGTCCAGCACCCCAGGCAATTTTTTCCCCACAGAGCTATTAAATTCCCAATGAAACGTTAAATATGGAAAGCAGGGTTGCTTGTTTCAACAAATTCGCAAATCGTTGCCTTCCTATCATTATTGTTAGCGATATGTAGTCAAATGTAAAATACAGTCACTAGTTGGATGAAATATGATAAGAAAAATCTTTGTGCATCATCCTTGCCAAAAGCGTTGGGAATGACGGGTGTCCAACCGGTTGTCATTCTTCTCCCCCTGGAAATTAGTATGTTCACATCAAATTACAAGAGAGCAGAAAAATGCCATTTAGATAGCATTTCAACAGAATAATTAACATAAAAAATGTGTGATATCGAAAAAATTGAGTGTAAAATGCAGGATGTGATTTAATCCAAGGGATACACAGATTACTCACATTACGTCCCAATACAACAGTTTGACATGAGCCATATTTTATGTGACGTCACCACTTAAAAATATGTTACTGTGCCCTTTTATGAAAGAAAACTTGATTTTTCATAAGTATTGTGTATAAATTGTACATTTTCGTGTTATATCTCTGGTTTATTAGGGATTGTGCCATGCATTGCATTTTGCGTATTTCTGAATAAATAATAATAATAGTTTATATAAGTTGGACTGAAGCTAAAGCACATGTTACTCTTGTTTAAAACATGTTTAATATCTAAAGTTGCTTCCTCTGTACCTAGGTATTGATCTTGAGCAAAGTACTCGTATAAAAGTACGGATTTCACCCGAGAAGGGTTCCTTCTCGGAACATCGTCGACCACAACACAGAAGCAAAAATACGTTCCGAAGAACTGCGACAAAGAGATTGGTTTGGTTATCGTAACATAGTGCTCGGTGTGGTAGTTTCGGGCGAATCTATAGACCGATGCGATCATAAGCTTGCCGATAGCCACGCCTGAATGCTATGTGTGGTGGTCAAATTATTCACCATTAAATATTAAATCTATTTGAAATGCAAATTTAAGAGATGAACTTCACCAAGAGCATTGGCTCGGTCATTGTAACTTCCTTCTTGGTGTGTTAGTTCGGGCCGAAAACTAGATCTATGCGATCATAAGCTTCCCGATAGCCAAACCTAGAAGTTATGTGCAACAGTCAAGTTATTCATTATTAAATTGTGACAGGCAAATTAGAAGAAATATCGATCGATTGCCGTTAACGCTGAGAAGCTTTGTGTGGAGCTCGATTTGTATCAAATTAGGGTGTAATTTGCCGGTAGCTTGCTTTAGCGAGGACGAATTCTTTCATTCATTTCGTGTTAACTATATTCCCACTGTATTGTGTAATAACACACCCTTTAGTGTTATCTATGACAGCATTGTGCTTCTATTTCTCTGTGCTGTTAAATATTGCGAGTGCCTAACACTATCCCTGTACCCGAGAGTAGTCTGTATGCTTCATTAAGTCTCATTGTTCACCGTATTCTTCGGTTATTGTTGAGATCTAATTAAAACTATGAAGTACAAATAAAACTAAACATCCATTCATTCTTTTGTTGTGCTCTTCTTAATGTATGAAGTGATTAATCTGCTATTGAGACCTCCAGAGTACACTACATCCTAAAATTACACAGTGAGCACTTAATCACCAAAAATTGTAAACTTTTTCACGACCACCCTGTATGATGCATGGCTATTATGGCATAACCACATTGCTGGTGGTCGAATGAATGGCATTGTGGCGACAAGCACGCCGAGTTCTGTCCAGGCACATGGTCGTCGGAGTCTGATTGGCAGTTGGGTAATTGTCACAGAAGGCGCGCTGAAAGACAAGAGATTACAGCCGTAGCGACGCATCGATTGCAAGTTAACCCCTTTTGGTTGGCAACTCGCTCGTTTCATCCGATGACCATGCCTGATAAGCTTGCTACGGAAGGGGAGGAAGTGTTCTATCTTTTCAGTAGCTTAGCCCATTGTTAAATGAATAAATGAAAGATTAATATCTTCGTCTTCTTTTTTTTCAACTCGGAATTTGCGAACTTACGCACAGCTCCACTTTAACAACAATTCGATAATAGCTCCTGGTGCAACCATATGTCCACTTTAATCCTCAGAAGGAGTATAGGCCGATCCTGTAGTTTGTTTGATTTTAGGATTGTTTTTGTTTATTTTACTGTACTTTTGGCTTATCGCGACGATGAGAATGAGTGATTGTTTATTTTGCTGGCACTTTTGGCTAATCACGACGATGAAAATGAGTGGTTGTTTATTTTACTGGAACTTTTGGCTAAACACGGCAACGAGAATGGGTGATTGTTTATTTTGCTGGCACTTTTGGCTAATCACGACGATGAAAATGAGTGGTTGTTTATTTTACTGGAACTTTTGGCTAATCACGACAACAAGAATGGGTGATTGTTTATTTTGCTGGCACTTTTGGCTAATCACGACGATAAGAATGAGTGGTTGTTTATTTTACTGGAACCTTTGGCTAATAACGACGATGAGAATGAGTGATTTTTATTTTACTGGAACTTTAGGCTAATCACGACGACGAGAATGAGTGATTGTTTATTTTACTGGAACTTTTGGCTAATCACGACGATGAGAATGAGTGATTTTTTATTTTACTGGAACTCTTGGCTAATCAAGACGATGAGAATGAGTGATTGTTTATTTTACTGGAACTTTTGGCTAATCACGACGATGAGAATGAGTGATTTTTATTTTACTGGAACTTTTGGCTAATCACGACGATGAGAATGAGTGATTTTTTATTTTACTGGAACTTTTAGCTAATCACGACGATGAGAATAAATGATTGTTTATTTTACTGGAACTTTTGGCTAATCACGACGATGAGAATGAGTGATTTTTTTATTTTACTGGAACTTTTTACTAATCACGACGATGAGTATGAGTGGTGATTTTTGCTGAAGGCATCCAAAAGCCAATCTCGCTTCCACGTAGTGCCCTCCTGTGACTGCATGTAACGACCGCCATGTTGGGCAAATTTCAGTTATATTATGGAATTTATCTTATTCGTATACCTTCAAGTTAATAACTTGAATTTATTCTTAATTGTTTTTCATAATGCAAGTATATATTTATGTTTTATCTTATGTTACTATATTATTTGCGTATTTTTACAACATCTAATTCAGATTTTATAGGCTAGTAATTATCCCAAATACTATATGCAACGTTTTCATTATTTGTCAAATCAAAGATGACTATGGTTAGCTCTATCTTTCACGCGTGTTATTGTTTAAGCACATGTTAAATACATTTCTACCTAATACCGATATTTCTCAACAATAGAGAAGGTTGAAGTAATTTTGTCTTAGTTATATATCCGTAAGCTAAATCTTTATTTAATCATTTTATGTGCAATAACAATCAGTTTCGTTATTTCTATATGGTTCAATATTATAATATTATAGCACAGCAGTTCTCTCTCGCTTACAATAATTTAACGTTATCCTATTCGCTGTTTATATTAGGAGTAGGGAATGACGCTACGTGTATATGGCGACGTCAAAAGTTCCACGTTGGCATTCTCAATTGTTGCCAACCACAATTAATCTTACTATCGATATTTAGCATTAATCTGACATATACATTATTAGCTTTTCTTGTGTTATTTTTATGTTATGAGTTTGTAGCATTGTAAGAAAGAATCTGTTAAGCTGTACCTCGCTCCTGAGGTCTTGCTATTAACGGTGAAGGCGGTGCGCGGATTCTGTCGTGATAAATAAGTTACTCATCACTGCCTACAAGCGAGCAGGACCCAACACATCATATTTTTGGCTTGTGCGAATGAGTACGCGCACGATCCTTGATTAAAGTTCTTGGACTTTTTAATTTTAAAATATTTGAATTTTATTTACGGTGACGTGACGTGCAGCAATTCGGTGGTTACCTTCCTGGTAGATTGGTGATCGCCTTAATCCCGATCCCTGGGTGAGAACTGGTGATTCCAACTGACCAGCCGGAGCGGCGTGTTGCCAATTGGGATCTCCATACCCTGGAGTTAGGCGTGGTGGCACGTTGCATGCATAATTGCAGGCTAACCAGGCTCTGTCATTTGGACCTGCGTCCAGTATAATCCGCCGTAGAGCTGTGTTTTGTCCGAATGTGCTGTGTGCCTCTTTACAACCTCAGATTTTAACCCTCCGTAATCCGCGCGGGGAGTGCCGCCTTTTCTGAAATTTTGAATTATTTTCCTTACCAGTGCAACAATGGTCTGGAAAGCACTAGGTAACTTATTTACACTATTCCCACGAAAACATAGAGGCGTCCGAACCTTTTTTCTTGCATTCTTTCAGTTGTTTACAGTGACCGTTCCCCCTTAGGCTGCACTCAGTACCGCGCGCGGGAACGTTTTCTGTCTTAAATCATAGCACTCCAGCAATGAATTTGGCCGAAATAAGAAGAATAAAACCACGGTAAGTTGTTCGGAATGCAAATTAATTGTATGCAGAAACCATTGCAGTACCCATACGAAATGCCAGAGTTGTCAAAATAACGATAGCCGGACCCTGTGGCTGAGTGGTTAGCACATCGCGCTGCGACGCCAAGGGTCCAGGGTTCGAATCCCGCTCGGATTGTTTCTGAATGTCCATTCATCAATTTCATCATTTCATCACTCATCCCCATCTTCGCAAATTAGCCAAGAGGCACAAAACGCGAAGTAAAATAAACTAAATCAATCAATCAATCAAGATAACGATATTGAAAAGTGACATCATTCGGTCCGTTTCATTTGAGTTTGTATATCTATTTTCACGTATATCTCGTAAAAGTAGAAGAAAGATATTGAGAGTTGAAAATTTTAATATTTTGTAAGTATCCTCGAGTTGTGTTTTACTCATTTGATTGCTTTTTCTGCGAGTCAGCAAGATTTTGAGTGAGAATTTTGAAAAAAGAATAGTTCCATTGTAAGCCCATATAAGTTGTATGATTTCACTTCGTTTTCAAAAATATGTTGAATTTTTTTTTTAAAATACGTTGAAAATTTTGTGAATTGTGAATTCATTTTTTTAGTTCCTTTATTATATGGCAAAATTTTAATTACTTTGAGAATAATATTTTGGTGCATTTGCTTCAAGAGTCTAAGCGTATATTCCTATGTGATATTTTCTCTAATGTTTTTAGTTTATATAGTTGTAGTTTTAGTTTAGCTAATAAAAATGTCCGAAATAGACTGCTTGCGTTCATATATATATATATATATATATATATATATATATATATATATATATATATATATATATATATATATATATATATATCGCCTGATTTCCAGTAAGCGCTAGGGTAATTCAACATCAATGTGTATTAATGATTCATCTAAATAAAGTTGCTTTTCATAGGACGGCACTGAGTGCCGCTCGCCGGACATTTATGCTACAATGACGGCGCGGATGACGGAGAGTTTATCTAGGTGAGGAGATTTTAGTCCTCAGAGACAGTACAATATTAGTTCTTATTAAGTCATGAATAAATGATTATTTTTAAAAATTGAATTAGGAAGTATTTAGCACACGTTTTATTTCCTTGTTATGGCACAGTTCTATATTTTTATATACTGCTGGACAATGAAAACCGGACACTTTAATATTTGACATCTGAATTGCAATAACAGCTCGCAGGTATATTACAGAATGTTCGGCAGATCATGTAGTACCATATGCACCATTCATAGGCTCGGACTTTGTTTATGCATTCGTACTTAATTCAGTTTCTGCAACATTTAGTTAGCCCTTGTACCAGAGCTTTTATCGACCCATTGCGCTATCACAAAAAATGCAAGTGTCCGGTTTTTTTTGTCCAGCAGTATAGTTAAGGGGCTTATCCCCATAATGTGTGACGGACAAAAATAGTCTTTCTGCTGAAATGTCCATAATATAAAAATCAAATCAAATCAAATCAAAATGAAGATGAGTGATGATATGATGAAATTGATGAAGGGACACTCACAAAGAATACTCATGCCCAGGTCAGGATTCGAACCCCGGTCGCCTTGCGTCGTAATATATATATATATATATATATATATACAGTGCATTCCCTGACATTCGCTACGAGACTCTCGGCAGCAAGCGGGCCGGCATCAGCGCTTGTCTTTCCCGGTGAACGGGTCCGCGACAGTCGCTAGAGCCGGCTATTAAAATTACAGTTTTCATATTGTGTACTAACCTTGACTGCAAAAGGTTTTGAAAATGATGTCCCTCTTCTGCAACACATTCCTTGCATCTCCGAAGGAAATTGGCATTTACACGTGCAAGTTCGGCTATTGTAATTCTCCCGATTTCTCGTACAATACTCGCTTTTAACTCACGGATAGTGTGCGTATTGTCTTTGCATACTTTATTTTTTAGATTTCCCCATAAATAAAAATCGCAGGGTGACAAATCGGGGGACCTACAGGGTTTTTGAAACACCCGTTTCTTGTGAGAGGCAGAGGATAGATTTCCGAGGAGACTGTTCTAACCTTTGTCCTATCTCGTCGAGTTTTTCCTCAGTAAATACACGTGGGTTTTTCTTTTCACTTTTATTCAGAACTGACCCTAACTTTTTTTTACGAGGTTTAATATAGAGGTCCTATGTGGAACGGAACACCAGGAAATTTCGTTGCAAAACGTCGATGCACTTATCCACAATTCCTCTTTCCGAAGTAACACTCGACAAGATAAATCCTTTGTTGTAATGTAAACTTTTATGGTGCCATATTAAGCTACAATCATTAACACACGGACACGACACAACACAACTTCCGAGGGAAGATTATACTGGCGTCAGTCTGCAACGTCAACAGAAAGGGAAAGAAAGCGAAGGCAGGGAGAGCAAAAAGAACAGACTGCGTGCGACTGTCGCGGACCTCGTTCACCGGGAAAGACAAGCGCTGATGCTGGGCCGCTTGCTGCCGAGTCTCGTAGCGAATGTCAGGGAATGCACTGTATATTTGTTTATGTGTATAGACAAGATATTTTTCAGAGGGGATTTCATATCTTGCCCTTCAGTCATAGGAACCCATATTTTACCATTTATTGGTACTGATATTATTATTTTACAAATCATAACATAAAAGTGAAATATTTTGGCGCTGTTGACAAGTTCAGACCTGAGCTCATTATTCAAATATAGAAACTGAATTTGCCTTCTTTTCTTGCCAGGAACATCTATCGCTGTGTTTATGGACACTTCTATGTCTTTTTGTACTTTTTCGCGGTGCACAAACATCAAACAGAGACCACTTTCTCATGGCACCTCTGCTCCATGTTTTTACCCGCCCAAATGTACTGTAAAATAAAAGTAATTCGAAATAGCTGTGAGTGAACTGCCAAAGTCATATACCGGGAAATGATTTCCTGGCTTTTCGGGAAGGCAATAGTAAGTACAGTCCCTACCAAAAGTTTAAGATCACCAACTTCTTTCATATAAATGAATCCTGACCGAAAGTGTTTGGTACAATTATGGAGCGTGTGTGAGGCATATACAGTATTGCCAAAAAAAAAATATTGGAATACGTCTTGTAGTTCTTGAGATACGAAAGAGGAAAATCAATTTTTTTAACTGAAAAAATCCAGCATTTTGAAGTACAGATAAATGTGTATACACGTAACCGACGTCGTTATGACAGTACTGAATTCCTTCCAGTTTTGTGGAACATGTGTGGTTTTGGCGCAAAAAAAAATCCAAAAAAATTTTCTCGTGTTTTATATTTTTCTTATAAAATTCGTAAACAAAATACAGCGAAAACTGAGAGGTCTTCAGATAACAATATCTTCCTCAGCGACTGCGCTGGAGTGAACAAATTTTATCAGACAGTTGAAATGTGTGTCAATAGATGGCGCAGAAAGACATATCTCGAGTAGCAGCATTGTGCAAGTCCAAACCTGTTTTCGTTACGCTTGATAATAAACAGGCTGTTTGAATCGCAAGCTACGTGATAATGGGGAAGAAAACCGTGCCCGTTGCAGTGAAATGGCAAATAATTGGTATGTACAGATGCAATAGGTCTCATAGAGAAATTGCAGTCGCATTGAATATGAGTAAAACCTGCGTGGCGAACACAATAAACAAATTCAAGCAGCAAGGTACAGTGGTTGATAAACCAAGCTGCGGCAGCCCCAGGGTAACGTCTGTACCCGAGGACCGGATTATCGCGAGAGGCGAGAGTTGCAAAGAATAACCGTAAAGCCCCTCTTCCACCGATAATGAGGGATCTTGAGATTCATTCCTGGCTCCATGGATTCACGAAAATACATCGAAACAATGAAAGATAACATACTTCCGTCCGCCCAGAAGCTGCACAACGGGTACTTCGTCTTCCAGCAGGACAACGCGACTTGCCACACGTCAGCAGCAACAATGACTTGGATTCAAGCGAGGGAAATCCCATTGTTGCCTTGGCCAGCATGAAGTCCGGACCTGAATCCTATAGAAACCTATGGAATACCATTGGTCTTCGTGTAGCCAGACGCCAGCCAAGGAATGTCCAGGAACTTCGTGAACAGATCTCCGAAGTATGGAATGAGATTACGCCCCAAGAATGCCAGAAATTGGTCCGCAGCATGAGAAAACGTGTGGAAATGTGCTTGACACTTAAAGGTGGACCTATTGACTATTAAAATTTCACACTTCATTCATCTAATTTCAGGAGAAATGTTTGTTTCCAAGCATATTTTCAAAGTTCAGATTTAATGATTTTACAAATTGTACCTTTAGTTGCATCTATTAGTTATAATTGCATTAATATGCCCTTACACTTTCTTGATCTTGATGTACCTTTCAATAACATTACATAATAATTCCAATTTTGTATTAAAGTGTTTATTTCATGAAAAGCACTCTCATATGTACTTTTTCTGCTTGTCTGAAAAACACATGACAAGGTGGTCTTAAACTTTTGGTAGGGACTGTAGTTTCGTGATCTCGAATAGTCGAGATAAAAAGTGGTATATTCTTAGTATTTTCTGCACTATAAGTGTCTGAAATTTCTAAAATTAAAAGTTTTCATATAAAGTGTAGAATTAGAGATTTCCACTGCGTCAGGGAATTTCGAAAATTATCCGGCCCAAGAATTTCCTAGTTAGGGAATCGACTTTTTTCACTCCAGATCGTTCCCTTCCCAGTCCCGTCCCGCACATTCATAGTTACAGCAATCAACATGATTCTAATTTCTCGTTGGGGTGTAAGGAGTGACCCTTCTACGTAGTGCACTCAATTGTCAAACACGCTTCCACGTAATACACTCTGGAATGCGTTTTGCAGACTAACTAGGCTCTGGCGTCTGGACCTACGGCCAGTATAATCTTCGTAGGACTGTGTGTGTGTGTGTGTGTGTGTGTGTGTTGTCCTGCGTTTTTTTCTTATGTGTGCTGAGTGCCCCTTTAAAGCCTCAGCTTTTAACCGAAGTCTGAATATTTTAATATTTTAGTTATACGACATTACAGTTAGGTTATTTTAGTTATGGTAAGGGGCGGACCTCGTATAACGTGACGGGTGCAAAATAGCCTAAGTGCTGACGCACCCAAAATTTTAAATTGAAAATTTAAAAAAATAAATTCTCGTTAAAACTTTCTCTCGTTATTTTGTTTGACATGGTAGCCTGTAAATCACAGAAGACAATATTATTTGTGACAGAATATCGCCACAATTTCAACATTTAAATTACATGAACTTTTTCCAGATAGCTCAGAGGTGGCCCTTGAAAAGAAATTGCATATTTTAAATATACTCCCATTACTTCATGCGATATTGATATATCTTCAGGGGCAAGAAGAGGAAATTCATGTTTCAGCAAATTAAAAGATTTGGTAATCCATTGTGCTTTGCTAACAGAAATTAAAGCATATTTTATATTTGAATTTTGAATTACAACTTTTGTCATTTAAGCTTAATGCGTTTTATTTGCCTCCGTGGGACTCTTGCTTAATGAAAATTGTCATTTTGATAATTGTAAGCCCTTATTTTGATTGAAAGAACTAAATATATACTTGCGTATGTAACACTTTTTAGTACATATCATCCGTTCCCTGCACATAACGTAAGACATGTTTTGGGGTAATCGTTCTCGACTCGATAACATACAGTGGAGGAGACGAAATGTTATTCACGTATCGCCATTGTTCCCTGCTTTCGAGCAATATTCATTCTGAAAATGATTTGGCATGAGTTAAAAAATTCATACTATATAGCAAGAGCTGTACGCAATTTCTGCGAATACCATCCCGTTAGTGCGCACGCCCATAAAACTTTCAATCCCCCATCCTGTTGGCGTGCATCGGAGCGGCTTCAATCCGTCCTGCATTTCGCCAACCAACCGTGAGCTCCGTGGTATAGGATCGAATCACATCGAGATGAGCTCGCTTTTGTTTCACCATGCTGGTTGTGCGAGGGGGAGGGGGGAGTTTTATCTATAATACAGTGAGAGAATAAAAGCCCACGGTTACAAATGGCTAAAATTTTCCGTTTCGAAAATTCGAGTGAATATAGTTGTGGACGATTTACGGAGCTGCATATAGGTTGGAAGGTAGACACTACAACGGATGATCGATATGAGGAATTTTGTAACACCGTATAATGTCAGAAAGCAGTGGCGTGCGGTGACATTTTTCGTTGGGGAAGCAGATCCAGAAAAGTTAAGAAAACCAAGAATTTATTGCCTCTACACGTTTATACTGAAATAATGAGCACTCTACCTGATATTGTTTCCTTACGTCTCTGGTATACGTACTATAAGATTGTCTTCAATCTCCGAGTATCTGAAGAGGAAAGATGAATGTCCTGGCGCAATTTTTCATTTATTCGAACTTCATTTGGTCTGTTGTCAAACGTATTTGATGCA
This sequence comes from Lepisma saccharinum, assembly GCF_977018435.1. Classification (NCBI taxonomy): domain Eukaryota; kingdom Metazoa; phylum Arthropoda; class Insecta; order Zygentoma; family Lepismatidae; genus Lepisma; species Lepisma saccharinum. The sequence continues at coordinate 34,294,297 of NC_139229.1, read as the reverse complement.
ACAGACGAACGCGAATGATTGAAACAATTTTCACGATTTTCACACATTGCAATATTTGCAAATCCAGTTTGGCATCACGTAGTTCTTTCCGCAGAAATAGTAAACAATGCCAACACTAAAGTTTCTGAAGCTTTCGGTTTCCACATAACTCGAACGTCGAGTAGTTTGAAAGTTGATTACATTTGAAGTCCTTCTCTGTTGGTACAATTCGGGAATTTCTGAACAAACAAAACAAATATAAATTCACACGCCGGAAAACAGTAACCTCGCAAAGCGCTTGTAAAAAAGGTGATCGCGGCCAGCGAGTGTTACCAACTCTATTAGGCGGATGTGTCTATGGACGTGTTAGATGTCTTAATAGACCGAATGCTCTTTTGTATTTCTCTTGTGCTTTGAAACTTTATAATTTATTTAAAATAATTAAAATTGTAACTCTATTTGTTGATATGCTACAACGCTGGCAGTATATATTATGGGCACTTATTCGTGCAGTTCGCAACACTGAGGACATCAGTAGATTTCAATGATGGCACTCTGGCTTCATTTCAGGCATTTCAGCCCTTACCGATTGGAGACAAAGTTCCCCTCCATGTAAACTTGTCTCCCATTGGGTAATTCAAGGCTTGTTCTTTCTACTTGGACCCTTTGGTGGCTCTGGCTACATGCTGGCCAGGCCAAGGTGATGTGTCGCAGGGCAGGTGTTTTGTCAACACGCCACGAGAGGGTGCGCAAGGCCCCATGTCGGAAAAGGACAAACCTTGGAGGTGATTCTGTTGAGTTAATAGAGAAATAATGAAAAAACTTAAAGTTAAAGAAATAATTTTGTAACCGTAAAGCTGTACAGGAGTGCACGCGCATGTCAGAAAGGCACCAGCATTAGCGATAGGGTATATTTCTAGATATGACGACTCAGTGATATTACAGAATATATTATATACAAATCCTGTGCATGACAATTTATGTTCCTTTTCACAAGCGTTTAAATTGAGATACATTTGCAGACAAACACCTAGACCGTTAAGTGGTCAACTTTGGAGCTCGCCACCAAAATTTCCGGGTTAGAATCTCGGTCTGGATACGGTTGCTCTTTCTGTGTATCCTATTATCAATTTAATCTTACCATCACTATCGTCGCCATTAGGGCGCGTAGTGTGACAATTTTCTGCTTCGATGGTAATAGCTGCTTTCTCCCCTACTCTTTCCCTTCTTCTGTGTCTCTCTGCTTCTGTCTCGCTATCCTCCCTCTCATTCTCTCTTTCTTGTTTCTTATTTCTACTCATCTCCTTATACTTTCCCTTTATTTCTGTTTCTCTCCCTCTAATTTCTTCTAACACTCTATCTCGGTCTTTCTCTGCCTCTATAATTTTTCTACTTGTTTCTTTGTTTCTCTCTCTTTCTTCCTTTGTGTGTATTTATCACTTTATTTTCTCTGTGTCTTTCCCTTTGTTTCTATGCCCATTGTTCCTGTTTGTCGTTTTCTCATTCCGTATCTCTATCGTCGTTTCTACTTCTCTCCCTCTCTGTCTCCCTCTCTGTCTTTCTATTTCCTTTTCCCGTTTCCCCCTTTCATCCTTTCTCTCTCTCTCTCTATTTATATTGTATCTTTCTATCTGTTTCTCTTCCTCTATTTCTGTAACTTTTCTTTCTGTTTGTCCCTTCTCCTTCTTTCTCCTTTTCTCTCTTCTAATCCCTCTCTGTTTGTAATTCTAACTGTTCTTTGGGTGGACAAAAGAGTCGGCAAAGACAATATTTCCGGAGACCAGAGCCCACCCTTACCCACAAGGTGGTGGCGTCATTGCAATGGCATAATCATATCCATAGAGCGCAGGAAAGCACATGGAAAACTTCCCGTTTGCAACGTGCCACCACTTGTAACTCCAGGGTATGGAGATCCGAATTTGCAACACACCGCTCCTTACTCCGGCTGGTCAGTTGGGAGCACCAGTTCTCACCCAGGGATCGGGATTAAGACGATCCGCCCTTCCTCCAGGAAGGTAACCACCGAATTGCTACACGTGACAGTAAATAAAATTCTAAATACTTTATATTAAAAATATCCAAAATCTTTAATCACGAATCGCGCGCGTACATACTGATTCGCACATGTTAAAAGTTATAATTTGTTGGGTCATGCACGCTCGCAGGCAGTGACAAGCAATTTATTTAACACGAAAGTCCGCGCACCGCCTTCACAGTTAATAGCAAGACCTCAACTGCTTACCTCAAGCGCGAGGCGCAGCATAACAGATTGTTCTAACTTACAATACAAACTCATAACACAAAATAGCACAAGAAAAACTGATAATTTATATAACACATCAATGTTAATTAGCGATAGTAAGCTAAAGTTCAGGTTTGCAACAATTAAAAATGCCAACGTGGAAGTTGTTACATCGCCAAGAACACGAAGCGTGGTTCCCCCACTCCTAACATAAACAGCCAATAGGAATACGATATTTTATTGAAAACGAGGGAGAAATACTTTGCTATAATATTACAATATTAAACTATATAGAAATAACTAAACTGATTTTATCAAATAAATCATATTTGCCCTTGCACATAAAAATGATTAAATAAAGACTTAGTTTATAACGAAGACAAATTACTTCAATCTTGTACATTGTTGAACAAAAATAGATATTAAGAAGAAATGTATTTAACTTGTGCTTGAAAAACAATGAAAACGTTGCATATATTATTTGGGATAATTATTAGCCTATAAATTCTGAATAAGTTGCAAAAATACGCGAATAATATTATAACATAAGGTAAAACGTAAATATATACATGAATTATAAAAACAATTAAGTTCCAAGTTCTTAACTTGAAAGTATACGAATAAGATAAATGCCAATATACAACTGAAATCTGCCTAACATGGCGGTCTCCCTCTTTCATCCTTTCTCTCTCTCTCTCTCTCTATTTATATTGTATCTTTCTATCTGTTTCTCTTCCTCTATTTCTGTAACTTTTCTTTCTGTTTGTCCCTTCTCCTTCTTTCTCCTTTTCTCTCTTCTAATCCCTCTCTGTTTGTAATTCTAACTGTTCTTTGGGTGGACAAAAGAGTCGGCAAAGACAATATTTCCGGAGACCAGAGCCCACCCTTACCCACAAGGTGGTGGCGCCACTGCAATGGCATAATCATATCCATAGAGCGCAGGAAAGCACATGGAAAACTTCCCGTTTGCAACGTGCCACCACTTGTAACTCCAGGGTATGGAGATCCGAAAAACTTCCCGTTTGAAACTAATGTTCGCACGGCACGTTAAACGCTAAAGGCACGGTCTGGATTTTGAACAACGCCTTCTCAGTCCTACGACCTTGAATCTAGCGAGGGACATTCGGAGCTCCCGCTTTTGAAATTCAACTCCAAGATAACCAAGACGCTTGCAACGAGTAATGGATATCCGTTACCGAGGTTTCGTCGCAGTGTACTTAATGACCCGTCTTCGGGAGATGGGGAGGGGGGGGCTTCCTCTTTCCTACCGCTTTGCATAAACGTTATCAGAAGGGTAATTAATGTAGCAAATACGTGACCCAATTTATGGAACAGTCGTTACCTCGTCTGATGATGTCTGCATTCACAACTACGCAGCAGGGATCTAAATCATAGGAATTGTCCCTTTTTTAGTCCAAGTACCCATTTCCCACACTTTAGTGTGATTACCGTTTAGGTAATATATATATATTCTGAGTCTGCAATTTATCATAAACTTGACTAAAAACTATGGGTACAGCAGTGGCGCAACCACGAATTTTTGTCGGGGGGGAGTACCAGGATAAACGTACTAACAACAACAATAATAATAATAACAATAATGGCATTATTATTACTATTATTATTACTAGTGGTAGTAGTAGTAGTAGTAGTATCAAAAACGTTATTCTAGCCTGATTTGATATATCACATCACCTCCTTTCCTTTCAAATTTTTGCGTTGAATTCAATATGGCGATCAAAAATATGCCGGATCTGCGCTTGACACACACAGCTAGGGATCTCTCTGTGCCTAACCTATTTCATTCATGACCAGGATAACTGGGCCTCCCCGATGGCGCAGTGGCAGCGTCGTTGCCTTGAAAGCAAGGGGTCCCGGGTTCGATACCCGGTGGAGGCACAAGTGGTTCGGATCCCACTTTAAATTGTAGGTCCAGTCCCGATTAGCCATACTGTGCATAAAGTGGACTTAAAACACCAACTCAACTCAACATGATCAGGATAACTCCTTTACATTTTGTAGGTGGTGTTAAGAGACTTTTGACTCGTCATAGTTCATGTAATGAGGATTTTATCAGTCACATAGTTACATATATTATTTTGTATCTTCTGATCCCATAATATTGCAGTCCCAGAATGATTTTTTGATATGTTTTAGAGTATGGCATGAGGGACCAAACATTTTTTTTTTCAGGATTTTTGGTAATGACTTTTTTTGAGATATTCAAGGTCAAATGTCAAGGTCACGTGACAAAATTATATTTTTATCCAAAGGTAGGCTTCTTATATATCACTGGAAAGCGTGTTTAATTCGCTGTACAATAAGCTTTATTTGAGCTTCCTACGCAAAATAGGGGCGGAGTTACAGCACATTTAGTATAGCTAAGCGGGCTCAAAAAGGTCAATTTATGCGAACTTTGACCTTGAATAATTTAACAATTACAAGACGCACGAGACTCAAAATTTTCATAGTTACTAAGTTCTATGCATAGTTTCAACTCCCTAAATTTCATGAAAATCGGAGGTTGTGGGCTGTGTTGATTTCATATGGAATGACTCATTTATTTCTGATGGGTCGGTTACCCAGAGACAAGTGTCGCTTGTCGTTTGTCGCGTGTCGCTTGAGGGTCTCACCAATCGAACACCGGCTTGTTCGGCTTGTTATTCCACTAGGGTGTAAAATTTTGCTGTTGCGTGATTGATGAGTTCTCAAGCAACATGTGTCGCGTGTCGCTTTGGTCTGAAATTTCATAACAATGAGGCTTGGGAACGAGCCAATTAGTAGTAACGTTTCGCACGGTAGCGGCATGACTGGCCGCACAAGACTGTTGAAATCCTCAAGTAACACGTGTCGCCCGTCGGTTGTCGCTTCGGTGTGAATTCTACCAGATGGAGCTTTCACCTAAGCGACAAACGACGTGAAGTAGATGGTAGTAAAATCACAGGTCTGTCGTAATTTCGATCTCACCACCGGTAACAAGAAATTTGTTCACCAGAAGACGAGAGAAGAGGTGTCTCTCGATAGCTAGCGTTAGAACAAGTACAAAAGCACTACACAATGGACAATGTCCAATCAACATTGCTTGATAAAGGCCGAATCTCACGGAACTGGATTCCCAGTAGGAATGCCCTAGTTGGCTGCCTGGCTAGAGATGATGGCTTTCGGACTGGCTGCTAGACTGGTTTTCTATTTGCTACTCCCTTTCTCTGCTACATCCTGTGGAACAGCGAATCAGAGCGAAAGTTTGGTTATGCGAAGATAATCTGTGACTTTGACAAGATAATTTTTTTATCTATGGTTTTCGATTGTTGGTTGTTTTATGAATGAATCCTGCGAATGTCATGAATACGTACCCGAGCTCATTAAAAATTTTGTGAGTGCACATTCATTACCATATTTTCTTTCGAGCCAATTTCTATCTCATGCTTTTCTTTTAATTTTTTAAAGTTTTAATAACAGCCGTAGGTAGCTACTCTCCTACAACGTTCTTCAAATCGCTCGTCCATCCATCCAGCTTGTCTGCTCTGCGCAAAGTAAAATAACGCTCTTGAGTGTGGTTTATCACCGCGAATAATACAAAATCACGGAGACTCAACATTTCTTATTGGTACCGGGATCGAACCATGGGATGCGTCACTTCCAAGAAGTAGCTTAGGCTTCGTAAGGGCATGCGAAGGATGTACAATTAATATAATCTAAACAAACACTGAAACGAAAGGTGGAACACACAATTTGGTTTAAATACCTTTACGACTGAACCGGCACGGTCATGATCAACATAAGGGTTTACCTGTCTCGTGCAGTAGACCTCGTCAGATGGCTGGTCCTTAATCTGACACGCACAGAAAGTCTATTTAACTGGTTGTCGATAACTTAACTCCAAATGACATCTCCCTGGTCTCAAAATCGGTAAAGTCTAAAACTGAGTGTTCCTTCTAAACTTTAAACGACAGACTCACTCCTAACTTTTACGTAAGATTAACCCTTTATCTCTCTCTCGATATCCAAGCAACGACCTATACTCTCTCCCAAAAACCACCACTTCTTCACCTCTCTCCTCTTCCAAACATTCGGTCATCCCTCTCAATTAACTTCTCCTCCTTTCTCCTCTTACCATTCAATGCTCCCCAACAATGTACAATACCTCCTATCTTAGTTGACACATTCTTAACTTTTCTGCCAGCTGTAGAATGACTGATCTACACAGGAATGTTAAGGATGATACGACCGATAGGTACGGTGACAAGTTTCGTGTGACGCGAAAACTAGCACATGAGCTATTACCACATAACTAGTCCAAGTCCAACTTGAAAATCCAGCAGCAGATCTAGTCTCGTGTGATTCAGACATAATTAGATATGTAACCTGTCAGAATTTGGAATATTATATTGGTTTCTCGAAGAGAGATAGGATTTTCTGAAGACGACTTTGCTTCTAAATGGTCCAGCGTGGTTTTAATGAGCAGAACTAGGTCAGGTTGACAATATGGTTGGAAAATAAAACTCGGAAAGGAATAAATTACTTTGAATAATTTCTAAGAGTCGCTCAGAAACTTGAGATGAAAAAAGTTTGAGAACCTTCTAGATTTTTTTAAGAGCGAGGAAACTCTGTGTAAACTAGGAAGTCAACTCAGAGCTTGTTTTCTTCTTTCCCCCTTTTCTTTTATCTCCTTCTGTTCTATCCCAATTCACTTTTTGGAACCCTTGCTTGCCTAAGAACGAGTCTAACAAAGAAAACATCAACGTCTGAAACAAAGAGAAGGAGGATTGTTCAGGAAAATATTTCCCTTTGAATTTGTTTCTCTTCTCTGCGGGTGTTGGTCGTGGAGAGAAAGCATACTGACGTATCTTGTAAGAATTTCTCTTTTTTAAAAGAGATGATAGTTTCGAAGTACTGAGGACGTTAAGAGCAATGGACAAGCTTATTTAAAATCCCGAGTCAATCTTCGCATAAGGGTTTTACCACAGACAAGGGTATATCTGTCGTTTTACTAGCAATTAAATAATCCCTTTCCCCCTCTCGTTGTATATCCTGTTTTCTATTTGTCATTTTCTCATTTCTCTTTCTTTGCCCTCTTTTTCTTCGTCTTCTCTCCCTTTCTCTCTTTCTTTGTTATTAATTCTTTCGTATTTACTTTCTCTCCTCTATTTCTATATCACCTTTTCCTATTTGTCGTTTTCCCATTCCGTATTTCTCTCTCCCTCATTGTCTTTTTCGTATCTCTCTCTCTCCTCTCTTTCTTTCTCTGTTTCTTACTTTCTTTGTTTTCTTTCTCCCTCCTCTCTTTTTCTCTCTTTCTCTGTTTCTCACTTTCTTTGTATTTCTTTCTCTCTCCTCTCAGTTTCTCTTTTTCTTTCTCTGTTTCTTACTTTCTTTTTGTTTATTTCTCTCTCCTCTCTTTTTCTCTCTTTCTTTCTCTGTTTCTTACTTTCTTTGTTTTCTTTCTCTCCTTCTCTATTTGTGGACTCATTTTCTTGTTTGTCGTTTTCTCATTCCGTATCTGTATCATCCTTTCTACTTCTCTCTCTTTTTTTTTTGTCTCCCTATCCCGTTCCCTCATTCTTCTTGAGTTCACAGAAAATTGATTCGAGAAGAGCTGAAGCGGAAGCCTGATCATCCCTGTTCACACACACACACACGTAGTAAGTATACCCTGGACTGCTTTTTGCAGACAAGCGAGGCTCAGGCGTGTGGACTCGCATCCACCCTAATCCACTGTGGGGCTCGTGTTGTCTCTTCCATATATTTTTGTGAGGGTCTCTCCATCCGTCTAGCCGACCTCCGTGGCGGAGTGGTAATCACAGCGCCCCACGACGCCAGGGTTCCCGGGTTCGAATCCCGACATCGGTATGGATTTTCTTTGTGACTATTCTTTCATCAATGTTATCATATCATCACTCATCCTCATCTTAGCCAAAAGCTAAGCTAAGCGAAGTAATTTAAACTAAATCAATCAATCAATAAATCAACACACACAGAAGCACATAGAGCATCGATGATAGGGTGTGTGGCTGCCATGCGGTAGATCCGGGTCCGATTCCCTTGGTGTGTGATTTCGTGCAGTGTCCAGCAACGATCAAATGGGGTCCACCCATCCTCTAAGTGGGTACCTGGGGGTTAAGGAAACCGGAGAGTGGTGCTGATAAGATGATGTGGGGGACGTGGAGGCAAGGCTCCACATATTCACAATCTCGACCGTTTGTGGAGGTAATGTGATCACCTTCACGCCCCTGTCGCTTTTAACCCCCACAGGTTGGCCCCCGGATACCCATTTACTAGAAGCGGATGATCCCAAGGGCTGGTACATGAGCATCATTGTTAAAATCAATGACCCCTAAAATCGAACTATATATGTATGTTTGTGTGTGTGTGTAATTATATGTACATACATACATATATCAACAACACTCCGAACTGCAATTTACAGAATAACAAGCCCCTGGCGTCTGAGCTCGCGTTGTGTCCTGTCCATGTGTGTGTGTGTGTGTGTGTGTGTGTGTGTGTGTGTTTTTGTGTTTGGGTTTGTGTGTGTGTGTGTGTGTGTGTGATTGTCCTTTCGCAAATTTCATCATATCACCTTTCATCCTCATCTTTGCGATTAGCTAAAAGTTTTGAAAAGAAAAGTAAATTAAAGCAATTCAACAAATCAATTAACATGATAATCATAATTTCTGATTATAATTATCATATTAAGATTTGTAACTTTCTATTTCCATTTCCCCATACTTAAAAGTAAGCGTGTTTTTTTTTAGAATTTACTTTTCCAAATCTGAGACCGTTGGAAGTGGAGTGCTTTTTATCTCCACAACATCCCACTGACGTCAATACGCACACAGTTTCTCAAAACAATTTGGTTTTTAGTTTTTGCTTCTTTCTAGTGTTGTTTATATATATCTACTTGAAGATAAATTTGTATTTAGTTTGTAGAGAAGTTAGATAATTAACATCTCTTTCTTCATGACAATGCATGTCCTCATACCTCGGTCCTTGAGAAAGTTTCAGTTTCTCTAAAAATAGTCTCATCTAGATGGAAGTGACATTTACTAAGTAACTGCTTCCCCTTTGTGTTTGTTCATAAAAGAAATTCCACCTCCCCCCCCTTCTTTCATTCGTTTTTCAGCGAAGCAATCTGCGAAAATGAGCCAAAGAGTGAAAAAAATTAGTTTCATGGAACTTTTATCTCGTCGCCATTGGCGACAAATATGGCAGCCGAAAAATGTAGTTTGTATCACTCCATTTTACCCTCCGACGACCTGGAAGCCAGCGTCATTTGTCACCGGAAGAACGTTAAGGGGGAAAATACGAGAGCACCATTTCACATCTCTTTTTAAAGAGTTTTTAAAAGTTTCTCCCAAAATCCAGTGTTTGAATTTCCTCCCGAATGAGATTCAAGATTTTTTTTCTCAGATTTCTTCCAGGTTATTGTCCTTTGTAAAGTTCTTGACAAGGCCAATTATTTTAATAAATGTATTCCAATGGCAAATGCGATGCAAATATTAAGACCTATACTCTGTCCCGGGTATCTCTGGAGCCAGCGAACGAAAGCAAATCCTTTGTGCAAGTAGGGTTCAGCCAAATGAGCGCGTGAGAAGGAAATGGAGGGGCAACGCGACTGTAGCTTCCATCCGTTTGCTCTGCTCCTCTCGCTTTCTCCCCTTTCTACCGTTATCCGCGGTGTTGCTCCATAGACTCCTGGGACGAAGTATAAGTTACACAGGGGTGAAGAAATAAGCAGTTCCTCTTGTTTTCATTAGCATACAGATGCTAATAAAAATTAGTATGAATAATATTTAAGATAAAAACAGGACTGACACACATGCAGAGCGTACACGAAATATTATCTTGTCTTGGTAACGTTTCGTTCGTTGATATCTCGTTCGACGTTACGAAACCTCGAGAAACGGCACTCTCTATCCTATAAGTATGCAAGCATGCGATACAAATTCAAGCATCCTCTACATCTGAGAAAGTTAGTAGGTTTGTCTTTTTACTCATGTTTCGTTTGTGTGTGCGTCTCTTTCTCAAACTTTTGGCTAATAGCAAAAATGAGGATAAGTGATTATATGATGAAGTGACACTCACAAGGAACACCCATGCTCAGGTCGGGATTCGAGCTGGGGACCCCTGACATCGTAGCAGATCGTACTAGCAATTTCGTCACAGATGACGGTTTATTTGTAATAAAACAAAGCAATATAATTATATTCCGGTATATCTTTCACCTCCAAAGGAGAAGTTCAAGCTTGCCTAATATTCCTTCACGTGTATCATAATTCAATACCAAAAAGTAAATATTAAGAAGGTTTTTTATCGACTGTTATAAAACCTGTACTAAACTTCTTTTATTAAAAATAAACGATTCAAAATTTATAGTAATTAAAATGAATGTAATATCAAAAGTTTCCGAATTTTCCTGTCAGTGTTGAGTGATAATGATTATTTTTCAATTAATCAAGTGCTGCAAATATATAACCTTTTCGTTTCACAACTGTCAGCTACTTATTTAGCGAAGGAGTGAAGGAGTTGTTAGCACAGCGCGGTACGACGCAAGTGGTTGAAGGTTCGAATAACGGCCTAATCTTTGTAATTGTCCCTTCATCAGTGTCTTAATATCATCCGTCACCCTCATCGTCGCGATTAGCCAAAGGAGGCAGAAGAGCGACGCTAAATAAGAAAAATGAAATGAAATCAAAATCATTTAGCGGAGGGAGGTTGGTTTGAAAACTATGTCAATGATTCCGTAACGGAAGCTGTAACAAGTTTCCTTGCGAGATAAAAAATTCAAGAGACCAAAGTATGTTTGTAAAGGTCTCGACAGGAGCATGTGTTACTCTACTTACGAACAGAAACTCCCTTAAGTCGCGTCCGTAGGGAACCACACCAGTGGCAACATTTGCTCAACTTTTTCCTTTTCCAACCCTTCTTTGCCAGGCCTTCTTGGGATGTTGATCGCTAAAAGCTCCATCATTAAACGGATTGAGCTACGTTCGGAGGCTTAATTTGCTTCTTATGTGGTCGCCATGGCAACAAATTCTTCCTCCCTCCAAAGAACTCGGATCCGAATGGCATTTTCTTCCATGGTGTATTGATTGCACGATACAACCTTGCGATGCATATTATCCAACTTTCGGTGGTTGAAAGGGACGTGTATTAAATTTGAAACTCTAACTTGCTCTGAAAAGCACGCGAGATATTGCAAGGTTTTTCTTCCAGTTGTCATAATGTAATTTTAGACGATGGCGGTGCCTTAAAGGTTATCCTTGAAAATTTTACCGACATTGATGAAGAAATATTTACTCTTACTTGTAATCAATAGTGTAGCTTATTCGATATAGAATGCCTAATATTTATTGGAGAACTAATATGTTATATAAAACGAAGAAGCATTTTTCAATATTTTTCATATTCTCATAACTCCTCTTGTAAAAAGAAAAGAAAAAATGAAAATGACTTGTGTCGCAAAAGGTACCAATAAAATATTTTAATCCTTAATCTTGGATCCGATATCCGTATACTTTCTCCTGGATTCGATATCCTAATACCTCATCCTGGATTCGATATCCGAGTACCTCATCCTGGATTCGATATCCGAGTACCTCATCCTGGATTCGATATCCGAGTACCTCATCCTGGATTCGATATCCGAATTCTTAATCCTGAATCGGATATCCAAATCCTTAATCATAGGTCGGATATCCGAATTCTTAATACTGGATCGTATATCCGAATCTTTAATCTTGGATCTGATATCCGAATCCTGAATCCGATATCCAAATCCTTAATCGTGGATTCGATATCCGAATCCTTAATCGTGGATTCGATATCCGAATTCTTAATACTGGATCTGATATCCAAATCCTTAATCCTGAATTCGATATATAAATCTTTAATCCTAGATCCGATATCCCAATTCTGAATCCGATATCTAAATCCATAATCGTGAATCTGATGAGTTAATCCTAAATTCTGGATATGATATTCGAATTCCTAACCCTGGATCCGATATCCGAATAACTAATCCTAGATACAATATCCGTACCTATCCTTAATCCTAAATCTGATATCCGAATCCCTGACCCAGAATATGATATCTGGCGTAAGTGTCGGTGGTCTTATGGATATAAAATTCGTATCTCCAGAAAGAGTACATTATTCATCTTGGTGAAAATAAAAGGAATCACGAGGGAGAAACACATCGACGGTAAGGAAAAGCAACAGCAAGTGAGGACCAAAACAAATATTTCTTCATCCGTATTTTCCAATTTTCCTGCCAGGTGGCACACAGACTAAATATAAAAGTAATGTTGAAATGACGTAGACAAATTCTTAAAAAATTCAGTGTAATCAACAACGAAACACAAGAATATTGTGTGAAAAAGATATGTACAATATACACGCAAAGAAAGAAACAAGATAGCAAATTACAATGGTTAATATTGTACTACCTAGTAAATTTAACCACACTAATTATTTTTATTCATTTTATTTAGTATTGAAATGAATGATTGTGAGATCTGTCTAGATTGTTTAGGGTATAAGTGATTCAGCAATTGTTATATTGGTAGATTTGTATTTCTTGTTGTGAGCTACCATGACGATCATACACAAACTCTGGTAGTTCTAAACCCGAAGGTTTACTGGCGTGGCAACATGGGTGTTCTATTGTCCCTATCCTGGGACACATTCGTACACATTTCCTTCAGGTCCGTCTTAATATTGTCATTCCATCTTCGTTTTGGCCTTCTAACAGGTCTCTTACCACCAGGTTTCCCACGGAGAACCCTGTAAACCTTTGTGTTCTTTCCCTTGCGTGCTGCATGGGCTCCCCACTGACATCGCCTTGATTTAATTATTCTAATAATAGTAGTTAATGAGTATAGATGGCGCAGTTTAGTATTCCGTAACCTTAACCTTATCCATTCAGCTGTTGTTTCATCTGTATCACTTGAAGTACGTATTTTATTTTCAAAAACTCTTATTTTTTTCTTCCTTTAGTATAACAGACTATTTCTCAAAAACAGGAATAGAAAACTACTAAGAAAACTACTATTTTCTAGATACTTTTGATAGATGCGAATACAAGTTTGAATAATTATTATGTACTAGTGTGCAATGTTAATTGATCAAATTGCCTCATCTGTTTTACGAGTATTATCTCTATGTTTTGCGAGAACACCTTTTTCCTTCTGGTAAAAAATCTAATTTTGTCGATGGTAAGGATCGAACCTACGATAGGCCTACTATGATTTACCACAAATCCAGTGCGATAACCAACTACAGGGTTATAATTTTATATTTTCTCTGAAAGTGTGTGCCTAATATGAAATGTTTGATCAACAGTTAATTCTACATTTACAATAACATTGATAAACATCAGTGGCAGCGACTACTGGGACTTTTTCCCCCGCACTATTGCCTCTCAATGCTAAGCCTTGTCTATAAGAGAAAGTAAACTGTCCTTGCCCCCCCCACCCCAGTATTGACACCCAATCCCCGCTACTATTAAAAGCTAATAGTTGCATTTGTTGGCCTGGGTTCATAAGTATGGGAAACGTTTAACATGCTTCTTTTGTAGGTATTTAGCGGATTATTTATTTATTTATTTACTTCTCTTATTTATTTGTGGCGGAGATTAAGGTTCATGCCTTTTCTTACACTCAACCACATACAAAATTTCATAATATAGAACAAATTCATAAATTGATTCATATATAAACATTGCAAATAACGATCACACATATACATTTCATGTCAAACCAACACCGGTAAAAATATGTAATTCAAAGAAATACATAAAATATATATATACATGTACACACAAAACATATATATACATGTACACACACTCAAACATAGGTATATATATATATAGCAGTAGTGTAATTTATGATATAACCATTTCGAGAAAGTATGAACCCCCCTCAGGCAGATTTGGCTACACTTAAAACTAGCTCAACATGCCCATATAAGCTTTTTGCTCAAGTGTGGAACCCTGTCTAATCCAAGATTTTTGTAAAAATGCCCTCGGGAATTTCCCGTGAAAGTATGACCCCCCTCAGATTGATTTGCCTACACTTATAAAAGGCACTTCTGTGAGATTGTTGTCCATAATCCTGTCAAAAATATGCCTCTCTTGATATTTTTTTTGGATACACTTAAAACTAGGCCAAACGTATTAACACACCCACACACACACACACACACCCACACACACACACACACACACACACATATTGACCTTGACCCTGATCTTGACCCTGACCTTGACCTTGACCCTGACGTTGACGTTGACGTTGACCTTGACCCTGACCTTGACCCTGACCTTGACCACACCCACCTACATACACACCTACACCCACCCACACCCACCCTCATACACACCCACACACACCTACACCCACCCACACCCACCCTCATACCCACCCATACACACCTACACCCACCCACACATATTTACTTCCAGTCCACTTGTGGCCTATTTCTGGTTTATTTATATTGCATCATGTTTTGCAACAAAAGTAGACCTAGTGGCCGGGTTCTGCGCCCGAAAGTGAGGCTCGGTGAGGCTCGCCTTAATGGTTTTCTCTTGTAAGGCATGAGCCTCATTTTCTCGCAGTGTTGCCAACACCTTACTCGAAAAAGTTACCAAGGTTTTTATCTTGGTCTAACCTAACCTAAAGCAAGGAGCTGGCAACCTTGCTTGAGGCTTGCCTTACAGTGCATAAAGCAATTTTTGCCAACCTACTGGCACTCTTGCCATAGCCTTTTACAAAAAAGAGAGAGGAGAGACAGAGAGGGGGAAGAGTTAAACAACCGACAATGCTGCCAACACCTACCTACAGCTTTTTTTTCTTCCTACTTAGCAAAAGCTACCTTGCTTGAGGCTTAGCCAATTTATATACTGGCGTAACATACACACACTGGGCAAGGAGAGCCGGCAACAAACACACACTGCCGTAAAAAAGAGAGAGACGGATGGATGGCAACACAGTATGTGTGTGCGTGTGCGTGTGTGCGTGTGTGTGCGTGTGTGTGTATAATATGTAGCATTATTAACTAGAGTGTGTTGGCAACCCACTTACAACTAAAAAAAAAATAGAGATGCCAACGTTGCTGTAAGATGAAGAGAGAGAGAGACCTATAGCTGGCAACAGTGGTGAGCGAATGCACCTTATCGTAAATTTTTTCCAAGTCCCGGGGGCCAATGTTTATATATATCGTGACCTTTGTAAACCTCTCTCGGGGGAACGATGTGCCACACACGCGCACGCGCGTGCCTCTTATTATTTCCGTATTGTGACGCAAACAAACAAATAATAATTGTTGTTTTTTAGGATTCCTGGCCCCTATAACCTCGCCAGGGTGCGTGGTGCCCAACCAAAAAAAAAAGTAAAAGGTTTTCTAACGGCTGCGGTTCTAGATAACCACACCTCTGTAGAGTTTCACGTGTTTTTTTTTCTCAAACTTCCATGAAACTCTACAGAGGACCTCCGTAATGCATGCAACGTGTACTAACGACTCTAGTGTTATTTTGATGTTGTAATATTTTTGGATATAGAGTTTTATTGTGAGATATAGATAAAAATAATTATGTTTATTATAATATTTTCTTGATGAAGATGGAGAATGTATGTGTGTGTGTTACAAATAAAGTTTCATGCTTTTTTTTCTAGTGTGTGTGTATGTGTTTTTGATGTTTCGACAGCATCTGAAACGATAAAAAAAGAAAGAATTTTATTGTTAATTTTCTTGTGTAAAAACAACAACAAATTTTTTTGTGCAAATTTTCTAATTTGTCTCTCGTGCTATAGTGCAAAAAAAAATATTGTAACTGATAACTGATGAAATTGACATTTGTAACTGATCTGAACTAGTGAAATTCGTATTGTGCCATTGTAACTGATTGTGCTAGTACAAAAAATTTCTTATTTGTGCAAGAAAAGATGTTAAACATGTTAAAACTGTTCCGTCACCCTCTCGTTCTTCACGTCGTGGACGAAGGACTTCTCTGCAATCAGGATGACGCTGCATAGAGTATCGGCAGGCAGCGCGTCGTGGAACTCGCAGACGACCTTGATGTTGGTGCGATCGTTGACCACAACCTGCTTTCTCTTAGATGTGTTGATGACAAACATCGGCCTGCGGATTTTGAATTCGCTGGGCGTGTAGTACATGTCCATGCTTCCCTCGGTCACGCGTTTGAAAGAGGTGTAAGCTTCGTAAAGTTTGAGGTAATCGTCTTTTGTCATGTCGAGGTTGTAATTCTCGCGCGGGAACACTTCGTTGCGTCCATTCTTGAGATAAACGTTCTTGATTTTGCAGTCGTCGAATTTGCTGGAATCTTTTTCCTGATTCTTATCGCGCCCGGTCTGAAAGAGCACTACGACGAAATCTGGCATGTCGAACTGTATGTTGTTGAACTGCGTCGTCACGTCGAATTCCATGTGACTTCCCGACGCAACCTTCTGTATGCACTGGTAACCGTGAAAGTGAATTGCCACCTGCGGACTTTTCAAGATCTCCGCTTTGTACTTGAGGGCGTAGTTCGTTTCGTATTCCACGATCGGCATTCTCAATTCCATGCTCCGGATGACGCATTTCGCCGCTTCGGGTAAAGTGTTGGCTATCGGCGTGCCGTCGGCGTTCAAGTTGGTGTATCGCATCAGTGCGTCGTTGTCGTTGGCCGCTCTTCGAAACGTGACCCTCAGTCCTCCCTTCCACATGATCTCCTTGTAGTCCGAGAAGAATCCCGGCAGCAGACGCATGGGAAAGAGCGCCGTGTGACTTCTCGTCGATATTTTGGTCCCCGCTTCGAATCCTCCCGCTTGATAGTATGCTGCGTTCGTTTTGGATAATTTCAATGTTCCCACTGCCGTCGACGTGATGCCTGGATAGTCTATTCTGTCTATGACGGTGTTGTGTTTCCTCACCTCCACCTGCGAGAACAGGTGAGGCACGAAGTTGTCCACGAGTATCAAATTTGCATTGGGCGGAAACGCGTCTCCGCTTTCCTTCTTCACCACGTCGAATTGAAGGTAGAGGTCCGCTCTGTGAGGATGAACGAACCCATCGCCTACGTCCACGTCGTATTCGATCTCCCTGTTTGCTTCGTTGAGATTGGCGAACGTGCGACGGTTGGGAGGGAAAGATTGCAATTCGTAACTTTCGATTTGCTCCATTTTCACTATGCGTGTTATTTATTATACGTTGATCTCCACGATGGCCGTCGTCGTGGCACCTGCGAAATCCACCACGTCTCCTTTCTCGTTCGTCACCACCAACTCTATGTCGTCTATGCGGTTTCGACATACTGGAAAATAGATCGGCGAAGAGGGCGTGTAGATAATCGGTTCCATGAACTCGGAACTTGGTTTGAACGTGGCTATGATTCCCGTCTGCTTGTGACTTCCCAGCAACCCCTCCCCGTCCGAGGATTTCGTGATCATGCCTTCGGCCACGTTGCAGTGTACGTTCAGAGTCTTGATGGCTAGAAATTTAGGAATGTTGGTTGCTACGTGCTTGATGCCAGCTTCGAGTTTTGTGTCGTTCTCGAAACCTAAAAGTTCTCCCATGGTGCCCAGGTCCACGGTCTCCGTCGCCGACACGATTTCCACTCTGTGAGTGACCGAATTTTGAGAAAGGTACGTGCCTTTGGGTAACTGAGCTTGCAAAGTGGAAAGATTGTATTGGCCTGGCGTGACGACGATGTGTTCGCTTCCGACGCTAATTTTGTTGTTGTGCTGCGTGACGTTAGGTATGAGGTACATGCTGTAGAATGCACGCAGAGCTACGGATTTAGGATAGACGATGTCGTCGTGCAGCGTGAGTTTTAAGATCGAAGATTCGCTCGTGAGATGGAACACGCCCATCGTGTTTCAGGTTCCACAATGCTTTCTGGAAATCTTCGATCGTAGGCTTATTTATTTTAGAGAGAAACGCGAGCATGGAGAGACAGAGATGACCGCAGTTCTCGTCTCCGAAATTTTGAATGCGTTCGTCGTTGTAGTATATAGAAGTTTTGTTCGTTTTCAGATAAGGGACTAAATTTGTAGGTGGAACGTCTCCGAAAGAATCGAAAACGAATGCTTTGTTATTGTCATCGTTTTTGTGGTAACATATCCAATGCGTGCCTGGATTTTCTTGACCGTCCAAGTTGACTACTCCACATTCTCTACTTTTAACGGTTGAAGGTAACGAGTCGGACATGAAAACTCCTCTGAAGTTTTTGATTTGTAACGGTTCGATCAGAGATTCAATGTCTCGGTTGGTGAGTGCTGTTGTTTCTTTTTTTTAAACTTTTTCATCACGCCCTTCCCTTTCTTCTCCATGGCCAGGTTGTGACGTTTCTGTTCTTCCAATTCGGCCTTGTTCTTCTTCGAGTCGATGACGGTTTTCGCGATGGCGGCGCTACCGCCGGCCAAACTTCCAACGGCCCCCAATGCTGCCAGGATGGCCGGGATGCTGAATATGAAACCTCCGATCTTTTGCTGTTTCCGCGAACGCTGCAAGCGTCTCAATTGTGGAGTGCTGAGAAGCAATTTCATTCCGTGTCCTTTCGTCAAGCAAGAACGTTTCTTCTCGCGTTGTTTCTTGGTGAGTAACCCATCGAGGGCACCTAGATTTTTTAGATTGGAGTATGGTATCTGGTACACGACACCCTTGGGCTTCATGTTTTTTTTTCACGGTATGTTATTTATATATATAAATGTTCCGAGATTTTTTTGTTTCGCGTAATTTTTTTTTCACGGTATGTTATTTATATATATGTATGTTCCAAGATTTTTTGTTTCCCTCTCGTGTAATTTTTTTTTTTCAAGGATATACTCCGTGCAGAGCCGTTACACAAATTCTATTACGTGCTTCGTTTTCTTACCAAGAAGTTCCTTTGTCCCCTTGTACACGATTCGAGTTTTGTTCTCGATTAAAATAGCTAGCTTCTGGTCGGATAACATGTTAGCATATCGATCTGGTAAAAATAGACTGTATTGTGCGTTGAGCAACAGACGCACCCTGGGACCATACTGGGTGGAAACAATTGAACCGGAAGTTATCGTGTAAGGTTTGCCGACTTCCAATTCCTGAATTTTTACATACTCTACTGACAAATTTAGCATTTGTTGTAATGCTTGGAGGTCACTCATTTTTTCAGTCGTCATATCGAAGGAGAGAAATTTTCAGTGTGTGTGTTAGAGAAATTTAATTTTTTTTTCACGATGTGTGTTATTTATATATACCGAAGATTATTTTTTTTTCACGATGTGTGTTATTTATATATATATTTTTTTTCACGATTTGTATCGAAGATTTTTTTTAACAGAGGAAGAAAGTTCGTGCTTCGGAAAACGCGATGATGTGCGTGATGATTTCTTCAGTTTCCTGTTTGGACTTACGCCAATCATCAGTATATCGTCTTCTTCCCCGTCTCGCCTCGTGCAGTTCGTCTATTCTCTTGTTTAATTTTTCCCCTGCAGCCGAAAGAAGAGTGTCGAGATCACCGCACCTCATTCCACTGATCTCCCGAAGATGGTCCTTGATAAGCATTTCACAAGGGA
Source organism: Lepisma saccharinum (assembly GCF_977018435.1). Classification (NCBI taxonomy): domain Eukaryota; kingdom Metazoa; phylum Arthropoda; class Insecta; order Zygentoma; family Lepismatidae; genus Lepisma; species Lepisma saccharinum. The sequence goes on along the minus strand of NC_139229.1, from coordinate 34,274,524 downwards.
TACGAAATTTCGGAGTTGTTCTTGCTACGTGTAAAAGTTTCCCTACATCCTCGCAAGCGTGTTTGAATATTTTACATAGCAGTTCGGGTGGTAAGTCGGTTATACAAGACATGTTGTTGTTATTATTTTTTTTTACTGTATGTTATTTATTTATACACCCCACCCAAATTTTTGTTTTGTGTTCATGGCGATGGTGGTGCCCAGTGCTGCAACTCTTTCTCCCAACGATGCGTCTCTACTGACGAATCTTTCGAAAGCGGCATGCTCTAACTTTCTGTCTGCTTCGTGACGTGCATCCAGATCCGTCTGCGTGGTGTTGTAGGCGATGTCGTGATCTTTGCATGCGGCGTCCAACGGATTCACACCCTTGTCTCCTCTCTCCAATCTTTTCTCGAGTTTCGTACCCGGTCCGCAGTACTGGTAGCCAGGTAAATGCATCTCGAAAGGTAACTTGTTGATGATGTCGTTCACGAGTCCCTTTCCTTCGGCCACGTTCCAGAATCTCGGAGGCAGCGTGTTGATAATTTTAATGAGGTACCCTATGCCCTTGTCGTCGTTCACGATGAAGTTGGAAAGTTTGGCGCTGATCATGTCCACGATGCCAACCTTCTCGTTGTAGAAATTACGATTGCCTGCATTCTCCTCTCCTGCAATAACCAACAACCTGTCTATGAGTTTTCTCACGTCGTCCACCCAAACGAATTCTTTGGGTAACGTGTTGTAGAGTTTGACGCCGCTGCCTGTTTTGACCTGGTTCCATATCGGTTTGATGAGATTCCTGTACTTCTCGCCGCTGCTCGATTTCACCCTATTCTGCGAGGCGTCGTTGTTTTGGTACAAGGCATCCGTCATGATCAAAATTTCCTTGTAACTCTGGTAATCTTCGTCGGTGTAATCCTTCGGCTGCTTTTTGGCAACGAGTTCCCACAGTCCCACCGTACCCGGATACCTGTTCCAGCTATCCTTATCGCCTAAATTGACTTTAATGTCGTTGCCTTCGAAGGTCACCTTCGATTTCCCAATCTTCCACACCACACCCTCGTTGGTTTCCATGCTCGGATACAATCCGAACACTTCATCCTTGTCGAATTTCCCCGTGCTCAGGTAGTCTCGTGCCAAAGGTCCCAACTCGATTTTATCCGAAGACGTGCTGCTTATGGCTCGACGTCGTGGCACGTCCTTCAGTTCGAACGGCGTCGAAGGAATGCTCGAAATGGGCGTCGGTACGGTGTAACTTTTAGCTGCAAGTGGTACGAGTTCGTTGATCAAATTTTTATTTTGTTCCGTGACACCTTTAATTTCTTTACCTAGATCGCTGATGGCATCGATCACAGGTTGATCTTGACGTTTCTTCTCTTCGTAGAATCCGCGATTCTCGGATTTCCAACCTTTGAAGCGTTTCGCGAGGTAATCGCGAAGCTTAAGATTTTCGTCTTCGATTTTTCGTTTCGTCATAACGTTATTTATACACGTCGTTTCTCACAACGTTGCAACGTTTAGAAAGTCGTTGATTTTGTTTCTGTATTTTCCGTCGTTGCGTTTCCTCGTCATGTCGATCGTCGCGAATCCGAAATCGTCACTGTTCCAACAGTGGGAGCAGCGTTCCGAAAATTGATTGTAGTTCATGTCTCCGCCTACGTAGTCATCGTACGCGTGCTTGAGGTTGGTGTGATCTTGACGAAACAAACATATGAAATTAGCGTTGTCGCGTACTAACTGTTTTGGAATTTTGGAAAACGTTTGAGCTAGGTAAAAGCAATCCATTCCTTTGTGGCGACCTTGCGTGAAAAAGTTGCGAATTTCATTTTGATTTTCCAGGATGACGTCGTCGAACACAACGACTGAATTTTCACGGCAATCGTCGAGTGGAATGATTTCAGATGCGAACGTTGCAATGTCCAGACCATCGTACAGTTTCATCAGTTGCTGGTATTTGGATTGCTCCAAACTTTTCGAGAACACGTACAGGTGCCTGTTCTTCCAATCTAACCAATTCGGTGCGAGGAGAAAATTGTCCACGAGCAGTGTCGTTTTCCCACACCCCGAAGGACCTACGATTAGACAGCGGTTGCTGTCGGGAAGCAACCCGCCGTTCTTTTTTTTCGTTTGACTTTCCGAATCCGGTAGACGCTTCACCACGTTCCACGTACTCACAAGATCACTTCGTTCGCGTCGATCCAACTCTTTTCCGGAAGTCCCAGCCATTTGACAAACAGTTTGTCACCTTTCCTACGCAATACTTTCTCGATGAGGTACGTGTCAGGATGTTTCGTTTTAGAGAGTTCCTCTTCGTAAAATCTTCCTTTCAAAATCTCGCCGCTACTATCTTTTATTATATACGTATGTCGGTTTCCGGGTAAAACTCGAATCACCGTAAAAAGTTCCGTGCTCCAATTTTTTGTGAATCCCTTCTCGAAGGTGCGTTTGAATTTGCTGATTCTCACCTGGTCTCCAATTTTGAATTTTGATTTCTTGGTAGTCGTGGGAGTGTACTTTGGACAGTAAACTGTAGAAATTAAACGATGCTCGTCAGATTTCGAAACGTCAGCTGGCTTCATGCCTATCGTTCTGTGTACCGTATCATTATAGGTGTCGACGAGTTCCGGCAGGATGTCGACCCATTTGTAATTTCCCCGAAGCGTGAATCGTTTCCACATGTGTGTTTTCAAGGTTCGATTAAATCTTTCCACGATGCTGGCTTTGATGTGACTGAAGGTCGAATAATGTCGAATGTCATGTTTTTTAATAAACTTTTGGAATACGGCGTTGTAAAATTCTTTACCGTTGTCCGTTTGCAAAAACCGAGGTCGTCTGTTGCTTTCGCGAAAAATTAATTTGAATGCTTCCGTGACGCATGTTCCCGTTTTGGCTTTCAACGGCAGAGCCCATGCGAATTTCGAAAATGTGTCTATGACGGTGAGGAGGTACTTGTTGCCCTTGTTCAATTTATGTACGTTTTTCAAATTGCCGCTACTCATCTCCACGAGGTCACTTTGCCAGAGGTCATCGATGCCCTTGGTTACCACCGCCAAACGTTCGTAGTTGCGGCGTGCAGGTTTATGCAATTCTTCGACGATGGCTTGCCTAGACATTTTTTAGAGATTACGTTTGAAGAGAAGCACGAGCGTGATGGGATTCAAAGAAGGTGGCACCTCGCTCGTGTTTTGAATGATCAGCTTATCGCCGGCACTCACGTCGAAAACGGTAAGATCTTCGTCTTCGTGTATTTCATATACGTTGCGCGTTTCGTTCCAACGTGCCAGAGGAATGTTTCCTGCTTTCTGGACACCACGATTCGATATCAAGGTCATGGTGGGAACGCTAGCTTTTCTGCCGTGAGACCAATACGAAAATTCGTTTATCTGAATCGTGCCATCGAGGAGAAACTTGTAGTACGGATGATAAGGATGTAACATGTACAGTTTGTTACCTTCGACGAACGTGGAGATTCTCTGTTGATTGGGTACGCTGTTGATTTCGATGGCTTGCAGAGAATGCAGTTTGGCGAATTTAGTATCGACGCTAACGAGGTTGCTGTGAAGCTGTCCCAGTGTATTTTGTACGGGCAACAAATATTCGACTATGGTATCTGTTACTGTAGAAAACGACGGTTTGATTTTCACTTCCACGTTCAACTGCTTGTAGTTTTCGTTGAGTTCTTGCAACTTGGCACCGAAAGAGGCCAGCGTCGATTCCTGCGTGGATTCCAGCACTCCAACTTGATCTCTGATGTTGACGACAATACTCTGAAGGTTCTCGACTTGATTCAATTTCGAGCTTTTCTCGGTAAGATCGTTCACGATGCTTCGCATCTCTGTAAACTGCGTGTGAAGGTCGGCGACGCTCTGCGAAGTGGGCAACGTCGACACCAGCGAACTGATTTCGTCTCGAATCTGTTCCACGTTTGCCGTTTCCGTTTCCAGTCGTTTCAGCATTCGAGATATGTTCCTTTTCAAAGCGTGTAATTCTTTGGAGGTGGGTAGATTGGCCACCCTACTCTCGAGATCGCTCAACGAACTTTTGATGTCGTTCGATTCGGATAGTGCCGTCACCGCCGTTTTCAATTTTTCCAAATCTTCGCTCGAAGGTACGCTCGTCCGTAACGATTCCAAGTCACCCTGTATGTTGTCGAGGACGTGATGAAAATGAGCAAGATTCGTTTCGACGTTCAAATTTTCTAAATATTCAATCTTCTGCTGAACCGTGCTTAACGTGTCTTGAATGCTCGTCAACGCGCTTGCTTCAGCGTGAATATTTTTAATTTCTTCGTTGATCAACTCCAGAGACGCCTGAAGCGTAGCGATGGTGGTTTGAATGTGTTCGAAATCTTGATAGGCCTCCAATTGAATTTTTATGTTCGCGACGCTTTTACCGATGACCTGCAGTTCGTCCGACGATGGTAGGTTCGTCATGGTATCTTCCAAAGTCTGAAGCTTGGATTTAATTTCTTCCAACGTGCCGGTGAATTCTTCTTGTAATTTGGAAACGACGACGTGCAAGCGTTCCGCATCAATATCGTTCACGACGGTTTGAAGTTCAGAGAAATTTTTTTCTATTGCGGAAGTTCGTTCTTCGATTTCGAGTTTCAATTTTTCCAAATCTTCATTTTTCGATTGAAATTGCTGTAATTTGGCCAAATCATTTTGAAGCGAATCCACGCTCAACTGTATATTTTGAACGTTGTCGTAAGAAGGTACGTCAACATAATTTTTTATGAGCGTTTTCAGTTCGGAATCGATTTTCAGAATGGGGTCGAGACATTGCGTTTGGAGCGTAGCGATCTCCGACTCTAAACTTTTGTTTAAGGTCTCCTGCAAAGCGATCAAATCGCTCCTCAACTTTTTAATTCGGACGTCCAACATGAGAATCTCTTCTGCGTGGTCTACACGCTTGGTGTTGCCGAAAATGTCGTTAGGCATTTTGGTTAACGGTTATTTATAATAGGATAGACGATACGTAATTCTACGAAGAGAGGAATGAGTTTGTCGTAATCTCCTAGGAGTTGAACGTAAAGATAATCTCCTGCAGAAACATCGTACGTAATGTTAGAAAGCATCTTGTCGTGCTTGATTCGAAAAATGTTCTTGCCGGTAGATATTTTGATTTCGCCTACGTTTTCCGGATTCACGGTGATTTGAAGTTTCCCGTCGATCGGAATCTCGTAGAAATGTAAATTGTTATTGAAGACGTAAAACATCTTGCCCACATCGTCATTCAATTTCGTCCATATACTGTTGAGGTGAACAATTAGTAGACCATTAAGTTTAGATAACACGGAAGGTAAGAGGTTATTGGAATTTGTTGGTGCAGTTTCCATGATGGTTTGCTTTCTGTATCCGAACAAGTTCATAGGCATACTGGTTATTTAAGAATACGGTCAAAGTTTTTTTTTTTTTATAAATCTTCTGTTGAAGATGGGCATATGTTGCAGGTTTTGCTTTCTGCTAAGCGATAGTGCCCCCACGGCAGTGTGTGAATTCCGCACTTCAGGATACACCTCTTATCATCGTGCGCATCCAAAGCAATCTTCCTGACAATGTTGGTTGTCAATTTATGGTTGACGCTCTGGATTCGATACTCTTTTCGTAGAACAGGTGAGCGAGTTTTCAGGCATTCAACATAATCCTCGAATGCGAGATGCTTTTGTACAACCTGCCTACCTACACCCTTGGCCTTCTTGGTGACAGACCCCTCGGCCCGAATTGCATAGGCTTTGGCCCGAAGTCCAGCAAACTCAAGAATAACATCCCCGTCCTTCTCGTCCTTGAGTTTACCGGGCACCTTCTTGTTTCGGGCCAGGATGCCGTACTGGTTCGGCTGAGGATAGCCTGATGTGTCGAAAAGCTCGATGAAAGCTGGAATCGACGCTATATCCTTATATGCATCAACTGTGCGAACATGGTAGACCAAGCTGTCCGTATCTGTATATAAAAGAGAAATGCCACGATCATAATGTTTGGACAGTGTACCATAATGTGTCTCAAACATATGCAACTTGCTCAAGTCCAAAATCGTGGCACCAACATAAATTGGCTTTGTCAGGTGCACCACAGGTTTATCCATGTGGACCAGAGCCAACTGCTCATTATAAATGGCCCTCGATTTAAACAACGGGCTTCCAATCAGCTTACGACATCGCTTCGCATTGGTAACCAGCCTAACGTCCACGCGATTTCTCACGTTCTCCATCGTTTTACCGAACACAGCATTGTTCATCAGCTTGAAGAAGTTTTTGTCAAGCTCCGAGGTTGCAGCGATGCGGTGTTCGGTATTGGCTTCGATGTAGGGTACTAACCAGTTACCGTGCTCGAACCTGAGGATGCGATGAATTTTACCAATTGTAACACCTTGCCTCATCAACCAAGCAAGATTCAGGTAATGTAGCACATACCTCTCTTTGGGCTCAACATCCATGATGAGCTTGGGTTGATTCGAGTTAGGTAAACGCTTAAATTCTGGAGCAGGTGGTAACTCGCTGAATACATCATGGAGCTTCTCGGGGAATTTAATGTCCACCTCGACAAAAAATCCGTATGTACTATCTTCGAAATTTTTCACGTCGAAATCCGAAGGATTAACCCACTCGAATCCCTTGTACGGAAGTTTCTGCATCATGGAAAATCCATACAGGTTGTTTACATCTGTGTGGAGGATGTAGCTTGTTGTTTTAGAGGGATCGTAACCGGTGGCCATGTATTGATTGTTAGCACGTGCATAGCGTTGCGTCACCTGGACTATACCGCCTCGGATGCCTCGTTCCAAAAAAAGTAACTTTTCCACATCAGTAAGAAGCTCGAGTTTAATCCTGGTCATGAGCAGCATGGCCGACCATGCTAGTCCGGGGAGGCTGTAGAAGTAGGCAGGGTCTAGGTGGTAGATGTTTATTGCTGTCGCGCGAAACGCCTGCAAAACGTCCGCGAGGAGCGTCACGTCAAGCTTTAAATATGCGTCGTGATAATCCCCAAAATTTCGACAACCTAACTCTTTCCACATGGACTGGGCGTGCTGGTATTCCTCATCTGTTATGCTAGATCCTCTCAGCCGACTGTAGAATTTATCCTGTGGAGGGAGCGATGTTTCCTCGAACTTGTCGGGGTCCGTTACGTACTCGTAGGGGTAGACCCCCTTACGTCTGATGAGCCCCAAACATCCAAAGTTTGGAAAACTAGCTGCAGTGATAGTCAGCTGCTCGTCCCTAAGCTTGCCTGCAAGAGCATCAAGGCTTGCATGGAGGAAACGCAGCGAGTCGAGAAACCGAAGCTCGATAGTTGCTTCCAATTCGGGGATAGACACCCACTTACTCACGCTAATGTAGCGCTCCTCGTTCTGTGCTAAGACCCTGATACGACTATCATCGTAGCCGAGATGGGGTACCAAGTGATGAAAATCGTATTCCGAGCCGTTGTGAAAGAAGATGGGAATAAAGCGCGGGTCCCTAGCTTTTAAGTTGCACGTGTTGCACCACGGACCGATGTAGCTACCAGTACCATAATGGTCGTGGTGGTGCACTTTACTGTTATCGTCGGTGAAGACCAAGTTGCAAACAGGACAGTTGGTTGCCTCCTCGTGCCTACGCTTATTTTTAGGAGAAAGTCGCCACATGCGCTTGGGGGACAGCAACTCCTTTCCTATCTTTTGGGCCTCCTCTACCATCCTCTGCAAGAAGTGCTTGACCGGGTCGGGACCGCGATAGACATACGGCTCGGGGGCAACACGTTGGTCTCGCCGCACCACAACGTAGGCGTAACTCGAGGCCTCGTGGAGTTGGTAAGGGGTGGTGGAAGAAACTTCGGGATCGGGATAGCAGGTGGAGAGGGGTTCGAGGAAGGCTTCGAAGTCTGCTACAATGATGGCAGGATGCTTTGCCATGGCACTGTGCATGCTAAATTTTTCTGTCGCACCAGGATTGGGTAGAATAGTTCGTGCAGGTTTGTTGGTACTGCAGTAACGCATGTGGCGAGCGAGCTTTTCGGCAGCGATGTTGGGACCTCTGATGCGCTGGTAATCCTGCTGTTCTCGATTATGAAATGTAGACAAGCACCTGCGACAAACTTCTATGTGGGTTTTGTCTTTGCTCCGTTGGCTCGAAACAAGCCGAGAGAGGGAACGGATAAGGGTGTAATGGTGATGGGTTTCGTCCTTGATGAGCAAGAGGTTGATTTCTCGTGCCTCTTTGTTGTTGCTCACGTTGCTCACAAGATGGGGTGGACCTCATGTTTGTTCTCGGTGAGACCGTAAACGTTTATGGCTAATTGTAAGTTGCGAGCACGTGCCTCAAACTTGCCAACATCCGAAAGTGCCACCGGGTAGTCGATTCCCACCATTGCATCCTCCAACTCCGACTCGTACTGCTCGTAGTGGGTAACACGACACGGATGATTTTTTCTGTCGACGGGGTGCAACGCTGCCAGCACCGACCAGACGAAACACTTGTTATCCCTGTTCTGAATATTCAGAACAGCCTTCTTTGCTGCAACATCTGGTGGTAGAGGGACGTAACTAGACCCGGACATTGGTGCAAACTGACTAAAAGTAACACACAATTTATGGGGTTCTCCACAAAGCGAACCGCCCGAGCCTGTGGCCTCGTGCTCCTCCTGTTTAACCAGCAGCTCTTCGGTAAACTTGTCGTAAATTTCTCCAATGCTGTCACCATCCGCCAGATGCAGCGTTTTTGCTTTTGTTGCATGAAAGAAAATGTATCTTTCATCGTTCGGTTTCTTGTATGTGCAACATAGCGTACCGTAGAATTTAGTGGAGGAGTGCGTAGCCAGTGCATTACTAAGAATAGAAACTATCTCTGCTCGCTTCTCCTCTAAAAAGCTACGAACATCGCAAGAACCGTCCGACAATCGGACGTAATCTTCTAATATTCCTCCGAAAGCAGACTGGTCTGCTTTCATCGCAGGCTTGACGCCTTTGGCGGGTGGTGCATTGATGGAGGCTGCTTCTGCCTTCCTCTTGGTGGAGGTCGAAGGCTGGGCCCCAGATGTACTTTCGCTTAGACAAGTAAGCTTATGCTTCTTGGCATACGCAATTGTGATGTGTTTATTGCATCCGGAACATAGTTCAGTGGCAGCCAAATGCTTGCCTGGCACGCAGGTGCGACAATGTCTTGCAAAATTTTTACTTGATATGGTTCTTTTGCACACAGGGCAACTTTTCATGGAGCGCATTTTTTTTTTATTTTTTGGGGTATGTTTATTTATATGTGATCTGTTGGTGGTAGTGTGTTTACAAAACAAAAAATGCCTTATGAGAAAAATTTTGTAAGCTAATTCTAATTAGTGTTAGTTTGAGGGGTTTATTTATATATGGGTGGTGTTGTCTTCCTCAAATATGTGCTTTAATCAACCCTATAAAAAAAATAAAAAAATATATAAGAAAAATATGATTGTAGATAGAAAAAGCACAATAAATATTGTATGCATGTGTAATTCTATTTAGCTTATTTTTGCTAGACACAAATCTTCTTCAGATTTTATTGCCTACTAGTATATTTTTCTTCCATTCTAGTAGAGGTGTGAAACTATGAAAATATTTTTGTTTATATATTATATATTCTATTGTTTTGGCTGATATAATAGCAAATATATATATATATATATATATATATATATAGCTATTTTGAAATTCAAAAACTTTCAGGTATATTTATTTTTTACATGCAAACATACATCATAAAAAATTACACAATCGTATTTTTTTTCCATATACACATTTTTTTTTTATTTTCAGAAAACAAAATTATTTTCGATCTCCATTTTTTAAAAAATTTATTTGTGTTTATAGTATTTGTCGGGCAATAGCAGATAAAACAAAAATAGATTTTCTACGACCCATACTTTACGAGTTACAAAACAACTTAGAAATTACATCTTGAAATTTTAATTTAAAATAACTCGAAAACAGTAAGCTCTAATCATTATGTTTCCAATAGGTTGCAGAGTACCTTCAATTTTTTATCAAATATCATTAAAATTTTCGAAATAGGGTAAAAACTAAGCCAGCAAATCAAGTTTCTCAAAAAATAAAAAAATTGTCTATATTTTCGAAACTTGAGGGGGTGGAATCGATTTTATTTGCTAGTCGAATAGTTTTCGTCAAATCCTATCCAACAAACTTAAAATCATCATCCTAGGTCAATTAGGAGCCAAGAAAATCAATGTCTTGGAAAAACATCTTAAGACAAATGTCTTAAGAAAATTTTCTTGACAGACCGGAAGTAACATCTTGACAGACCGGAAGTCGACTTTCTTAAAGATTAAGACAAATATCTTAAGATGTTTTTCCAAGACATTAATTTTCTTGGTTCCTATGGGGCCTAGAACCACGCAACTTTGGATTATGTATATACCGTTGTTTTTTCCTACATATTTACTAGGGTTCGATAGTGCTGTGGTTGTGTTGTTGCCTTGTAATCAAGAGGTCCTAGGTTCGAACCCGATAAAAGTATATAGTGGTTCGGATCCTACTTTAAAAAACTGTAGGCCTAGTCCCGATTAGCCTTACTGTGCATATGTGAATATAGGAAAGTACAATGCAAAGTCAGCAATGTGTGATGTGGTCAGCACCAAATATTTTAATTTTATATGTATATTTAAGTTTCATGCATCGACATGGTAGTCTTCCTATATGCTTTTATGGTAAGGTGCTATACACAGAGGAGCACTTTATTTAAGCATATTTAACTTCTCTTTCCATCTCTCAATCTATTCATATTTGACACAGTCATTGCAAGTCGGCCATTTTGTTTACGTGGCAATTAGGCTTAAAAAAAACTTTGACACACTCATTGCAAGTCGGCCATTTTGTTTACGTAGCAATTACGTTAAAAAACTTTAAACCACATTATTGCTATTTTTTTTTGTGAATGCTTGTTGTCATAAAAAAACATAATTAGATATATTTTAATTTAATTTTATGTTTAATATCTTTTCTGTGTATAAAACTAAATAATAATAAAATTCGAAACACTATGTACCTCCACTAAATATCAAACGCACAAAAAAAAAAACAGGCTAACACACGCAAAATTATACTGGTCTGCCAGACGCCAGAGCCTCGTTACTCTACAGTCCAGGGTGTACTACGTGGAAGTGAGGTTAACTGTTGGGCGCCTTACCAGAAGGTCGCCCTCTTACACCCCGCATATTGCTATATTTGTGTATGCTTGATGCATATAACAAATTCACGCAAAATTATACTGGTCTGCCAGTCGCCAGAGCCTTGTTACTCTACAGTCCAGGGTGTACTAGATGGAAGTGAGGTTGACTCTTGGGGTGCCTTACCAGAAGGTCGCCCTCTTACACCCCGCATATTGCTATTTTGCATATGCTTGATGTATATAGTAATATGTAATAAATATATATATATATATATATATAAAAAAGCAAGAAAAAAAAGAGAGATACATACAACACACTCAAAACTTGTATACTTTCTCTCTCTCTTTTTGCATGCTCTGCGAGTATATATTCCTTCCACAATATGCTTAAGAACTGTTTTACCTCTCATCTACAATTCCTTTACATCTGTTTGACTATTACAGAATCAACTCACAGAAGCAACACTACCTATTTATAATAACACAAAGCCAACTCATGCAAGCTAACAAACAAATTTACTCACGCTAGTTAATTTCAATCACAATCACAATGTTCTCCTTGCAGCTCACAATAAAAATAGGACCTGATGCCCTCGAGCTTCTAGTTTTATTAGTCGAGGAGTAATATGTAGGTTAACAACGTGGACTAGTAGAAATCCGCTCTAGAAAATAGTTCCATACTTCAATTTTTAGCAATGTCATTTTCCTACTTTCGTAAATTCATCACGTTACCCCCACCAATGCTGTTACCTGACGTCATTATTTCTCAACAGTTGGCTGAGCTGATGTGAAAATTACATAGCATCATCTGTGCTGAACACGAATTTTTGAACAAAATAATGACGTCAGCATGAAATTCCATCATTATTGTTAGCTTTTGAAAAAACAGGAAGTACATCCGCCACTGTGAATAGCCAGAAATGCCGCCCCCAGTCATCCATCTCTCTTACAACAGTATGTGCGTGCTGGCAAATCTCTCTAGTTGCAGGTTTTTTAGTTAACTCGTAATCCTCGTCAAAAACTACAGTAACATCATAATGTCATATTGCACAGAAGAGGGAGGACATCGTACACCACTGTTGCCAGCTATAGGTCTTTTAAATCTCTCTTTCTCTTTATCTTACAGCAACGTTGGCATATCTCTTTTTTTTAGTTGCAGGTGGTTTGCCAACACTCTCTAGTTAATAATGCTACATATTATACACACACACGCACACACACGCACACACGCACACGCACACACATACTGTGTTGCCATCCATCCATCTCTCTCTTTTTTACGGCAGTGTGTGTTTGTTGCCGGCTCTCCTTGCCCAGTGTGTGTATGTTACGCCAGTATATAAATTGGCTAAGCCTCAAGCAAGGTAGCTTTTGCTAAGTAGGAAGAAAAAAAAGCTGTAGGTAGGTGTTGGCAGCATTGTCGGTTGTTTAACTCTCCCCCCTCTCTCTCTCTCCTCTCTCTTTTTTGTAAAAGGCTATGGCAAGAGTGCCAGTAGGTTGGCAAAAATTGCTTTATGCACTGTAAGGCAAGCCTCAAGCAAGGTTGCCAGCTCCTTGCTTTAGGTTAGGTTAGACCAAGATAAAAACCTTGGTAACTTTTTCGAGTAAGGTGTTGGCAACACTGCGAGAAAATGAGGCTCATGCCTTACAAGAGAAAACCATTAAGGCGAGCCTCACCGAGCCTCACTTTCGGGCGCAGAACCCGGCCACTAGGTCTACTAACAAATTATTACCTAATATTATGCAATAAATTATTAGACATGTGTTGTTTTCTGATTGGTTGGTTATGACATAATGTGATGATGTGTTATATTCTGATTGGCTTATTGTTTCAGATATTTTCAATGCGGTCCGTGCTTAGGCTATATAAAGAGATTTTGCATTGCATATCAGCCAGTATTGTGAGACTGTTGAAGAGAAAGGGTGTGTTGTTGCAGTGCTGCTCATATTTTTTAAACACAAAAATATTGCAGATTTGTATAAATTGAATTGCAAATCTATTTGATTTAATATACAGAATTTTTGACAACCTGTCATAGGTTTATTAAGTATAGAGTTTTGATTTGAACCCCAAGAAATTTTATATAAATACCAAAGCCAAAAATATTAACACACATACACACACACACACACACACACACACACACACACACACACACACACACACACACACACACACAAATCACACTACTGAACCCAACTGATATTTATTATTAAGCATAGAATTTTGATTTGAAACCCAAGAAATTTTATATAATAAACCAATAATAAAAATGCCAAATCAAAAACATTGTAATCAATGCAATAAAAATATATCCAGCCCCAATTGGGCTAAGCATCAAAAGAATTGTAATCCAGACAAATACAGAACTCCCACAAAAATATGCCCTAAATGCTATAGAAAATATAGTCTGGAATATTTCACATATAAACATAAAGGTACTTGTTCTGCACAGTCATCAATATTTCCCCCCACAACCATCTACATCTGGTCTGAAAAGGAAGCATGAAACACCTGTTAATGCTGGACCGGCAAAGCAGCCACGCTATGAACCCATCCATAGCAGTTTTAATGGCCAACTTAGGGATCACCGGTTTGTATCAGAGCCAAAATGTGATATTAAGAATTTTTTGAACAGTATAAATTCTGATGTGCAGACAATTCTAAATGCACAAAATGGCTCTTATAAGCTGTCTCTCAAATTGTTTACACAATATAAGAAACCAAATGGCACAAAATTTACACAGCCCCACATAACAGAAACTGTACCTGTATACTCAAATGCAAATTCAGACAAAATAATAAGCAGTTTGATAGATCAATTGAATATTAAACACTCTGAATTTGCTGGAAAAGAGTCAGGATGGAGCCTATGCGGATCTCCACACAAGCTCTATGTTAATATTTCTGAATTCAGCCCATTACAAGGATCTACATATTTGCCATTACCTGCCAATATTAAAAACAAACAAGCCATGGTTAATATAAAAAATAATGATGAGAAATGCTTTTTGTGGTGTATTTTAGCTGCTTTGTATCCAGTTTCAAGGAATCCTGAGAGAATAACTTATTATAAACAACATGAACATGATTTTGATGAAGCATTGGAGGGTTTAGAATATCCAATGTCTGTTCAGAATATTGATAAATTTGAAAAAAAGGCCAGGAATATCAATGGTAAACAATTATCTATTAATGTATTTATTTGTTCTACTGGCCGTGGCAATTGCTTGATAGCACCTCTCAGAATCAGTACATTTGATAATGATTCTGCTGTTCCGATTGATCTGCTCTTAACTGAAGGGGATGATACATACCATTATACTCTGATACACAGTCTTGAAGCTTTAGTCAGAACACAACTAGACAAATTTAATAGAATATTTAATTTGTGCAGAAGATGTTTAACTGTATTTGATGGTCAAAAAATGGTGAATGGGGTTCGGGAAGAGAATGCAGAAATTGCTAAAAACAAGTTAATTGAGCATCTGAAATACTGTGGGAACCATAAACCTGTTCATATGGTGATGCCTAATCCAAGTGAAAATGCCAAATTCAAACAATTTGAAGCCTTGTTGGAACACCCAGCATATATAGTCTGTGATTTTGAATCAAATCTCAAACCTCTTGCATTCTGCAGCCCAGATCCTGATGAACCTTCAAGTACATCATACCAGCTACATGAACCTTCTAGCTTTTGTTATATAATTATAAGGGATGGTGTAGCTAGTGAACCACACTTATACATGGGACCAGATGCTATCAAAAAATTTGCACATAGAATAGAAAATGAGTGCCATGACATAGCATCTAATATCTTATTAAAATCAAAACCCATGTTGCCTTTAACAGAGAAACAGATTGAAGATTTCAACAATGCAGAAAAATGCCCGGTATGTGATTCTGAATTTTCAGATATAAATATCAAGGTACATCACCATTCCCATACAGATGGTAAATTCTTAATGGCCCTGTGTAATAGCTGTAATATTAAGATCCAGAGACCAAAATTTATCCCTATATTTTGCCATGGTGCATCCAATTATGATTTTCATCATCTGATCAGATATGAGGGGTTTGACAAGCAGAATTTAAATATTTTAGCTGAAAATAATGAGAAATATATTGCTATTAGCAAAATAATTAAAGTTAATGGTGTTCCTATTCACTTAAGATTTCTTGATTCATACAGAATTTTATCGGCTAGCCTGGCTACACTGGCCACTCAATTATCTGATGATCAATTCAAAATCACATGTGCTTTGTTTCCAAACCAGGACCTGAAATTAATTAGGCGGAAGGGTGTATATCCATATGATTATGTTACAGATTTTTCTAAATTTGATGAGTGTTCTCTGCCACCACAACAAGAGTTTTACAGCAAAATCAGAGGATCTGGAATCACTGATGATGATTATCACCATGCCCAGTTGATGTGGAACAATTTAAAATGCCAGACATTTGGTGATTATCACAATGCATATTTAAAACTTGATGTGACCCTCTTAGCTGATATACTGCAGGCATTCAGAAAATCTTCCATGCAAAATTATAAACTGGATCCAATGTATTTTTACAGTGCTCCGGGCCTAGCATGGTCTGCAATGTTTTTAAACACTAAAATGCAATTGGATCTGATCAAAGATCAAGATATGTATCTGTTTATGGAGCAATGTATAAGAGGAGGCATGGTACAATGTTCTCAGAGATATGCCAGAGCAAATAACAAATATATTCCTGATTATGATCCAGCACTGCCATCAAATTATATACTGTATGTAGATGCCAACAGCCTCTATGGTTATGCCATGATGGATAAACTGCCATATGCAGGGCTTGAGTGGGTTGAAGATTTCAATATTGAAGATCTTAAGGATTTTGATGACAGTGACTATGGCCTCTTCTTAGAGGTTGATCTGACAATTCCAGATAATTTACACAACATATTTTCTGATCTGCCCCCAATTCCTGAGGTTCAGTGCTCACCTGGCTCTAAACAGAAGAAGCTCATGATGACTCTAGAGCCAAAACAGGGTTATGTCATATATTACAAAAACCTCCAGTTCCTGATGAATCATGGTGTTCAAGTGAGCAAAGTTGGCAAAGTTTTGAGGTTCAGGCACTCAAGATGGTTGAAGCCATATATTGATACAAACACAGAGCTTCGAACATCTGCAATGAGCCAATTTGATAAGGCCTTGTTTAAATTGATGGTCAATTCAGTGTATGGCAAAACAATTGAAAATGTCAGAAAACATATTGATGTTAAAATAATTACTGACCCCAGCCGGAGCAAAAAATTGATAGCAAAGCCCAACTTCAATTATAGAAGAATTTATGATGAAAATATGGCACTTTTTAATATGAAAAAAACAAAGATTAAGTTTGATAAGCCTATTTATGTAGGGGCTCTGATATTGGAATTGGCCAAATTACACATGTTAAAATTGTATTATGATGTGTTGAAGCCTTTTTATAAGGATCGTGTAAAACTGATGTACATGGACACAGATAGTTTTGTTCTTGATATTCAGACAGAAGATGTTTATCAAGATATGTCCCAGCCTGAATTGTTTAAATACTTTGATACCAGTGAACATACAGAGATTCAACACCACAACAAAAAGGTGCCTGTCAAGTTAAAAGATGAGACACTTGGTGATGTTATTGTGGCATTTGCTGGGTTAAGTGCCAATATGTACAGTTTTTTAACATGCAGTGGTGTTGTTGCCAAAAAAGCCAAGGGCATTGGCAGAGTAACTGTGGAAAAAGAGCTCCAATTTGAAGATTATAAAAATTGTCTCAAATCCCAGAGTTTAATCAGAACATCAGAAAATAGAATTCAGAGTGTGGATCACTTGTTGACTAGCAATATTGTAAGAAAAGTGGCTCTGGACCCACATGATGATAAGAGATGCATTTTATCATGTGGCATACATACTTTACCATGGGGGCATTGTGATTTGAGAAGTGGCAATCAATGCCCAATCACAGAGCATGATTTGAAATAAATAAACATGCCTATGAACTTATTTGGGTTCAAAAAACAGGCTATTATGGACCTGCCAACACCATCACCCTCTTCTGATATAATATCTAAACTGAGTGGTTTATTAATTATTCATCTGAACAGCATACTCACAGATGTTGATGATGAAACAGGTAAAATATTGTACATATTTAACAATAATTTAAATCATTACCAATTACCTGTAGGTGGTCAATTGCAATTTATTACAACTCCTGAGGGTGATGTCAAAATTTCAGTAGGGAGAAATATTTATAGAATTAAGCACTCAAACATGATTTCTGGCACTGTTTATACTGTTTCTGCTGGTGACTGCTTATATATTGAAGTCCCTGGATCCTATGACAAGCTTATACCCTTTTTTATAGAATTAAGAATTAGATATTCAATAATAAATAACCATTAAAACAAAAATGCCTAATGATATATTTGGCCATACAAGACATGAAGATCACAGTGATGAGATTCTGATGCTTGATGTCAGAGTCAAGAAATTAAGAAGTGATTTACAAGCTTTACAAACCACACTCAATGCCAGTCTTCAACTAGAAATTACAAATTTACAATCACAATGCATGGGCCCTCTTCTTAAAATTGATTCTGAACTCAAATTATTGCTTCAGAAATATACTGACTTGGCGACATTAGATAATTTTCAAAGTTTAGAAGAAGCTGTAGCAGCTCTTCAAGCCAAATTTAAGACCCAGGCCACCAACTCTGAGCAATTGAAACAGCAATTGGAAGAGCAAATAAATAATGTCCAGACACAGCTCCAAACAATTGTCAAAAGCATAAAATCACAAGAAAATTTTGATCTAGTGATTTCCACTTTAAAGGAACAGATTCAATCACTCCAGATACCTAATCTGGACCCTCTGAACAATGCCATAGCCGAGGTTAAAGAAAAAATTGAGACGCTTGAAAATTTTATGAACAACTTGCCATCTTCTGATGCTTTGAGTGCAATAACTCGGAGTGTTGCCAACATTAAGCTGCAACTTGAAACATATGACGATTTTGGAAAAATTCAAAGTACCATAACCCATCTTGAGGGTACAATAGCAGCAGTGCAAAGTGATTTGACAAATGTACAAGAATCTCTAGAATCTCGCCTGCCTGGTATTGTAGACACCCTTGCCAGTGTCCAGCAACAGATCACAAAACTTGAAAACCTCAACACTGAATCTGAACTATCTCATTTTCATCACTTGATTGATGATATCCAAACAAAGCTTGAAATTTTACAACAATCAACACCCACTCAGGCAGATATAGCCCTGCTCCAAGATGCTATGCGTGGTGTGGTTGATGCTTCTGAATTAAATGATGTGAAATTGGCACTTGAATCTTTGCAAAATACTGTATCAAATCTTCCTACATCACAGGAACTTAAAAATATTAAGAGAGCTGTGAATCGCATATTGAAATCAGAAGATATCAAGAATATCCAGGCAGAGATCAAACAACTTACTCAGACAGTGGCCACTCTACCAACTAACCAACATATTAATGAACTGCATGCCCTGTTTGAGGATATCAGAAGACAGGTCCATGATCTTACAGCTCAAAATTCAAAATTGGCAGTTGTTGAAAATTTACAGCAAATTGTAGCTAATATCAAGCAACAGCTAGGGACCATGGAATCCAATCAAGCAAATGCTTTGTCTGTTTTTGCCACCCAGCTACAAGAAATTGAGCAACAATACAAGAAACTTGTTGTGGACATAAAAATCAAGCCAGGCCATGATGATGTTGTTAGGACTATCAATGAGCACCTTGAATCTGTAACAAGCAGATTGCTTACAACAGAAAAAGAAATAACCGGCATAATCGAGAATCCAAAACATACAGTAATTCTTGAATTGTACAGCATCCCCAACAAAGAATATGATTCACCATTTACACCAGGTGGCAAAATATATATGCTGTCCCCTGCACAATTTTATTACCAGTTTTTTGTTGGGGGCACACAGAGACCAATCAAGATCAAATACTGGCTTCAACCACAGGCACACCACTACCCCACCTTATCAATAACAAATGCTGACAACAAACCAAAAATCACCAGTGTAGAGTTAGAGGATTTTACAGACCCCAATACATTAGAAACATCTTATGCTGAAGATGATGGCTCTCTGGAATTTCATATACAAATAGGAGACAAACTCTATTTAGAAAATCCTGTAGTATCAGCTGCTGAACACCCTATAGTTGCAATATTCTTGTTTACATATTATGTCTAGACAAATTATTGTTGATGAATTACACAGACAAGCCAGACATAATTATAAGAGACTGCCAGTAGTCACAAAAAGCATAGATGATTTATGGCAGAGCGACTTGATTGAGATGGCAAGTGGACAGCTGAAAAACTTAGACAAAATCAACAAGGGCTACAAGTATCTACTCACTGTAATAGACACATTTTCAAAATTTGCTTGGGCTGTGCCACTCAAATCCAAGACTGGAGCATGTGTTACAGAAGCCTTCAGGACAATCATCAATCAGAGTGGAAGATCACCGCGCTATTTGCAAACAGATAATGGCAAAGAATTCTATAATTCAGTGTTTCAACAATTTATTAAAAGCCAGGCAATACAACATTACTCGAGTTACAGTGATCTCAAGGCCTCAATTGTAGAGAGATTCAACAAAACTCTAAAAAATCTTATGTATAAACAATTTACACTTCAAGGTAATTATAAATGGTTCAGTATTCTTCCAGAACTTCTACATAAATATAACAACTCGGTCCATTCCACAATCAACATGAAACCCTCTGAAGTAACTTCATCTGATGAGCAAAAATTGATCAGGACTGTTTATTATCCTAGATACCAGCCAACAACAAGAAAAGTCAAATACAAGGTGGGTGATCAAGTAAGAATCAGCAAATATAAGCACTTATTCAAAAGAGGCTTTACAAGAAACTGGAGCACTGAATTATTTACAGTGGTTCAAGTTAAACCTGGGACCCTTAACACATATATAATAAAAGACCACCGAGGAGAAATTCTCAAAGGCAGGTTCTATGAAGAAGAACTCACCAAAACTAAACAGCCTGACACATATCTCATAGAAAAAATCATCCGCAGAAAAGGCAACAAGTTATTTGTCAAATGGCTAGGACTTCCAGAACACAGCTGGATCGATGCAAACAAAGTGATAATATGAGCACCTGGGATGTTATAAAGAGGCTGCCAGAACCTGAACAGCAGATTAAGAGAAATGGCAAGTTGCTGCCTGATAATATTAGATGTCTTATTGTTGGAGCATCTGCTTGTGGTAAAACTACACTAATGATTGATAATTTTTTATTGGCACCCAACTGCTTAGACTGGAAAAACAGGCACTTGTATGTCTTTTCTAAGAGCTTGGAACAATTAAAATATCAGCAGCTGATGAAGCTATATGATGGATTGGATATAGCCACTTTTGAACCAGATGTTCAGCCACTCCATGAATGTCTCGATAATTCTGTTGTTGTGTTTGATGACATTATACTGGATAATCAAAACAAGGTTAGGAATTTCTTTACACAGGGCCGGCACAAAAACATTGATTGCTTCTACCTGGCACAGACTTTTTCTAAAATACCGAAGCAGCTGATCCGAGACAACAGCAATTTTATATGTGTGTTTCATCAAGATCATACCAACCTCAAACACATACATGATGAATATGTAGGTGGGGACTTGAGCTACAATAATTTTTCCAAGTTTTGCAGTAGGTGCTGGAACCAGGATAGTTATGGGTTTGTCACAATTGATATGACAAGAACACCTAATAGTGGCAAATACAGAAATAAAATCAACAATTTTCTAGACATTGAAACATATATAAATAACCATGAAAAGGCCAATTATTGATGATCTTAAATTAAGAGATTATCTTGTAAAAAGATTTAAGGGATGGAAATCAGAGAACCGAGGAATTTATGAAAAACACAAACAAACAGAACAGCCTATTATTGATGCTATTAGTGAATTAGGTAAAAATATCAAAACTGTTACAGAGCAAAATCAAAATTTGATCACAGAGCTTGTACCTGTAGCTGCAAGGAACATATTAGATTATCCAATCACCCCACTTTCTAGTATTCATACACCTAGTCCTATTGCTCCTCGAAGAATTGAAGCTACTCAGGATCCTATTGAATTGGGTCTTCTTGCTCAAAAATATTTAAGCACACCTAAAGACAACAAAGATGAGGTGTTTGGCTTATATGCTGACACAGAGCGTGATGGTAGCATCATACATAGAATTGGCAATTTCAGAGTAACATTTATGGGAGATGATCTGATTGTATATTCAGAATCTCATCTTGGAGAAAAAGGTGGTTTTGTTAAGTATCTCGGAACACCTGGATTGTGGGAACTGATGACTAGGAAAAGGCCTGGCAGCTATACAGATCAAGATTATGAACATTACAAAGAAATATTAATAAAATCAGATGCTCTATACCAGAACAATGATCCCACACAAAAAAGAGTCAAGTCTAGCAGTGGAGCAAAATACAACAATTTAATCAAGCCCATATGGTCACAAATTAAGACAGGCAGTGGGATCAAACAATACAACACCCTGCCTAAAGAATTTGTGTGGGTTGATGATGTCAGGAAACTTGTAGATAGGTTATTGGTGATAGCTGGGGAGGAAAATGCTGGCAACCACAATTTTTACAATGAAAAGGTTGGAATTATGGACATGATAAGCACAAAATTGTCTAATTTTATAGTGAATGACACTAAGGGGATTGGATATTTTATAAAAATTATTAATACTCTACCACCTAAATTTTGGAATATTTCTTAGGGTCGGGGGTTGGTTAATGACATTATAAACAAGCTGCCATTTGAACTACACATTCCAGGCTATCAGTATTGTGGTCCAGGCACAAAATTAGATCATAGATTAAACAGAGGTAATCCTGGTGTTAATCCCCTAGATGTTGCTTGTAGAGACCATGACATAGCATACAACACACATTCTGATCTTGACAAGAGACATGTTGCAGACAAGAAATTAGAAGAGGCTGCATTTGGTAGATTTGTAAGCAAAGATGCTTCTTTAAGTGAAAAAATAGCAGCATTGGGGACCACCATAGCTACGAACACCAAACAAAAACTGGGGTGGGGGTTGTGAATATGTATATAATAAACCTACAATGAAGGCCAAGGGTGTTATGTATCAGATACCTTATGCAGGTCTTAAATCTCTTAAAACTATTGATAGTCTTTTAACCAAAAAGCAGCGCAAGAAAAAAAATTCTTGTCTTGCCAAGGGCCATGGTATGAAATTGTTACTTAGTACCCCCCAATTAAAAAAAATTACAGCAATCCAGGAAAAAATCGCATGTAGGGGGATTTATATTTACTATCCCTGCCATCTTAGCTGCTCTCGGGGCTGTTGGGAGCTTGGCTGGGGGATCAGCTGCCATAGCAAAAACAGTAATAGATGCCAAAAAAAATAAGGCAGAATTAGATGAGCAGAGGCGCCATAACCTGGCCATGGAGAAACAAGGCAAAGGTGTTAAGAGAGCCATGAATAAGTTTAAAAAAAACAAGAGTCGCTTACAAACCAAGATATTGAAGCTTTAATCAAGCCACTGGGCATCAAACATTTTAGAGGTGTGTACATGTCTGATTCTTTACCAGAACAACCACTCAACAAAGAGTGTGGCATTGTTAATTTGGATAAGTACAAAAATCAGGGCACTCACTGGATTTGTTATCTTAAATATTTGAAAAATGAGGCATTTGTGTTTGATTCATTTGGAGGTGTTCCACCTGAAAATTTAGTAAAATATCTAAAATCAACTAATCTTTATTACAATAATGCCCGTGTTCAAAATTTCAAAGATGTTAATTGTGGACATTTGTGTTTATCTGTTCTTAGATATATGTCTCAAATAAATAAACCATCAATTGAAAGTTTTTAAAAAGCCTTGTGGTATCTGAAACATCATGGGGGTATTCCATCTCACCAGCCAAAATTCAATATTGAAACTCAAATTACATGATGACATAGTGTATCCCAAAACAATAGCTCTCAGAGCATTTTATGGCATGTACTTGATCCCTAATATTACACACCACAACAACAAAATTGCAGTTGGTGATGAAAAAATTGTCATCACTCCAGGGCAATATAATCTGTCCACTTTAAATGCTCAATTACCCAGAGGTGTAGTGTTAAGTCAAAATTCTGTCACTCACAGAGTAGAGATTGTATCTGCTACAGAAACAGTGGATCTGGGTACTATAGGAGAGCTGTTAGGATTTGAGAACAACATAAAACTTGAACCAGCCATCAAACACACTGCTATTAATATACCTAAATTCTTAGCCATAGAGACTCTAAATATTCACTGTAATGTGGCCGAGGGTATGATCACCAAATCAAATAGCATAGGCACTCACAAACAAACTGGCATTATTGCAACATTCAAACCTAATTCTGAATTTATGGAGCCCATCATCAACAATCCATCCCCAACATTATATTTTCCTGTGTGTCATAATAGAATAGACTACATTGAATTGATGGTCACTAATGAAAAAGAAGAATTAGTTGATTTTGCTGGAGCCACAACAACTGCAATCATAGAGATTAATATTTAAATAAAAATACATACAAAAAAAATGGAAAATATTGAGAGTTATGAGCTACAATCATTCCCCCCAAACAGGAGGACATTTGCAAATTTAAATCAACCCAACACAGAGATTGAGGTTGATCTTGATGTAGGGGATGGCTTTATACAACCCCACAGAGCAGATCTATACATCAAATTTGATGTTGTAAAGCTCGATGGTACAGATTATCCGGCAAATTCAAATATAAGATTGGTGGACAATTTTGTGCCACATCTGTTCTCTGAAATTGAGATCAGAAAGCATTGTGTTGTTATAAACAGAGTGGATTATCCCGGCATTACCTCCACAGCTTTGGCCACACTAAAATTATCCAAGACCGAGGCTTCTTGGATTTCAGGCTGGTGATAAGATATTATCTAAAAACCACACAGTATTGTTTCCTATGCGCCTGTTGCCAGGATTCTTCTCAGATTACAAAGATATTATGTGGAAGGGTGGTTTAAGAATTACATTTAGAAGAGCTGCCAATGATAATAATGCTTTGATGAGGTACAGCACATTAAACCCTACAGGGGAAGCTCTGCCTAATACCCTACCTGATGAGGGCAAGTGCCTTATTCAGACTATGGAGCTAAGAATCCCGGTTGTTGAATATGAGGCCAGTTATGCTCTTAAATACAAAGCAGATATAATAAAAAATCCACAGATTCCTTTACAATTTTATACATATCAATGTGTACAGAAACCTGCCACTGGTACTTATTATGAGTTTGATGCTACAAATTCATTCTCCAGTATACAATATGACATGCCGGATTTTGTGGTGGTACTGTTTCAGACTGGAAGACACAATAATCAGGAAAAAAATTCAAGTAAATTTGATAGCTGCAACATCAAGAACATATATCTTAAAAATGGCAGAAATGAGGTGTTCCCCAGAGAAAATTATAATTTAGACATGTCCAAGGATGATTTCCTCAAATTATATGAAGCATTTACAGCATACAAAAGGGTCACTACTGGCAATACTGACATGTATTACACACCAGATGAATTCAAAGCACAGAGACCCATGTTTGTAATCAACACTTCAAAAAGGAAACAGGTTGTGGTTAATGACAGGACAAACATTAAAATTATCTGTGAATTCCACGATACACTCCCCGATGACACCATATGTAGTGTTATTCTTATAGGTGAAAAATCATATGTTTATGATGTAAGAAATGAGAGAGTCACAGAGCAATTCTAGAAGAATTACATTCTCTTAATACTATATATACAAGTTGAGCCTGGTGCCCAATTGAACTTAGACCGGAAGTAAATATGTGTGTGTGTGTGTGTGTGTGTGGGGGGGTGTGTGCTTTTGCAGATGCTACCTTATGGGGACACTCGTCAGTTGTGAATCCACCTTATGGGGACCGCACCGACTTGTGGGGACCAAAATCCGGTCCCCACAAGGAAATCGTTTCGAAAATACATTTAGAAGCCTCGGATCACTGCCCTTGAATTTTTGAGGAACGATAATGGAATTACCTAATAGGAAGTACATGGAAGAACCTGATGGATAGCATCCTTACTTGGGAAAATTTGTTTTTCGCGTGTCCCCATAGGGTGGCAAATTTCAATGCAACGTGTGGGATGAGCTTACTATTTTCCACACCAGGTGGCAGAAAAATCGCGTCCGCGTTACACACCCACACGCTCTGGTTTTATCGCCCTTGTCGGTACCCGGGGGGAAGTGGAGTAAGGGGGGAGGTTTCGGGTGGTGGTGCAGTGAGAGGGGAGCGCATACACACGATTTCTTTCCAAGTAGACCTTGTGGGTACCGGAGAATCACCTCCCGGTCAAAGGCCAAGATATTCAAGGTGTATCGGCGCTCGTCAGGAGAGGTTGAGACAGTGTCTGGCTTTTTACCCCACAGCTTTCTGGAATTCGATTTCTGAAATACTTTTAATTCTTATTATTTGGCGCCATTGCCCTCTATCTAAATATATGTTTCGCAACCGGTGTTCCTCCACAAGGTGACGGGTGTGCTGCGAACTTTTCTTGTAGTAACAAATTGAATGTAAATTATTTAATCTGACTACCATGCGAGAGATCCGGGTTCGATCCCCAGCGGGGGAGAACCAGTATATTTTCCACCTGTTCAAGCGGTTCTGGCGCCCACCCAGCGTCGTATAAAGTGGGTACCTGGAGAAAACTTTTGGCGAAAGAGGGTGGCCATGGACGTGGTGCTGATCACTTCACCCCCACCTTCGACCGTGATCAAGAAAGTGTAGGGTCCAAACTCCACACCCACTTTACTCCTTCATGGCATGGTGCAATGCACAGGGAAGCACTTTACTTTTTACCTTACAAATTTGTTTTCTTATGTTTGTATTTTTCGCTCTGTCATTGTCATGACTTAAATAAGACGCCCCTTGATGGCAAGGGTCAGTTTGTTATTACACATACATAATCTCTACAGGCGTTTCGGATCCATATAATCAGCTGCATGAATCGTTTCAATAATAATAATAATAATAATACCAAAAGTACCTATGAGTGCAGTGAATTGTATTATTATTATTATTATTATTAGTAGTAGTAGTAGTAGTAGTAGTATTTTTAACTGATTATATTGTAACTCATTCCTAAACTTTTAATTTATATCAACAGTGCCGTAATGTTTTTTTTTTTTTAGATAAATAAATGTTATTATGTGCCGTGTTCAATACTGGACAATTTATGGTATTCTGCGAGGACAAGAAAGTTGCGGAACATTGCTCAACCTTTACTTTTACAGATGATCGAGTATTTTGAGGGGTTTAGAATTATCAGATGGAAAAAGATACTTTCGGAGGTATTTTCTTATGCCCTGGTACCTTAAAATTAACTCAGGGCGTGAGTTCCGCGATTTTTCTTTTACGGATTCCCTTTTTGATTCATCCTTTATTTTCCTTATTTTTTTGTTTACAGTAACTCACTGCGACATTGGCATGAAGAACCGAATTTGTTCGGTTTTCCTGAACAACGTTGTTTTTACAGCATTCTACGAGGAGATAAGTAAGATTAAAATAAACGTTAATAATAGTAGAAGGTAAATGTGTGTTAGTGTTCAACATTAATAATATTTATGAATACAGATACAAAATCACATAAGTGTGTAATTGGTTTGGTAATGTTTTGTCAGGATAGGTTATATTGTGTGTCGTGTGCCTTAATGTTAGTGTTAGTGTCAGAAGGAAGTCATGAGCTAACAAGACGTCCGTTAAAAGTGTAAAGTTAGAGAGGCCCTATCACGGGTAAATACATGTTTTTCAGTTATTTTTCCCACTTATTTCTCCTTGATTCAACCTCGATAGCGAGAAAAGATTAAGATTCAGTTGAAGCGAAGAAACTTCTTTTGGTACTTAATTACTGCGATGTGTAGGGAGTAAAACCACAGACTAAAAAACGAGGGAAGAACAACGTTAATACCTATTTTGTTCTTTGTTTCTTGACTGTAAATTTACTGATCTCTAGGACACAGCCTATATATTATGCAAGTTCTGTCCCAAGAGTAATTAGACCAATTCTAGAAAAATCGTTTTGTTGAAGGTACTGGTGTGTTTAAGGGGGCTATCGAATTTGAACCTTCTCAGAACATTCTCTGCACATAAATACTATCAATTAAATTCAATACCAATTTTTTTGCCCGACCCTGTGACCGAGTGGTTAGCACATCGCGCTACGACGCCAAGGGTCCCGGGTTCGAATCCCGGTCGGGCTTGGTTGTTTGTGAATGTCCATTCATCAATTTCATCATTTCATCACTCATCCCCAGCTTCGCAAATTAGCCTAGAGGCACAAAACGCGAAGTCAAATAAATTAAATCAATCAAAAAATCAATAGCAATTTATGTGATGTAAAAATGTGAATAGAATTTATATTTTTTCACATATGCCTTTTTGAATGTAACAATGCTATTGTACGTTAAATATTGCTGCCAAGTTGCTCGATGACTTAGAGACAGTCAAAGACCACAGTTGCTACCACTAAGAATCCAGATACCTGTACCCTGCGCCGTCACGTTTCAATTTATTCATCATTGTTGCGGCCTACTAGGAAGGAATCCTTGATTCTTCAAACTGTTATGGGTTTTCAGCGACGCATTTATGCGCAGCAACCATAACTTAGCAGGGACAAAGGAGACACTTGCTGCCAATTTTTTTTTTTTTTTTGTTTATGGAAATTCACTAGATAATGGTACTTTTGTTAACCTCCTGAAACCCGAGGACTACAGTAATCAGTAATTTTATGATTTTGCAAATGTAACACCTATTTATCAAAATAGTCCTGGATGATATTTCTATGAGCTGCAAAAAAGAAAATATTCTGCTCAAACCCCCCCCCCCATGAGTTAAGCTCCAAATTTTTATACTATAATCTGAGCATACGAAACAAACATTGAATATTTCATTCTGTAAAATAAGGTAAAGTTTTATGGTTGACGTAAAAGTGTGGAAGAAATCGAAGGAAAATTAAATTTAGATAAATAACATCATAAAATCGGATCGTCTTAATGTGAACGAAATTAAATAACGTCTATTTCTGCCATGAATTCAATGGCGCTTCCAGAAAATTAGTAAGAAGCCTAATGCTGCTTTTTCACTCTTGCAGATGTATTTTCCCAGTATTTCATATTATTTTTTACCGCTTTATGCCCGATCTGACCGAACTGGAGCTACAAATTCAAAGCGCGACAAGGACAACTTGAAACGTGACCCCATAAGAAATCAAATCCTGGAACCTATATTTACAAGATCAACGTTCTATCGGCGAAGCCCCTACGTAAATTCCTCAGTGTATGTGTAAATAAAATAGAGTAAGTTAGTTAGCATGTATTTTTAACCGTGTTTGGAATTACAGTTTAATGTGGAATCTGTCCCGGGAACTTTGATTGCAGCTTCAACCACTCGCTATCAGTTGTATTACGTTTTTCATTTTTGTCGGTAAAGGATATACGTATATTTACATTTGGATGGTCACTGATTCACATCTCAAGACAGCCTAAAGAGTTCTCGTTGTCTTGTTGAGTCTATTCAGGCGACTGCTGAGATAGTGCCGCTGACGCTTTATTCCCTGCCCTTTATTTTCACTTTTTATACACCGCTATCCTCTCGCCGCTGTTCAGTTAATTTTGAGGCCTCCTCGATGGCGCAGTGGCAGAGTCGTCGCCTTGTCATCAAGGGGTCCCTGGCACATAGTGGTTCGGATCCCACTTTACTTCTCTCTCTCTCTCTCTCTCTCTCTCTCAATGAAAGAAAGAGAGGAGGAAAGAAATAAAAAGAAGAGAGAGAAAGAGAGAAAAGGGATAAACTGTAGATCCAGTCCCGATTAGCGTAACTGTGCATAAAGTTGACTTAAAACACCAAATCAATCAATCAACCAATTCAGCTAATTGTGCATATAAGCAATGATGAGTAAATAAACAAGCACCCAATCACAAAAACGATCCTTCAATTTTTTGCTTCTCATTAACTTCATTAATAGTTTCCAAAAACCTTTCAGCAGACGTGAATAAAAAAACGTAGGTCGTTCCCCGTGACGTAAGCATATCAGAATCAGCTGCCTTGTGACTTGAGAAGGAAAGGAGAAACGTGACAGGTTAGAAGTTAAGATTGCAATGCCTCGATTCGTGATACCCACACACATGCTTGGAACCTAATGTCTTGTGTTTCGTTGTTGATAAAAACAAAGCAGCCCCAGAGAACATTTGTGGAAGTTGCTCACAGCATGTCCACTGCTTCATTTCGACCTTGAGTTCCTTCGCTGGAATCACTTTGAACTGCATCGTGCGATGTAGGTATATTGGAAGTCAGACGTCCCATCTTGTGAACGTCGAAATACATACATATTTTATTATAAAGTTGATATTACAAAATATATGCTACGAATGATGTGATAAAAAACTAATGGCAGTTATTTTCCTCAGGACGCCTAACTGCCAAGCGGGTGACCAGGGTTCGATTTCCGGGTGGGGCATGATATACTTTCGGAATTTTTTCCGGCCTTGTCCCCGCATAAAGCGGGTCTGGGCTCATACAGTTTCAAATCTACTGCTACCTGCGGCCAACCCTGAGAGGTAAAGGCGGCTGCTGATCACATCACCTCCAAATGCCCGAGATCGAGTTCGAGAATATGAGGGGTCCTATACCTATATCCCCTAAATGTGTCTTTATGGCACGGTGCTATCTGCACGGGGAACTTTACCTTTTACCTCACATTTATCACAGTAAACAAGCTATGTTTAATATATATTAAAAAATATAGTTGTGACTGGGTAAAGGCTGTGTAATATCCCACTTTATTTGTCATGATTTTCTGTAACGTTACTAAACACGATATTTATTGCCATATTATTATTTTTATATTATATTTTTGGATTCTTTTATATTCCTTTTAGGAAACTGATTAGCGAATGTGTAAAGTGTTTCTCTCCAAGTCCATCAGCCCGTATGAACGATCAGTGTCTCAATTAAAACATCTGATAGACCTAACAGATAGTAGGTAAACACATCTCTATCGGACCGTCCGTCTGTTTGGCCGTGAGGGACAAGAGTCCATGCGAGGTGAGACATCCATATCACAGAATCTGTTGACGCTACATCCGCAAAAATAAACACAATTTAACGAAAGAGAAAATTCTAAACAATCCCTGTATAAATTATCTCCAATCCAATCCAAAAGTCGGAAACCACCCGTATATTTTCTCCAGATATTATATATTTATTTATTTATTTAACAAATGATGCCACAGAACATTGTTCCATTGAGACATACATACATTTTGTGCATTATATATGTGCATTACATATATCTGTGCATAACATATATTGTTTCACTAATTCCTATACAGACGAACCCCTCACCCCTTTCTCCAATGAGCCAGTAGGACTCTTTTGAATGATTGAAATGACAGATTGTTTATATCAATGCTCGGATCATTTGCTACTACTTCATTATAAGTTTTACCCATTTTCCACATCGGAGATATATTTACATAATTTGTTCTAGATTTTGGTACATGAAACAAACCGGTTTTCGGTCTGCTTCTCATTTGAGGTACATGATATTGTAATGCATATACTAACCCCATAGATTCTATTTTGTTATTTGCAATTTTATATAACGTGCTCATCAAATTAAGATTAAACTTTTCTTCAATTTTTTCAATGTTTAACTGCGATACAAGCTCAGAGTACGGATTGAATTTGGGATATACTTTGTCTTCTCTATACTTTATGAACTTCAAGAACTTGGACTGAATCATTTCCATTTCCCTCATATGTTTTTTTTTTGTCCAAGGGCTGCCATATTACCGACGCATATTCTACGAGTGAGCGTACTAGGGAGACATACAAAAATTATTAATATTGATGTATTTTCTAGTTCTTCCCCACATATTTTTATCAATCCTAATTTCTTATATGCTTGGTTAACGATATGATGCATATGCTCTTTAAAACATAGATTTGCGTCATACGTGATACCAAGATCCGTGAATTTAGTGACCTTAGCTATTTGTTTTCCTCCCATCTGACACTGGAAGTTTCTTTTTATTTCAGCGTTTGTTATAGACATTACTTGACATGTATCAAGATTAAATGAAAGTCTATTATTTTCGCTCCATTGTAGTAATCTATTTACGTCTGCCTGCAAGTCAAGGCTGTCTTCGTCAGAGCAAATTGTTCTAAAAATTTTTACATCGTCAGCAAATATAAGTCAACGTGATTTCGTAATAATTTTCGGGAGGTCATTAATAAAGAGTAAGAAAATGAGTGGGCCCAAATTGGATCCCTGCGGCACCCCATAAGGCGTAGGGTATTCCCGAGATATGTATCCTCTATAATTGACAAATTGCTTTCGGTCCATGAGGTAAGATTTTAGCAGCATAATTACGTTTTCAGAAATATATTAAAATACGATAGTTTCTGAAGTAAAATGTCATCATTTACCGAATCGACCGCCTTGGCCAGGTCAGCATAGATACCTGCTTCCTTTCGTCTAATTCATAAGCTACAAAATGTGCAAATTCGGCAAGGTTTGGGATTGTCGACCTCCGCGATATAAAACCATGTTAGATGGGAGATATAGCCGATCGTACGTTGGCCATTATTCTATCGTACAGTATTTGTTCAAACACTTTGAAAAAAACTGAGAGAATTTACACTGGCCTAAAGCAATCAACGTTCTTTGCATTTGCCTTTTTTTGGGAAGGGATTAACTTTAGTGATTTTCCATTTTGATGGGAAGTTGTGATGTTCTAAAATGTTATTGAATATTATACTCAATGCTTTTATTAGCAGTTCAGCGCACCCCTTGACCACATAGGGAGGAATGATGTCCATCCTCACTGCTTTTTTTGGCTTTCAACATTTTAATTGCTTCCTCGATATCACTCAATTCGATATACGATATATCGAGTTGGGAAAGCACTCCGGTTTCGCACTTATCTGATTCAACTATAGAGTACTGTAAATAATCTTTGTACACCGATAGAAAGTAGATAGTAAATGCATTTACAATATCGTGTCCATTGTGTAAGATTTCATTGTTGTATTCAGAAGTATCACTACCTGAATCCCTCTTTTTATTTCTAATATAAGTCCATACATTATTTAAATCTATCCCTATGGTTTCCTCCGTCTCACGGATGTACGCTTTGTACGCTGCTGTTAACCCTTTCTTTATCTCTTTCCTAAGATTCTTGTATTTCCCTTCATGATACTCTGCGTTGCAATTACCTTTTCCCCACTTTTTGTAATGATATAATTTTGACATTATTTTCCTAATAATGTCACCATTGAACCACACAGGATATTTAGGTACCTTGATGCGTTTCAGTGGTACGCAGTCATTCAAAATATTATACAAAATATCATAAAACGTATTAGTTAGTGTATTGACATCCTCAATATCGCATAGATTTACCCAGTTATAGTCTGTTAATTTTCGACATAAAGACTGGACGTTCGCTTTTTTTAAGTTTTATTGAAAATTTACATTTTCTGCTTGAGTTGAAACATGGACCATTAATGTAGCCATATGCGTTATTAGGAGATAAAGTGCTTCATCTCTGCGGCATGTTAGATACCCCGTACGCCATATTGGATTCGCCATATTTAATCTAACCTTTTTTCAAATGAGAATAGGGGTAAGTAACACATCAAACATCTTTGACAGTTTTCGAGTTCAGGAGAACCATGATTAAGTACGTAATATTATATTATGCAGACACTCAAAAACGAATAAAAATCCCTTAAAAAGGATTTCAAATGTGATATTTCAGAAAATTTCACGTTATTTCGGTATGACACATGATCCCCTTTCCAATTAAAAAAAATAAGCGGATTTGAAGTTGGAGCGGGTATTCTTGTTGCACTCTTTAGTCCAAGACATAATGGTAATGATATTATTGGTTTAACGTTATGCGTTGTTATGAAATTGGGTGATTCCATGTTTTTGCCTGTTTATACGTCGGTACTTTTTGACACCCCGTAACTTCGAAAGTAATACAGATATCTTAAAACCGGATTTCACCAATCAATTTTTCAAAACATTTTACATGAATTTGATATGTCATTTGCCTATTCCCATTTGAAAAAAAAGAAGAAAAGCTTTCTATCCACTTTCATCAATTGATTCTCATTGTGTTGCGATTAACCTAGAGAGGTAGAAAAATATCGTAGAATAACAAAACAGGAGAAGAAAGTAAGGTGCGGACACATGGACTCCTACATACTGCACGTGATTGCATTCACGGTTTATAATATCTGTAGAAATTATATGGGTGTTTCTCTTTCGACTTTCGAATCACCCTGAATTTTAAAGTGGTGACGTGACCAAAAAGGTTCGAGCTATAAATTGAAATTTGTCAAACCAACCGGACGCGTTATTAAAAATCTCCATTGAGTCTTTCATTTAATTGTTGTAGTCATTCACGAAATAATTGGATAGATAGTCAAAAACCATAAAATAGAAACGTAGATAGGTAGACCTGTCAAATACTAGCATGGAGCGGTATAAAGTATCTGGATATGATTATGCGTCTGTTTATGGGAGGCAATGAATCGAAAGTCCACAATGAAAATATTCTTATACTTAAATATCTTGGACTCAATTAAAGCTACGAACGTGTAATTTGATAGATATGTTAAATATCAACTTCCATGGGCGTAACTTGGGACCTACCTGGGGGGGGGGGGAGGCACGATCGAAATCTTTTTCATTCCATAACTACTGTATTTGTAAAATTAAAAAGTTATATTAATATAAAATCAATTTTTAATTAAACTTTTAAAACCATTATTATGTATTGGAAAATTAACAAGCCGAATAGAAATTTTAAACACACAGCAAACTTTTGTTGTTATACTTAATTTAAACTTAGGAGATAAAAGAGCATTCTTCTTTCTGGTTGCAAATATTAGTCCTTGGGGGCTTGTTTTAAGGTAACCTTCCCCACCTGAAAATACTTGTTTCAAATGGTACATGTTAGAAATTTTAATATTGAAGTAGTTAAGGTCAATCTGTTTCAACGGTGAATAGATGATGATCATGCACATTCGCTGATACCAGAATTATTTAATATATAGCAAACTGCTCGCATTTAAGTATTCAATTTAATATTTTTGATATTTAAAGTAACATCTGGTTATTCACGTGGGAATTTACAAATACAATTGTTGTCAATATTCTTTAAACTGTAATCAAGGGACCCAGGTTCGATACCTGGTGGAGGCCCATAGTGATTCGGATCCCACTTTAAACTGTAGGTCCAGTCCCGATTATCCTATTAGTGCATAAAGTGAGGTTAGAACAACAATTTAACAATATAATTTATACGTCACACAGCATGCATGAAACTTTTCAGATTCGTTGACTTTCTGCTATCCACTGTGTACGTCCCAGCACTTGAGCCGTAGAGAAATATCGACTTGTATGGAAATTTTCACACGCATAAATCTTCCACGGTTTCATGTGATTTCCGGTTTCCGTGAAGAGCAGGACTTCCTCCATGCCGTAAGGACCACACAGTATTTCCAAAGACCTGAAAATCTGGACAATACCTACTTTATAAATTGGACATTTAATCAATGTAGTTCTCTTTCTAAATTTTGTAGTCTTTTCTGTGAGAGGGAAGGACAGTTCGCTCTTTGTATTTCTGCCATTTTTTAAAGAACAAGAATCAGAGCTCAAGCATGTATATACGATGAGTCCAAAGTGTACCTGGAGAGGGGAAGGGGTGATTCTGAATTATTTATCATCATTTTTACCCCTGTTTCCTCATTAAATAATAATATATTTCAAGAAAACTGGTCATGTGCTTTGGCTTTCAGGCCTTTGAAAACTCTGTACCATGGTGTGCAAAATATGCAGTACGGTGTGAGGTTGTTTGCATGAATTTAGTTGAATCTAGCACAATATAGTTAAACTATTTTTTACCGTGTAAATTTTACAATTTGTTTGCAGCAAGTTTTGTCACTCATGTTGAGCAGTTAATACCTCTAGTGCATAATGGTTCTATTATTGCAGAAGAAAACTATAAATGAGCCCAGCAACTCATCAATTCCTCCTCTGTAAACGATATATATTCTTCAAATACAAGTGATAGAAATGCAATAGTTTTGCGCTATCTATGTTGAAAAATGATGGTACCCAGCCACGCAAGAAATGTGGGCTTTAGAAGGGAATTCCTTCAGTATTTGGAATCATGTGAGACGTGGCATCCCCAAGAGTATCCGTGAGGTCATAAGACCATAATACAATTTCGAAGGTGTTTTTATGCATAGCATATTTCGATCTTTATATAGCATATAAATCCGATCCGCCACATACCACATATAGCACACAAGTATGAGTGAAGCTTCTAGTTCTAATGAAGCTTCAGGCCTCTCCGATGGCGAAGTGGTAGCTTCGTCGCCTTGTAATCAAGGGATCCCGGGTTCGATACCCGGTGGAGGTACAAAGTGGTTCGGATCCCACTTTAGACTTTAGGTCCAGTCCCAATTATCCTTACTGTGCATAAAGTGGACTTAAAACACCTAATCAATTAAAATTCATTTATCATTTTGGACCTATTAATATCATTCGTTTGTTAAATATACAAAACATCAATAAGGCGAAGTATTTAATGCCCAGTAGCGTTGAGTATACAGTGTATTGGTCCTGAACCTTCGAGGGCAAGAGAGAATGCTCACAGCATCCTGAACTCCCGGAGGTTGTCAATAATGTTTTGAACAGTTCATTTCAAATTTGGTAAATGTTCTCGTAAATGTTGTTCCTCACACACAAGAAAGTTCTGGGTTGAAACTCATGATCAGTGTTCTTATATTCACACATTCCTGACAGCACATTGAGTTCTGAACTATTTTCTGTCTCTGACATTTTATGTGTGGAATATACCTCTCTTTCACTCAACACATGATTTTTTTGGGGGGGCGGTTGCCCGCCCTTGCCTCCGCCAAGTTATGCCTATGGCAACTTCTCTCGGCAAAATGTTCTCAAGTGGTTTGTCTGTTTGTAAGTGAGGGTAAACAATTTGACAACATATACCTGTCGATTGCTCAGAAATAATTGCAAATTGGATTGAAAGTAGTCTTAAGTCTAGTATTATGGAATAATTGACATGTCGATAAAATTGTTTGTCTGTCAATATGAGTTCAACTATGGATATACTACTTTCTGATTAGTACACATAGCATAGAGCATTCGCAGTTACACTGTAAACACCGCTCTAACTTCTTTTTACATCTCTACGACGTGACATAAGCATGAATCATGAACTCATGAAATAAGTGGAGGGATTTTCGCACCTGCATGCTTTACTTAGAATTTCAACCTGAGGTCCATAACGCTATGCTTGATCATTTTTACGTACACTGCTGTTATCCTCTAATCAACCAGCCCGAATAATGAAGCAAATTTGCATGTGAAAATTTAAAACTGTGGGTTAACTTTATTCATGTATTATAATTATGGACGGAAAATACATAAAATGGGATCTTTATAGTTCGCTTTTATTCATCGTACCTTCATCAACTATTTGTTTCGTTAACGGAAATGTCGAAGTTGCCAAATTCCGAACATAACTGTGGTACAACTTTCTGCACATGGAAGAAAAATATTATTTAAAGTTCTATGTAAAATTAAATACACTAACCGTCGGAGTGGTCAGGGCATGAGTATTCTTTCTGAGTATCACTTAATCAATTTCGTCAAATCATTACTCATCTTCATCTTCGCGACTATCCAAAAGTGGCAGAAATTCGAAGTAAAATAAACCAAATCAATCAATCAATCAATGAAATATACTAACTTGAAGTTTACAAAATATATTTACATGTAACTCGTACATAATCAATTTACAATCCATTGATGGAAATATATTTGCTAATTTGCGGTGATTAGAAGACAGTCAAAAGTTCTACTAATTCTTGACTTTGGTCGTTGAGATGTTCTTAAAACGTGCTCATTAAAACTTTCGAAAGCAGATATTTTGATGCATTAAGGAAGATTCAGGCAAAAGCAGATTTCAGAAGAATAAGTAAACAAGAAACAAGTGTCGTTTGAAACGAACATTAAGAAGCAAGTGTGACCTTCCACACCGGGGCGACGCAATAAGCAGCTTAGTTGCCTGTAGATTGGGTGACTCTCGTAAAGGTTCGTTTTTTTCTATAGTCTAGTTGCACCGTTCACGTGCAGTGAATGCTGCTTTGAAGATTGCAAAGAAGATCCAGGTGTTGTATCCCTTACATTTTGTTGCTTTGGTACGAAACCCTCTGTTGGTTCAAGCAACTTGCTTGTCTCCTGTACGTACTGGTTATTTGTATATTTTGTATGAAATCTTCGTAACATAAATGTCATAGCCAAGAAAAACCTCGGAGCACTTTTAATGGTCGGATTGAGCATTACTGGTTTTGGAAATATGTTAATTAATTGCTGGCCAGCTACAAGGTGTAGGGTAAAGTAATATGTTTTCCATGTGCGTACTTATATGTTATTACTGGATGTAAGTGTATGTGCTCATTGGATTGTGGTTTGCTGGATATTAGATTTCTTTATCACCCCAGTGGGGGAGATGTCTTTCCAAAGACCGTTGCAGTGGAATTTTCCAACGCTACGTCCACGGACGTTTACCCAGACTATAAAAAAGTGAATTGGGCTTTTATAGAAAACAGTGTTTCCCCATCTTTCGACGACGAGGAATGTCTCCTCGAGTTTAGTCCAATTTTGGTGGCTAGACTATTATAAGAATGTAGCATTTGGTGTAAGCCAGCCCCTGTTTGCTGTCCCAAGTCCCCTTTAGAAAAGTTTTGAATATTTGGAAATTTCCGTATTGAATAGTTGATGCCCGAACGAAAGAGTAAAGGCGTAAGGAAACGCATTTGTAATGAACGGAATATCATTTCAGCTGAGGGTAGGCCCGCAGAGATAGTTTTGCAGATATATATATATAACAACGTATAATAAACAATATAATCCTACTAGAAATGTTGTTGCTGTTGTTGTTGATTTGGTGTTTTAAGTCCACTTTATGCACAGTAAGGCTAATCGGGACTGGACCTACAGTTTAAAGTAGAATCCGAACCTCTATGTACCTCCACCGGGTATCGAACCCGGGACCCCTTGATTGCAAGGCGACGACGCTACCACTGCGCCATCGAGGAGGCACTACTAGAAATGTTATGATTTGCTGAAATAACTCTAAGAACTACAGTACTGTCCATTTTAAACCAGTTGTTTATTCACTTGCTGTGCATGCGTAACGAACCAGGGACTAAAAATATAAATTGTTATGTGAAACCCCCCTTTCGTATTTCCGGCTCAAATATAATCTGCTCGCTTGGCACCCAGGCTGAGGTGAAAGGAGGGATTTGAAGGATTAAAGCAGGAAGTAATCCAGAGGGCCGGATAGAAACCAGGGACTGGGGGCTAACCTTTCAAAGAGGGGGGTTGCACTTTCACAGACTGATCCTAGGTTCTAGGTTCGAATCTTTGGTAATCGATATGTGTTTGTTCCGTCATCTATCTCATCAATTCATCCTTCATCGTCATTGTATTGTGATTAACCTAGAGAGGTAAAAAAAGGACGTAAAATAACAAAAGAGAAGAAAGTAAGGTATGGACAACAACGTTCCTCCGAATAGAGGAAACATTTTATTTTGAAAATATCAAAGAGCTTCTGTCAGCATTACAGTGTCGCCGAGAAAGATATAAGAAAAAGGGGGACCGAAATATTTTTTTAGAAATAGTCAAATTTTATTCCCATTAAATATCGCATACAAAATGCATACTTGAGGTAAAAGTTGGTTAAATGACATTTTTTCTTGTAGGGGCAATTTTTCTTGTAGGCTAAGGTATGTTCATGTACGCATGTGT
Organism: Lepisma saccharinum; assembly: GCF_977018435.1. Classification (NCBI taxonomy): domain Eukaryota; kingdom Metazoa; phylum Arthropoda; class Insecta; order Zygentoma; family Lepismatidae; genus Lepisma; species Lepisma saccharinum. The sequence goes on along the minus strand of NC_139229.1, from coordinate 34,235,381 downwards.
CAAGAAGCATGTGTACGACCGTGAGGTGCCGCTCCTCCAGCCTTGTATTCCTCAAATCCTCAATTATTTGTTATCATTGTAGTGAACAAAGTTGTAATATTGTAATCAACAGGGTCGTAACGAGTAATTTCATTGTGAAGAAATTAATCTTCGTTTTTAAAATATGTTCTAGATTTGTGTTTGAACAAGTTGGAGCTAGGGTTGCAGCTTATCATTTTCTCCATGGGTATCGAGGCAATTAATAATGCCCTGAGTTGTCCAGAAGCACAAATTCGAACGACATTATGCGGGTGTGTCTACGAAAACCAATCCAGTCAGCAAATCGACCATCAGCTTGTAGATCCACTGTTTAAAATAGTAGCTTTGACAGCACTCGTTTATAGCAAGCAACTGAATGTGTAGATATTTGTGCGACATGAAAGCACTGTTTCTGTTGTTGTGGCAATGTTTGTACAATTCAAGATATCGCCAGAGGTTAGAGTAAGTTTAACTTGTTGAAACAAGTCCGCCACTTCTACCCAGTAGAGGCACATAATGGTTTGGATCCCACTTTAAACTGTAGGTCCAGTCCCGATTAGCCTTAGTGGACTTAAAACACCAAATTAATCAATCAATCAATCAAGTTCGTCACTTCGCCGAAAGAAAAACTAAACATCTCTCAACTTACAGCATTTTGTAATCGCGCAAAATAGCGAAAATCCATTTTCCTCGCGCCTTATCGAAGGCCTTGACCCAATTTTACTCAAATGAATTATCACTCTAGTCCTCAAAGGTATACAGCGACTGTAAAAAAATCTGCCTAAAAGCTCTAAATTTACAGTAATTACCATCTTAGCAGAGTTGTAAGTTTTCTATTTTGTTCCCGCTCCCCCCCCCCCCCCCCCCCACCTATGCACTCAAAAGTAAATTTCTTACTGGCAAATTGTTTGTTGAGTTTCGATGATTAAGCTCTGAATATTTAGTTTCTACAGAGAATTGCAAATGTCAAAAATGGGTAAGTAGTGAATATGCATAAATACGTATATTTACATACATACATATGTACATATAGGTAGGCATGGATGTAAGGTTCATGTGACTGTTACATCCAATGGCTGGAAGCCCTCTGTTATGCTAAATGAAATGTGGTATGTATCATCAGGAAAGTAGATCAATATTTCTGCCTAACCTATCTTTTTGTTGTTCGTGTTGTTTTTTTCTCACTATCATTTCAAGTTTATTTCTTAAAAAATAAAATAATGCGGGTTCAACCTTACTTTACCCAACTTTTCACACCACTAGGTTTCGTGCGAATTCTTCTCTTGTCTTTACAGTTACACATTATTTCACAAGCATTTGTTTATGAGAGTTGTGAATTCGTGATAGGGCAGAAGTCGCTAGCAATGCTATGAAGAAAGCATTGCTCCCTTGCTCCTCCAATGTTTGCTTTGATCTGGTGGGGCCTACACAACACTAGGCTCCATCTCATAAACAAGTGTGTTCTAGGAATAACCAAAGAGACCCGGGAATTATGAAACATACATTGTCTTCCAAAATGAACGTAAAATTAAATACATATCTGTAAGTAACTCTCAAAGTATCCTGATACAAAGTTTAGTTTATTATACAGATACAGAAGTTTATTATTATTATTATTATTGTTATTACTATTTGAGGCTCACCCTGACTCAAACAAAAATAGTACCTTGGGGTAATCCTCAGGAGTAAGGGCGGCCGGAGTGTGGTGCTGAACACATCACCTCCAAAATGGCCGAGATCAAGAATATGTGCTCCCACGTCCCCTAAATTTGCCTCATGCACGGTGCTATATGCGCGGGAAACTTTACATTTTACCTACTATTATTATTATTATTATTATTATTATTAAATATGTGAGATATCTATATGCTCTTTGTGGTATTAGTTATTTCTTCGTTATTTTACGTCGCTTTTCGTTGGTTCGATGTGGTCTACAGACTGGGTATTGTTTGTCTCTTTCAGTACGGAATGAACATAACTTGATACGGAAAGCATTGGGTCGCCCACGTCGTCTTCGTGACCGCGTACGTGACTTCATATGTTTAGAAAACAAATTCAGGTTGTTTCCACTTGACCTTGGAAGAGGTGGACTATAATTGTGTTTTGGTTCCATAAAGAATGCAGCGTATTCTTTCAATAGGTCGCCGCAGCACGGGATGAAAGGGAATGCTTCCACAACTAACTTCAAGCCCTGCATTTTCCCTCAGTAATAAACAGACAAGGAAAGAAAACGGGAAAACCCAAGAAACCTCCACCCGCATACGTTCAGGGGTAGATGCTTAGTGCCCTGCTGCCTTTAAAATAAACAAGGGCGTCAGATCAGCGGAATTTCGGTTCCACCGTTTTTCTCATCGTCCATGTATTGACGGTTTGAATTATATGTATGTTCGAGGCACTAAAGCTAAATCTAGATAACGTCTCATGGATATAGTGGACCAAGATTGTTTCTGCGTTGTAGGAACGCAGGGACGGCGACAGGGGTGAGCACGGGTGGGCAAGCGCCCACCCAAAAATTCCTGTGCCCACCCGATTGCCCACCCAATCAAATTCAATAAGTACATGTACTTGGAGATATATGAATGTTTCAATAAATGAGTGTATTCTGGTGTTCATAACATGTATATTTTACTTGTGAATATTATCTATGCTGAAGTGTTCACATATTATCAACCCATAAAAAGCCAATTTTGTCATTAGAAGGTGAAAGTATTTACTAGAGCTATTGAAACAAAAACTGTGATCAAACTAATACTTCCATGATTAAAAGCAGCTAGTAGGCTTAGGAGGCTGAAAATTATGGAGGGTGTGATCAAGATTAGATCTGAATTTAGGTTGAACTTGAGGAATGCAGCTCCGGGCCTCCACATACGTATATAAATCCCGGCCTGGGTATGGTTGAAATAATCTCCAAATAAACAAATAAAAACATCGTCTTATCGTTACTTCCTCAAGAACACAATAAATTAATTCGACTTTTTAATTATTATTAGAATAATTTAATCAAGAAGACTTAGATGGGCAGGCCATGTGACGTGAATGACAGAGGAAAGAATAGTTTACAGGATTCTTGTTGGGAAACCTGATGGTAAGAGACCAGTAGGAAGGCCAAGACGAGGATGGAAGGATAACGTTGAGATGGACCGAAAAGAAACCGGTAAGGATGGGAAAGATTAGATTGATGTTGCCCCGGATAGGGACAGATGGAAGGTTTGTGTTGCTACAACCATTAACCTTCGGGTATAAGTATGCTAGAGGGTATAATAAAAAAGTAATGTAAAGTGCTCCCCTGTGCTTTGCACCACACCATGAAGGCGTGTAGGGGGTGTGGAGTTAGATCCCCATACTTTCTTGATCTCGGCTGAAGCTGGAGGTGATATGATCAGAGTATAATATAGTTTTAATTAGCTCTGCACTGAAATTCCAGAAGTGTCCTTTTTTATTTTTATATAGCTGCCATCTTCAAATATCAATATGGTATGCGAAATATCAACTTTATATTCGTTCTACTAATAAGTAGGAATCACAATAATCACTACAATACCAAAGTAAATATTTTTTTATAAACCAGTTATGTATGGAAAAAGCTACAGAATTATTCAATTGCTAATGAGTGGCTTATCCTATTTAGAAATCCTCGTTCCACACATAAATTTTGCCACATGAATCAGCCAAAAATGTCAACAGAATCTGTATATGCAGATGAAATAAAGAAAAAAGAAGTTATGTCACGAAGCATCCAGAAGACGATTTTGTTAAGTTTGTTTTTAAGCCCACTTTTATGCTCAGATAGGCTAATCGGGACTAAACCTACAGTTTAACGTGTAGTCCGAACCAGTGTGCATTTTGCTTCCACCAAGGGGGGGGGGGCAGTCGAAAACAGGACCTCTTCATTATAATGCGACATTGTTATGCCATTGGAGAAAAAATATACAGAAAGAACTCGCAACCAACGTGTCATTTTACCTCCACAAAAGATGCGTCCATTTTAAGAGGGTGTATTGCCTGAGACAAATATTTGCGACTTTCGAAAAACAATGTCATTGTTCACATAATTAGCTGCCTTGATCCACTAATGAAACGCTGTGCAATTGAAACTACCACCTCAACTTTCTAAGAGGTATGAACTAATGAAACTCCATTGATTTCTTTTATTTTAAGTCATTTTTCTGGTAATTTTAATAATAACGACGGTAAGGTTCAATGTTGATTAGATGAAAGTAACGAATGGTCGAAAACAAACACATGCTGACACTCAAAATACAAACCCTCATAAATTTTTACTATGACAGTGGTTCCAGGCGCCAGGGTCTTGTTGCCCTGAAAAAATAAAGTTTCTAGGGTATGCTGCATAGGATAGAGGTTGACATTGTAGTGTGTTCGAAATGGTCATGCCATACAACTCAACACATCTATGAAAAACAGATGAATTATTACTGGTACGATGATCAACTTCGATGAATTGCTTGTGTCCAAAATCATTTTGTTACCTCAAAAAATATGTTCATGTAACGTGTATTGTTTCTCCCGCATTAGTAACATGACTATTCAGAAAACGAATAGCAACTTAGCTAATAATCTCTTTAATTGTGAACAGATTTTTCAATCTTACTTGTTTATTACTTATGACTGACATTTTGTCAAAATAGCCTTTCATTAGCCTAGGAATACTTAATGGACAACGAACAAATAATTTGTTTTCCGTGTGTGTTTTAAATCATTCCTAATAGGACGTTCATTTTAGTCCAAACATTCAGTGACGGCGATTAGGAGGAGCGGGAAGTGGGGGATGCAGTTCCCCAGCCACATTTTGCCACTTTTTGCTCCCGCACTATGGCCTCTTTATGCTAAACCTTTTCTACCAAGAAAAAGTATATTGTCCTTGCCCCTCAAATATTGGCACCCAATCGCCGCTACTCCAAACATTCAGATAGATTTCTCAGTTGCACAAACCTTGTAAGCTAAGAAAAGTGACCCCCAAGGAGTAAGAAAACTCTTTCAGTCAAAAACTGATGAAAATACTATGCTCAGGAACATGCATTTAAATTACGAGAAACTTCACGATGGTCTACCATCGCACTTTCTGTCATAGTCGCCGAATACATAAAATCAAGTATGTGCCTTGTATTTGCAACACAAGCTTAAACCTAATTCACATTTATTTCATTGTATTAACATGCATGAAAGAATGTGATTAGAATGTATGGCTGCGCATGTGTAAACACTCCCTTGAAATAATTGTGTCCATCAGAGACAAAGCGAAAGGAAATGGAACAAGATGCGACAATAGAATAGAAAAGAATAAAGAGGAAAACAAGAAAAGGAAAGGGAAAAGAAGTAAGAGAGAGGGGATAGGTATACGTCTTATATGCACATATACGTACATATATGGTCTTACATTTATACTGCCCACCCTAATCTATCAATATGGAGCTTCTGCCCACCCGGTCGAAAATTTCTGGCGCCGCCCCTGTAGGAACGAACTTGGTTGTAAGATATAACTTGCTAGTAATTGAATTAAATTAATGGCATCTGCATTGCTAGTAATGAAAACCGCGGTAGCTCAGCTAGCGCCTGACTACCGTGCGAGAGACCCGGGATTTTTTCCACCTGTTCAAGCGGCTCTGGTGCCCGCCCAACGTAGTATAAAGTGGGTACGTGGAGGATACTCTGGGAGATAAAGGCGGCCCCACCTTCGCCCGTGATCAAGAAAGTGTGGGGCCCTAACTCCACACCCCGTATACGCCTTCATAGCTTGGTGCAAAGCACAGGGGAACACTTTACTTTTTATATTAGTAATGAAACGAAAGTTCGGGAGCGGGGAGAATGTGTTAAGACAGAGAGGAGAAAGAGTGGTATTTTAGGAAGGTTAATAATTAAATGAGTTAAGCAGTATGCAAATTAAGCGAAAGGGGTGCTGGTGATTTCCCCACCACAATAAATTTTATCCCCTGCAAAAGAAAATTATTTTTATCCCTGCCAGAAGTGTTTTTATCCCTTTAAAGAAAAATGGAATTCAAAGGATATTTTATTCCATGTCTTAACTATGTAACAGACACCATTGAAAAATCCTTTGTTATTTATGGTTCAGTCATAAGATTTCCCTGCCCCAAAGTGTGCAGCTTTGTGGATTAAGGAAGGACACCCTTCCGAAACTGACAACCTCACCGTGCCGAGACAACAGAAACTCAAATTTTCGTGGCATAGTGCTGATATTTTACACTTATTAAATTGTTCACAAGAAACTTGTAGGTATGTAAGATTGGCATTAACTATGAACTTGACAATATACAGTTGGTAACTTTTTCGGTGTTAGTAGTTCGATAACTATTTTCGTGTATGAGTTTGGGTTTACTTAGAATCAGGGGGGCCGCCAGGAGGTGGGGAAGGGTGCTTCATCACCCCTTCATTTTCTTCCTCACGCCGTCCAGCATCCCTTGTTCAACTCGTTAAACCATGTCATATTCAGCGTAGAAAGGTTTTGAAGTGAGATCCTTATTACTGCATACAACAGGCAAGTCATCGATCTTAATCTGACATCAGGCACGTATCCAAGGGGGCTCGAGCCCCCCACCGAAAATTTTCTGTTTGCACTAGATAAAATGAGGCTTTTAGTTTCTTGAATAATGTGATCGTAATTTGAGAGTTATGATTATCGAGACAAGACAGAGAATGCTCTATAACCCTCTTATTGTTAACAGCACGTATCCAAGGTGAGGATCGACAATTTTTCAATTTACTTTAGAAAAAAAATAGGTTTTTGTCTTCTTGAATAATAGGACGATGACTTAAAGAGAGAAATTATTATCAAGGGAAGACGAAGAATGTTCTATAACCCTGTTCTTCATAATATTGCACGTAAACTTTTCTTGCGCTTTCGGTGTTGTCGCAGCGAACTTGAGCACTATGGAAAAACTTGTCAGCATTTGAAAGCTGCACAACAAAGGTAGCGCCACAAGTAGGACGATTCGTTGTAATTTTTAATCTCTGGAAAGCGCGAGAAGGAACGTTCTTGAATAAGAGAAGGAGTCGAACTACTACTGGCTATATTAACGAATCGTATTCCTGCTGAACTTTCTAGAATATGAGAATATTCATTTCCCGGTTGATCTGTACAATAGAATCGGTTAATGAGACTTCAGAGGTAAGTGTGGCAACTCATACAGTCGATCAGTGTCCATTGGTGGCTTTATAAGATCTAGTGATTTGAAAATGAAAAGTAACGAAGTCTACATCTAGTTCCAGTTCGGGTCCAAAGATGAAGACAATGACGACAGCGGAACTTCCGGAGCCTCAGTGTAGTGCTATTCGGGTCGAGGGCTGAAGAGATCGAATGTCTCTTTCTCTAAAGTTAATATTTCAGCAATACCGGATATTGGAGCAGTTTATTAAGAAAGAAATAAACTGCACAAATCAACTGAAAAACAAAGTTCTGATTGATGATTTAGTTGTGCCCGGACCAAATTCCGTGTAAGCATTTTGTAACCTTATATAATAGAAAAATGCATATGCATGTGTGAACCTACAGCAGATACTGATATTTCAGATATTTGCTTTTTTATACTTGTTATCCAGCAAGCCTTGATGAGTTACTAAGAGTCTAATGTTCCCGACAAATGGAGTATCGGACTAACTTTGTGACGACTGGTGTCCAACTGGAGGATGTTGCAACATCGCGCTACGAGGCCAGGGGTACCGGGTTCAAATCCCGGCCTGGACATGGATGTTTTTTGAGTGTCCATTCATCAATTTAATAATATCATCACTCATCCCAATCTCCGCAAATTAGCCAAAAGTGGCACAAAAGGCGAAGTAAAATAAAGCAGATCAATGAATCAATCACAATTTTGAACACTTGCGAGTGCCTGAATATGGACAATTTGGTGGGTTTCGGCTTTCATAAGAGGTGCAAACATGGGAGGACAAGACACATTAATGGTGTTCTGGTTCGAATCAGATAGAAATATTCGAGAACTGCATGCGTTCAGTTCGCAGCCCACAGTTAGAATCTCGCGTTGTCGAGTGGATTGACCATTCCGTGCATTTGTAACACCTTCGTAAAAACACTCACAGATACCACAGATGTTTTGATGCCTGGTGAGAAGAAATGGACAAACACACATACTCAGATGGTTCCGGCACAAGATATTAATGGTTGGAAACAGAGGAGTCGTGTGGTAAAAAATGTTCCGATTTCACGTTCTAATTAAAATGGCAGCCATAAACAGTGGCGACGATTTAAGAGATAGTTGCTCCCCATTTTTTTGCCTCCTCACTGTGGCCTCTTAATGGTAAGCCTTGTCTATTAAGAGAAAGTAAATTTTCATTGCACCGCCCCACCCCCAGGTTTTGGAACCCAGTCGCCACCACTGGCCTTAAACATGCAATTCTGAGGTTCTATCTATACTTCTTAAAAATATGTTGTTAGTGTAAGACTGTTTGCTTGTATATAGTCAATTGTTTTATGGGGTATTGTTGCTTTCCATTGTTATGCGGCAATAAAGAGGGCCCAAAATACAAGTTTCTATTGTATTTTTAATTATTTCGGCCCTTAATATCTTGGTTAAACAACACTACCATTTTTTTTTAATCGGCATGAAAGCTCACTATTAGCACTCACTGAAATAGCGCATTACTTGGATATTGACGCTGTTAGTAGATATAACCCTTTAAATATTAAATTATTGCGAAATCCGCAACTTTAGAATTAGGCTTTTCTCAAAACAGCAAAAGGGAAGAGTAAAACTTGGTATGCCAAGTTTTTTTTCTTTTCTTTTCTTTCTATTGAAGACTCGTAGTGGCACTGTCGGCCACCAGAAGGCAGTTTAGTAGCAGTGAGGAAAATGGCTACCACTGGACAGCAGAAAGCGTTCTTTATTCTCGTTCAGCGGCATTTCCGAACAAGATTTGTGGTTGAACCGCCTTCTGGCAAGTCAATTAGAAAATGCTACAATATTGGTGGAATTGCGTGAGCGTATCACCGCAGCCATAGCCGACGTGGACCCTGACATGCTAGGAAAAGTTGTGGCAGGAACTTGATTATAGACTAGATGTGTGTCGTGTAACACGTGGATCACACAGAGAACATTTATAATACGCCAGGAAAAATATTTTGCGTTTTTCAATCTGTGTGTATAATATCAGTCATTTACGTATCATTACAATAAAATAAATAGACACTGAAATCGGGAACATCATTTTGATTTTCGCTGTATGTACTCACACATGGAAATAAAAAAAATCATTGGGGCCTCGTCCTATTTTTGAGGGGAAAACATCAAAATGTTAAGAAATGTCAATGTAAATTATCACACTTCCTTCTATCAGAAAGAGGAACAGACCTTTCTCCTCCCCTTCTATGTTCCAAATGGAACAGTTCCTCTCTTGAAAAGTTGTGGAAGAGTTTCAGTTTTTCTTTCTTTGATGAGTAGCGTAGTGGTAATGCGACCTCTTTGTAATCAAAGGGCTCCGGGTTTAATGCAAGGTGGAGGTACAAGTTGTTCGGATTCCACTTTAAACTACAAGACCACAGTCCCGAAAAGCATTTATGTGCATAAAGTGGGTTTAAAAATTAAAACTCTACCGAACTCTACATGCAGTGACATACCAAGGACTTTCGTTAGCCATCTTTTTGCCACCATTTCCTGCTTTAGACATTCTTTTTACTGGGCCAAAGAGGGACTATGATTCCCTACACCAGGAATGTCCATCCCCCTCAAGGTCCTGAACGCAGTCTCCCAAATAAAGAATTTCAAGGCACCAAGCATAAGGATAATAGTCCAAAATTCATAACTAAATTCGATAATCATAACCCTTCAATATTATTTTGATAAATATAGTAACTGATTTTAATTTGGATGCAATAGCCTGTCAAGTGGTCAATAGTTATATCTTAAAATGTATATTTTCGACACGCAGAAAGCTAGTACATTGATTTCTTAAATAATTTGAAATGTCAGAAAATAAATTATGTGTATGCAGTGTTTTTGGTCGGGGAATATATGTTAAAAAGCCCACAACTGAATGATAAGGTAGAAAAATCTAACTGGGCACACCATACGCATGATTTTTCGTTTCGGAGGCGGCCGGAATTGTAAAGGTAGATATTACATAGCTGCTTCACTGTGTTCTGGGAGAAGACGGGATATAAAATATTTCATAAATATTATTTTTTTTGCCTTAAATTTTTAAAGTTGTTCAAAGACAAATATCGGGGGGTCGTTTTGCTTTTATCATTTTGCCCTTTCCAGAGTTTTTAGTGCTTTCATTTTAAAAAAAATAATTGTCTCAGAATTTCAGAATTTCAAATTTTCTCAAAAATTCATAGGTAATTGTGGAGCTGCAGAACCATCATCTCCCCCAACCCATACCCTGTGTATACCAGTGGGGAAAACCAAATATTCATGCTGCAGTTGTCTTAACCAGAACTTGTTTGTTCCTATGACTGATTCAATTATCGGTTCATACACAGAGAGAGATAGTGAAAATAGTATTTGTTGCCTCCTGCAACAAATTCTCCTCTTAGGCTTAGAGTATTTTAAAATAAAAAAAATCTGGATTGTATCTCACGTGTAAAATTCACTTTCTGCGACAAGTTTGATATGCACATCTTACATTACATATTTTCCTGTTGTATCGGCTTCTTTACAATGCGTTGGTATGTATTATATTTAGTACAATTATGACAGCACACGGAACAGACAATACAGTAGTATTTTTAATAGAACTACTTCGTTGAAATGGTGCACCTGCTGGAAGAAATCGCACGGGCCAAGTCCTGGGAATAGGCTGGATGGGGAATAAATTCGAAGCAAAATTAGTGCTATTTTGCCTTTGAGACGCTCGATTTGTGGGATGGCGCGTTTTCCTGTTGCAAAAGCAGTTTTTGAGCTTTTTGGAAAGTGATTCACCTAATGAACTGCGGCATCATCTCCTAAATTTACTAAAATATTCAATCAACACCAAGAATATTGGTCGTGTCTGGCAATGTAGTAGCCGACCTTCGTGGCGGTGTGATTAGCACAGCGCGCTACGACACCAAAGACCAGGTGTTTGAATTTCGGGCTGGGGTTGAGTGTTATTTGTGAGTTTTTCTTCATCAATTTTATCAATTTTTATATCTATTTATTTGCATACTTACAAGAATATTACATTAATTTAATTTTGCGTCAATACTTTCAAAGGACGCCGTGCTATTTACTCTTTCCCAAATTATTCTCCACTTGCTCATGGGCGCCAAAAACGAAAAGGGTGCATCACTAAGAAATGGGGTGGAAAAGTGGTTCAATATCATGTAAATGGTAAGACAAGAACTACAATAATCTTTTCGTATATAATATCACATAATGTGAACCGTAAAAATTGTACCTTTTTTATTTTTTTATTTTTTTTCTATAGTGGTGACTTACAGCGCTCTATGCCCCTTTTCTTCAATCCACTGTTGTACACTGTGCGAAGCACTGCAAGCGAATCGAGCAAGAAAATAATTAGGGCATTAATTAAGAAACCGGCAATAATATTAATTTAATAAGAAGTAAATATTTTCACACGGTCCCGCGACCTTTACTCCTTCCAAATTGTTCTCTTCTGGCTTCTTCAGCACCCACTTTGTTGTCTCTGAGCTCGTGGCGCCCCCGTACCTGATGCTGTGTCAAACCATCTCTCTCACCTTCATTATCCTAAAGAGGCATAAAAGTAACGTAAAATAACGAATAGTTACCCGTGGATTTCTTATTTAGTAGTCTGTGCTCTATTTTACTTCACTGCATTTTCATGCATCAGATGTTTTATTTAGGAGAGAAGGAAGAGAGGCGGATGGCTATGACACCCACCGCAATGCCGCTTAGCGAATAATCCAGAGTAAAATCCACTTTATACCATACTATCATCAAATGGTATGGTGTCTAAATAATGATCATCATACGAATTTTATGCCAAAGCGCTAAATATTGATTGCCCGCCTCACCGAACTTCAAAGTCCGTTCCCTCCTTACTATGGAAAGTCTGTGCCAATCTAAAACTTAGCATTGCTATCCAATGTATGCCCTCGAAACGTTGGAAGCCAACTCCAATTTAACCTGACTGGTAACCCGAGAACACTTGTTCGAATTGTGTACTTGTTTAAATATTTAAAAAATATGTAGGGTACGTACATGTATTCCATTCAGACTTTTGTTATATTAGGATATTCAAGTTAACGATTTCCTTGCTTATTTTGTTCAAGGAGTCTTGAAGAAAATTGTCAACGGGGGAGGAAGGGGGCTGGAATTAATGGGAAACCAGAAAGCAGCAAGAGCGAAACACACGAATCAGAAAACATAAACAGAAGCCTGTTAGAATAACGAAAGAATAGGAAACAGAAAATATAGCTGGGAAAGTCTATTGTAAACGCAGAGTATGTACACTGAAACAGAAAGAGCTTTCAACAAACGCCGAATATGAGGATAAAGTGGACTTAAACATACATATCTGAACTGAAAATCTGCGTTTTACACGTAGGTAATATATCAATTAGTTATGATTGTTGACTACAAAAGTTAAGTGTAAGGCTCAGTCTGTAAAATACTTTATATGTAATGTAAATATAAGAAACACTATTCTGAAACATATAATGCCTAAAATTATTTTCTAAAAAATATGTTTGGATACCGCAGGAGCAACTACCACTGTGAAATGCTGTGTGATTTGTTGTTCACACAAAACGTTATTGTGCACCATTGAAATTACTTGCTCATACTGTAGTAATGATATGTCAGGGATATGCTATGCTGCGTCAGTCTGGGCGCATCTCACAGCGCAAAAACAAATCAGAGATAGTCTCAGATCTGTACAACGGAATGTCCTGTTAAGGATCCTCGGAGCGTTTAGTACAACATCCAAGACTTTGATAATAGCTGTTGTTGAAGTTCGACAAAGTGCCGCTTGTTACTGGTGGAAAAAGGGACTAAAAGAAGGAAGACCAGATACTTGCAACTCCTGTTCCTTTGGGAGGCTTAAGGTCTAAGGACTTATATTACTCAATAAAATTACTAGATAATATCATATATTACAAGTTAGTATTTTATTATATTTTTCATTATAAATTTCCGTAAGATTTTCAAGCTGAAAATCAGCACCAACCAAATCCTTAACATATACAAGTCTATTTAGAAATTTTGGAAACACTGGTCAAACATATAATATAATAATCCTCATGATAATATTTAATTCGGCTTCCCCGATGGGCCAGTGGTAGGGTTGTTCCCTTGTAATCAAGAAGTCCCTGGTTCGATACCCGGTGGAGGCATACATTGGTGCAGATCATAGTTATAAACTGTAGGTTTAATCCCGATTAGCCTTACTGTGCATAAAGTGGACTTAAACCATCAAATCAACCAAATCGACCTCTACGTACACTGTACACACACACACACAACAGGTGTGTTTGTGCTTGCCATTAACTTCATTCCTACTTGATACTTCCTACCCTCACATCAAGTTAGCGTAAGGAAATCATTCACCCTGACGTAATCAATCCCAAACACTCCTATCAAAATGAGAGCGCTTACATCATAGGTGGCACGTAAGCAGTTTACACGTTTCCCTGCACCACCCACGCGACCCTCAATCTGTCGACCTTGAGTTTATTTGTCGACATCAAGTGACCCAGCAACGAAAGATTTAGCGCGAACGCAGCTCACGTGTCGCCACTTCCATTCCGATGCAGTGGCGCGACCACAGGGGGTGGGGCAGGGGCAGGGGAGGCATTGCCCCCAAACCTTGGACGGAAATGAGTTCTTGGGGGGACAGGGGGAGAAACATTGACGGCTAAGTGTACCTGCAATTACCGCCCACAACTTGAAATTTTATGCAAATAAAAATACTTTTCGCAAAATGTTCTTGATCGCTCGCTCGCATTACTTGCTTTTCTTAGTCTTATCTTTTCTTAGTCTTCAGTAGCATATCTAGGAGGCGGAGGGAGTCTGCCCTGGGCGCCGAACGACTTGAAGGAAAATAAGTTGTAAAATTGATTGATTGGGTTGTGGTTTTACGTCCATTTTACGAACAGAAATGCTAATCGGGACTGAACCTGCAGTTTAAAGTTGGATCCGAACAGCTGTGCCATGTGCCTCCAGCGGATATCGAACCCGGGACCCCCTGATCACATGGCAACGATGTTATCATTATACCATCGAGGTGCAGGGGCGGCGCCAAAAATTTTCGACCGGGTGGGCAGAAGCTGTATATTCATAAATTAGGGTGGGCTGTATAAATCTAAGACCTTATATGAGTTTTACATGCACTCATGCTCGTCCCCCCACCTCCAACATATACAGGGTGTCCTAAAACAACTTCAACAACGGTTGGATGCTGATATATATATATATATATATATATATATATATATATATATATAAACAAGGAACTTTTCCTCATATTCATAACCTCGAAAGTGCTTAGTTTCTGATCTATGAGCGCTGAAAATCTAACCTGTATGTACAGTCACGGACACTTCTGGGTTATAACAATCCCATTAACTTTCAATGCAATCATTACAACCCAGAAGTGTCCATGACTGTACGTATACAACCCAACTCACCAAACGATCGCTCTGACGTAACTTCCAGGAACGCGTAACAAGATTGCCACTTGAATTGAAAACAACAAACTTAGGAGTCTTATCTGGCAAAATACAAAATAATAATTATACTTGCGATGTTGTAAGCATAGGTGCGCGCAGAATAATTTATTTGGGGGTCCCTTAAGAGAAGTTTCAGTTACCTACCTGGACATGGCTAGCCTATAGTCGTAACTTCATGTTATTTTCACAGAAACTATTAAGTATAAGAACATGAAAGTTTATCAATATAGAATGAGCATTTGTTATCACTTTAGCACAGGTTTTACTATCACCGTGTCGATATTTTAAGTAATGAAAGTAAACAATTGAAAATGATAAATACAAGGCTATATCTCTACGGGTACTATCAGCTGAATCACTCCCACGAAGTACATCTGTAGGTTCAGTTTTACCATGTTTTCTAATGCACATTAGCCTACTTCATAAAATATATTGCTGTACCTGGTCACTCGATAGTTAATGCCATGTGTTACATGTCATTTTAAACCGTAGCATTCAGATGTAAGCAAAAATCTGAAAATTGATATTGAATGAGAAGTGAGAGAGCATTCATGAAAATCTTTGAACATGAAATTCTTATTGGAAATATTAGAAGGTTGCATTAACAGACAAGTCGGTCCTCGGGAAAAGAATATTTACGGTCCGATATGTGAAGGGGCTCTGCGATTTATCAAGAAAAAAATAATTTATTTACTACGTGATTACTGTCTATTATAGTAAAGGAATATCACATTGTTTTGTGGAGAGGGAGAGAGAGAGCTGGTCATCTCAAATGAAACGAAATTCCTTATTTTTTACCACTGATATTATTTTCATTATTTTAATGGTAGTTAAACATATTTTCTTTATTTTTTAGAAGACGTTTGGGGTAGCCAGGTACCTTTGGCACCTCCGTGTGCACACCTGCCTGTAAGAAGTATCTATAGCATTTACAAACCGGCCAAGATATAGAATTACCAACAGATACGGACTGAAATTCAAGACGCTTCATTCTAAAATGTCCCCATCGTGTTTCGAGTGTCGTGCAGTACCAATAATCGTGAATCGCGAGATACACTTACGACATGTTGATGAAATCGACGAACTGAGAAATGCAAACATAGTGTGTTCGCCACCTTGTTTTGTTTCACACGCAGACTGCAAACCCCTTACTAAAAATAATGAATGGTAAAATATCTTGCAATAAAATGAAAAATATCGTTTAAACATTAATTAATTCGCAGATTAAAACTAATACATAATAACTGAAATCAATCCGATCTGTATAAGGGTGTCACTACTTGACGTGTGCATTCCGAGCGCCCAATACAGCTCAGCGTTTGGCATAAGTATGAATAATGTCTTATTAGCAAAATTTAAAAAAAAGCAAGAACCCGGGTATAGATCAAATTATTAGTTCATTCTGCATAATATTTACCTATGCTAAAGAAGGACATTTTGGCAAAATATCACCGAAATGTAATAAATAAAGAAATAAATAAAATTGTATGTATTATGTTATGAAGCACAAAGTTCTAAAATTGTGTCCCTATTCTATGTTAGTTAACCACAAGAAAAATCACATGATTACGTAACTGATAGGGAAAATGTATCTTGTAAGAAGATTTTTTGCCTCCCTGATGGCATAGTGGAAAATGTATCTTGTAAGAAGATTTTTTGCCTCCCTGATGGCATAGTGGTAAAGTCGTCGCCTTGTGATCAAGCGGTCTCGGGTTCAATAACCGGTGGAGGCAGATAGTGATTCGGACCCCACTTTAAACTGTAGGTCCAGTCCCGATTAGCCTATCTGTGCATAAAGTGGACTTAAAAGAAGAACTCATTTAAGAAGATTCCTAATACGGTTGCTAACTCATCAAGTCATTACTAATTCTGCAGCTATTTTTCAAACCTACAGAGCTGTTTTATCAAAATCTATTTTTGTGATTGCTTCTTATTAGTAGAATGAATATAAAATTATTATTATCTATTTTGGATACGATATCGAAATTAGAAATTACACGTATATAAAATCGTGATGATGAAAGGGACATATCAAATTACCTCTGTCTTAGTATTTCAATATAGACCTAACTAAACAACTTTGTGTGTTGCTGGAGGAAGCAACGCGAAGAAGAGGTTTTTATTGGTTTAGCAGATCACCTTAATCATACCCAGGCCGGAAGCCCGGAGTTGACAACATCAAGCAACTCCACTCCACCCCTTCTACACTCAGTTTCAGTTACAACTTTTTGGCCAAGTTACGGCAGACAGTTAATTATATTTCTATATTTTTGCCACATTTGAAGTATCTATTTCTTTTCATTATGTGGCACATTTGAAAGCAATTTGATGCATCATCCCTGTGAAGGTCAGAAGCTGCAGCCCTCAGGCCCATAATCTTGTTCTAATCTTGATCATATTCTGCACAATTTGGCTCCTCTCATAAAGCCTCCTAAGCCTACTGGCTGCTTAAGCATACAAGTGGGCATTAGATCACATTTTTTGTTTCAAAAGATTTGGAAATTCCTTTCGCTTTCCAATGATAAAATTAAGGAAGTTGAAAGAAAAGCTTAAATTAATCCCATTCAACTTATTATTTACTCTGACTTTTGTAAACCTATTCACGAAATCAGTGTTTCGGCAAAGCTTTTTATTGAATGATAATATGTGAACTTGTCTGTAATGTAAATAATATTCACAAGTAAAATATACATGAAGTGAACACCATAATAAACTTATTTATGAGACCTTTCGCATTCTCCCAAGATTATATATTTATTGAATTTGATTGGGTTGGCACAGCAATTTTTGGGTAGGCAATTGTCCATCCGTGCCCACCCCTGTCGCCGTCCCTGTCGGGGAGGCACAATAGTTGTAAGAGAGAGAATGCATTGGCGTCTCGTGAAATTGTTTGAGCCCTATTAAACCAATATTGATTTCAGCCTGCAAAAAAATGAATCCAAAAATGTTCTTGTTTGCTTTGCTCGCAATATATCATTGATCTCTGTAATGCATTCTAAATTACCAGACAGAGAAATAAGACTTGTCTTAATTGATTTTGTTTTAAATGCATGAACAATTGTTTCGAGGAAAGGGAGCGTGCAGGCAATGTATGTAATTTTTGCTGTTGGTTTATTGTGAGATGGATGAATTGGTTGCCTAATGAATTTAAATAATATAAGTTGTATATAATATGTATTAAATAAACTTTGAATATGCACACAATTTAGTATCCACATCGCTCCATGTTGCATGTATCGTCGGTGAAGGGGCGAAGTGGCGTAACTAGAAAAATTGCGTTTTTGATTTATGACTACCTCCTCTGTTACCTGTCAAAATTTCGTTGCTGAATTCCCACTGGTTCCGGAGATTTAAGCACCCTGCAATTGGCATATCTTGAAATTTTCTGCATAAAGATATCTGCGAAGTTTCTACAGTGGCTGCTAAGAAATGAAGGCGCGTACTGGCGTAAGCTTATATCGGGAAACAATATATACGATTTACGAAATATTATATAAATTTATATAAGATTTATGAAACAAAGGTGAATCATACGTTTGTCCATGTACAAAAAAGTTATTTCCAGGGAGAAATCTGAAAGAAAAATGTGATGGAAAATGTGAAAAGTTTGGTAAAGAGTGCTTTAAAATCACAGATGCGGAAAGACATGAATTTTTTAAGGACTTTTATGCAAGTGACGACCTTCAGCTTCAACGAGAATTCGTCAACACATATGTAAAGGTTTCAGACGGTAAACACAAAACTACGCAAAATGAAGAATCTCGAAGATCAAAAACAAATCATTACTTTTTACCATAGAAGGAAAGAGAAGTAGTATCAGTGTGTAAAACCATGTTTGTAAACACATTTTTAATATCAGAGAAAACAATGCGAACTGCTCTAGCCAAAAGAAGATGTCATTGAGAAAGAGAGAAGAGGAGGAAAACTTCAGAGAATACTGGAAAGGGACAAAATAATAGAGAATATGATGTAAAACTCATAAAGAGATTCCCAAGAGTCGATTGATTGATTGATTGAATGATTTAGTTTATTTTACTTCGCGTTTTGTGCCTCTTGGCTAATTTGCGAAGATGGGGATGAGTGATGAAATTGATGAATGGACATTCACAAACAACCAAGCCAGAGCGGAATTCGAGCGTCGCAGCTAACCACTTTTTTTTTTTAAAGGAAAGCCCCTATGCGGAAGCTTACCCCATCACACTTCATTCACTCATATTATTTCATTCATATTTCAATTTCAGGACTTTTCAGGACAGACAATCACAAACATTCATGTCCGAGCCAGGATTCGAACCCGGGACCCCCGGCGTCGTAGCGCGATGTGCTAACCATTCCGCCACGGGGGCCGACCACACGACCACAGGGTCCGGCCCCAAGAGTCGAATCTCACTACTGCAGGAAAGATACAAAAAGACAATGTCTTCATTCGGATCTGCCTAAAAGCAAAATGTATAGAATGTTTATTTAGGATCATAAAGAGAACATCACCCCTTTACCAACTTATCAGACATACAGAAAGATATTCAAAAGCATGAACCTTTCTCTTCATTGACCGAAAAATCATACGTGCGGTCTGTGTAGCAACTTTCTGGAAGGAGATGAGTCGAAGAAGAGCGAACTAGGTGATAAGTATCAAAAACATATCGCCGAGATAGATACTGTAAGAAAGAAGAAAATGGAAGCTAAAGACACATCGGACTTTCAATGCAAGACTGTTGCTGCAGTGTTTCAGTTGCAGCAAGTCATTTATCTTCCCATTTCAAATGAAATAAAGTTATTTTATAAAATACGATTATGAAGATACAATTTTACACTCTATGATCTGAAGACAAGGGAATGCTATTGTTTTGTTTGGCACGAAGGAGTGACCCACGACCCACAGAGGTGCATGCGAAAATCTTCACTTGCCTAAACAATTTTCTTCATCAATTGGATGTAAAACAGGTTGAAGAAATTTACTTGTTCGCTGAAGGTTGTACAGGGAAAAATAAAAACTCAATAGTTGCAGCCATGATGCTCTACACTGTTACTATGGCTCAGCATATCAGTGTCATCAATTTAAATTTCTTTGAATCGTTCCACGGACAGAATGAAGGCACTAAAATCAATTGGAAATGTATTCATTCCAGCTCAGCTGCTACCAATTTTTAGACTTGCACGATCTGATAAACCATACACTAAGCATTCTCTTCGATGCATGAATTTCTTAGATTTCCGAGATGTCGCATCAAATGTGAGGATCCTATCTGTAAGGAAGGATGATAATGGTGAAGGAATTGACTGAACAGGCATACGATAACTAATGGTGATCAAGGATCAACCAGATAAAATTTATTTCAAGGACAGCCATTTAAATGTGGTATATCGAAGTATCTCGCTGCAAAGGAAAGTTATATTCACCAAAACTCCAAAGTGTCTTCACTCACATCCACCAAGGATTTCACTACAGATGTATGCAGATTTGATGTCTCTATGTGAAGGAGATACACCTGTAGTGAGAGAACCTGAGTTTGTGTATTTCTACAAAAATCTTCCACACTGAATATCATTAAAAAAATATTAAAAATATTCTATTGTACGAGCCTTCAAAGTCCCATACTTATTCTTAGTTACAAGTACAACCAGAATTCATATTTTCTTTGTACTGAAGTGTTACTATATCTTGAATTGCATTAAAGATAAACCATTATTAAGTTTCTGTATTTTATTAACTTCTTTTAACTACTATTTTCAACAGCAATGAATAAACAGACGTGAATGTATGGATCACTTTTAAATAAAGGTATGAAATTAATACAACTATTATTAAATACTTTATATTAACGGGAAAATTAATAAATGTATCTCTACATACCAAAAAGATCATTTTTAAAAAAATGTAAGGAGGGCGTAACTTTAATCACAATCTTTGAAAAGAAAAGGCGAAGGGGCGTAAGTGATTCAAGCACATTCCAAAATTTTTCTTCCAGCAGAAATGAAAACATGTTCAAAATGTAACTTTTTCCCCAGATGTAACGACAATCATACACTTATTGTACAAAATTTGCAATTGATATAATAAATATCAAATGAGCACGACGGTATTATGTTGAACGAAAAACTTTAAATCTCTCTCTCAAAAAATCGTAAAAATCAAGATACGTCACTTCATCCCTTCACCGACGATATGTCAAACATATATCGTGCACTAAAGTTACACATGTTAATGTAAAAAATAATTATATTTGGAATGCATTTATCAATGTGAAATTGAAAGTGTTGAAAAATAATTCAATCGTTTGTTCGAACACAAATGCTTTAGCGCCAACTTCTACCCCCTTATTGCATAATTTACGAGGGTAATAATGTCTTTGTTACTACTACTACTATTACTACTACTACTGCTGCTGCTGCTGCTGCTGCTGCTGCTGCTGCTACTACTACTACTACTACTACTACTAATAATAATAATAATAATAATGTTGGTGCCGAGTTCGAATTCCGGCTTGGGCATGGATGTTTGTGAGTGTGTGTCTATTCATCAATTTCATCAAATCATCACTCATCCCCATTTTGGCAAATTAGCCAAAAGTAGCACAATAAGCGAAGTAAAATATGGCAAAATCAATAATAATAATGTTATAATAATAACATTATTAACATTATTATTATTAGCATTATTACTATTATTAATACGGCATATTTATCCTGGCACTTGCCACCCCAAACAAAAATTCGTGGTAGCGCCTATGTTCCAATGGGTTTCTTTCCGAGATCGATCCACGTTCAAGCGTTTCAGATGTTTTTGAATTCAGATATTTAATATTCGTAATGATTCCAACGAGTTTATTTTTTCCGAAAACAATTACATTGTCAATAATGAAAAATATAACCAGCTAGATTTTCTGGCGCCTTACCCACGGTTACCCTCCACCAAGCACCGACATTTTGCATAATATGTGATTTTTTGTCAATTTTAGACATCGTGGGGACGGGATCGTCCCGTCGAACTTATACCTCCTTTGAAAACAATGAGATATCAATATTATTCATCGTGCAAGAAATTCCGGATCTCGGTATTTAAAATTTCAAACCGGGTAGTCCCTGTAGTACTTTGTGAGTGACATATAAATTATTTTTTTCATATTTTCGCACATAAACGTTGTGTTTTTCTTCGCAGCAAACAAAAGAAATATATTGTCGCAACACAGTCTGTAAGTTAATGATATGAATACACGTTTATTATTTTCAAGCCCCTAGCGAGGGATAGGAAAGGGGGACTAGGGAGCCATGCACAGAAGGCGCTTCTTGAATTTTTTCCCCTCAAAGTAGTAGCAATAGGGCGTTTTAAATGATGTTCTACAGACATAACTGAAATCAGTGGCGCAACGACAGGGGGTAGGGGCATTGCCCCCAACCTTCGATGAAAATCCATTCTGGGGGGAAAAGGGGGGGGGGGTCAAACATTGAAGTAGAAGAAAAGCAAGACTGGCAGGGGCAGCGTGGTGCGTGCGGTGTGATGCGAGCGCCGCACCCCAGATATGTGCGTGAACGCCGGGAGTGTCCAACGTTACTGCGTGCGATTGTGATGAGCAGTTGCGACGAACATGGCTTCCAGTTCGGTGCTTTTGGCCGTTGTTGATGCAAGGTACAGATTTTTAATGATCGATGTGGGTGCATATGGCAAAGAAAGTGATTCTGGTGTATATTCTAACTCAGCACTTTATCAAAATGTCGAAAATGGTTTCTTACCAAAAGATTTGCAGCTGTCCAACTTCCATCAAAAAGACCCATTTGTGTTTGTAGGAGACGAAGCATTTCCATTACGAACATATCTTATGAGACCATATTCTAAAAGAAGAGTTCAAATAATGCAGCCGCGTCATATTTCAATTATCGTTTATCGCGTGCTCGAATGACAGTGGAGTGTGCTTTCGGCATAAGTTCTGCGAAATTTAGGATCCTATTGAAACCAATTGAAAGTAGTGTACAGCATGCTGTTCATATTGTTAAAGCAATTCGCATTCTGCATAATGTTATAATTGACATAGAAAAAGATTCTCTTGTAAACGTCTTGGACGAAAATGTGATGGACAGGAACTACAGCTCTCGAAGGCAAACAACCGCGCTTCGAGAGCAGCAGAAAATGTATGAACCGTATTCTGTGATTCCTTCTCAGTGAATACAATTTGATGTTTTTGTTCATCCACTCACGACTTTCAAATACTTAAAACGTGAAAACTGTTACGGAATCCCACTCCTTATCAACAATTAAACGATCTTTGTAACGAGGGTTTGTTTTATCCCACAACACATTTCTTCTTTGCACTTCTGCAATAAGCCCTTCCATCTTTCTCGGCGACTCGCCACCGGACGGCAAATGCGATACAAAACAAACCTGTTTGAAAATCAAACGTTGCGTGCGTTGCGAGCGGACGAATCGCACGCGTAACGTGTCCACGTAGGACGGGCTCATTGCTGACTACAGGTTTGATCGGATACGACTGCCGCGTTGCTCGCATCGCACCGCACGCACCGCGCTGCCCGTATCCACGTTGGACATAGCGTAAAAGAGTAACAGGACAAAGGATGCTCAATATGGAATAAGTTTTCACGTATTTCTTGCATTTTTTTTCTAGACGGCAAAGGCACCTGCAGCGGGGGAGAAGAAGGGCAACTACGCCACTTTATTTCAAATTTTATACAAATAAAAATACATTTCGTATTTTTCTTGCTCGCAATACTTAATTTTCTTACAGTCTCATCAAGTTCAGAGTCGTAGGTAGCTAGAGGGGAGGTGGGAGTCAGCCCTAGGAGCCGAACGATCCAAATGAAAGAAAAAAAAATGTAAAAGAGAATCTATATTATTTTCATTTTTCACAATTTTGGTTCTAAAAATTTTCTTGCTCACTTCGCTCGCCATAAAAATTATATTCGTTATGCATTCTCTGCCGTTCAAAAATTCAGTTTGTGTGCTTGTTTTTCATTATTAGCTAATGAAAATGAAAGTGTTGAAAAAATATTTCAAATAGTTTGATCCAACACTATTGTTTTAACGCCGACTTCTAACCCCCCTTATTGCGTGAATAATAATGTTTGGTACTACTACTATTATTAATAATAAATATAGTAATACTAATTACAATCGTGTTGTTATTATTATTGATTCGTTCATCCTAGTGGTTGCCCCCCAAACAAAAATTCGTGGTTGCGCCTCTGACTGAAATATTCTTAAATATGCTAAAACTTTTGTTAAAATCAGAAATGCAAAATACGAATCTTTAAATATAACCCATATTATTTTTAATGAGCTTTTATTTCTTTCCTTACTCCAAAATTTGTAGGACGTTAGCATTGGCGCTCATATTGGGAAAGGGGGGGGGGGGACAGTGAAGCACTTGACCTACCTGAGATGTCTGGGAAGACCTAATATCATTTGAATAGTGAAATTGTTGCGTGAAAACATGGACAAGGTGTGTCTTGAAAGATATCAGACTTAGTGGTCTCTGATATTTGAGTTTTTGTTTTTAAGTCCACTTTATGCACAGATAGGCTAATCGGGACTTGACCGACAGTTTTAAGTGGGATCCGAAATTTTGGTTGTCTCCGCCGACTACCGAACTCGGAACCCCTTCATTACAAGGCCACGCCATTACCACTACGCCATCGGGTTGACCCTAGTCTCTGATATACACATCGTGCAAAAAAAAAAAAAAAAAAAAAAGACACTGAACTGTTCCTAAAATAAATGTTAAAGTTTATGGAAAGGAAGCAAGTCGAATCCAGTTTCTATTTAAACAGAGGACTCAAGTCTGAACTTAGCAACAACGCCACGGTATTTTCAATTAAATTTAAATTTTATGATTTGTAAAACAACGACAACAATAATGATAATAATAATAAAATGTCACAGTAATTTTTTATGATATGAAATATTACCCTGCTCCCAAGTGCTCGAAGTGAAAAATCCTTGCCCAGTTTGGGAAAAAGATATGGGGATGCTTGTAGTTGTATGGATCAATTTTGAGAAAATGCGGTAGGTGAAGGAATGCCTATGCAAATTATCCTTGTCGTGGATGCTTTGTTAGAGTTTTCTTAACTGGAGATATCATTACTGTGGCATAAGAAGAAAATATCGAAGGACGTATGCGACTAAATTGCAATTTCCTCTACAGTTGTCATAAAACGAGAGCTCTCCTCCCTAACATCTCACATTTAGCCAACAGTACTCGTGGCGACGCTTCAGATGATTCTTTTTTCAGGTGACTGTTGCTAGTTACGGGGATCAACGTTATGCGATTATAAACTTCCCTCTGCTACAGTTTTTCCATTTTCTGCGCCGCGTTTTTGTGAGGGACGGTCGGTTGACTAGTTAGCGACTGTACGATACACTAAGCAAATTCAGGGCCTCCCTGGTGGTAATGTTGTCGCCTCGTAATCAAGTCCCGGGTTCGATATCCGGTGAAGGCACATGGCACAGTGGTTCGGATCCTACATTAAACTGTAGCTCCAGTCCCGATTAGCCATTCTGTTCATAAAGTGGACTTAAAACAAATCAATCAATCAAACTAAGCAAATTCATCTACCGGTGACTTTCGGTATAGTGTAATATGCAATGATAAATAGGAGAACGATAAAACTGCCGGAGAATGGGCAAGAGTGTACGAATGATCTCAACAGCTTGGCGAAGAACGCTAGTTGCTCACGAATGAACCGTGTGGACACATTTGTCCGACTGGGACATGTAAGGTGTTCTTTATGTGAATTTTTGGGAAAAGGGTCATGATTTATGCCCAGTTTTCCTGCACATTGATGAAAGGTGCCGTATAATGACATTTGTATAAATAAGACGTTGATGTTGTCTGCAAATGTTATCCTTCACCATAATTTCCCCACATGGTCAATTTGACAGCAATCACTCTCCGAAAGGGTTTTGCTTCATGTTCGTACACCCCGGGCTTAGCTCTTAGTGAATATCAGATTTATTTGAGCCACTTAAAGATAATATGAGAGAGAAGAAATTTTAGACAGATGAAGCGCTGACAAAAAGAATCAAGATATCCTGCGGTGGCTATGACAGCAGTCTATTTTCTTCAACGCCAAATAACTCACGGAACTGACACATTGATAGCAGCTATGCCTGTATGTTCAGGAAGATTCCTTTAAAAGACTCACGTATTTTTGTCCTTGTAGGACTTGTAGTCTTGGTCGGTCAACCCTGAATGACCCTTGCAAATGTGCTGATTGAGAAAATATCAAACTAATCCCATCTGTATTTTACTTCGCTTTTCTGCCAATTTAACTAATCGCGACGACAAGGAAAAAATTGTGAAATAGATGGAAAGACAAAAACACATTATGCCTTGACAAAGATTCGAATCCAGGAATTCTGGCGCTACACTTACTTCTCTGCCACAGAAGACGACCTAACTATTTACATTTTTCAAATTATTTAGAGAATATTATCGTTCACTGTAAATTAATGGAAAGACCAAAAATCATCAAATGAAATAGGTCTACAAGTTAGATAAAACTAAATTAATGCTTACTGGAAGAAAGCAATGTTTCCTTTCTTTTCCTGATGCCTCAGACCTCCCCGATGGCGCAGTGGTAGCGTCGTCGCCTTGTATTTCAAGGGGTGCCGGGTTCGATACCCGGTGGAGGCACATAGTAGTTCGGATCCTACTTTAAACTGTAGGTCCAGTCCCGATTAGCCTTACTGTGCATAAAGTGGACTTAAAAAACTGTTGTTTTTTTTTTACTTTATGGGTGTGAGTGATCGGAGTTTATGGGTCTGGGACGGGATCGATACGGTTTATAAAACTATCCCGATCTTCAGGACAGAAAATTTCACGTATTTCCCGACTAGTTCAGAAAATTTTATGGATGGGTAATGTTCAGAATTTCCTACCACTCCTGAAATTATTGAGTTCCACGCACATTTTGTCCCCAAAGAAATTATTTTCGGTATTTTGATGCCATTTCTAGAAGATTTCCCTTCCGATAATTAAGTATATCCAGAATTCTTATTTCGCGATCATTTTAAATTCCTGACCTATCGGAAATCCCGAAAGTAAGGAAATCATTTCCCGAAGTTTCCCGGGACAGGACTTCTGGATCCCGCAAACTGAAGTCTGCTTTCCGTTGCGACTGGTAGTATGTCAGAGGTCCCAGGTTCGAATCCTCGTCATTGTGTTTGTTCAATCACCGTGTTCCTGACGTGAAATAACCAGAATACGTAAACTTTAATAAACAAATATCGTATCCGATGCAGAGGCGGGCTGATTCACATCTGTGCATAAATTGGACTTGAATCTAGGGATGTACAATATCGGAATTTTGATATCGAGATATATCGTCAAGAAAATATCGTCGCAGACGATACGATATTATTTCCGTATCGTGATATGGGTGATATATCGTCTCCCTCTCTACAATATATATCGCAAAAATATCGTGACGATTTATCGTCTAGTTAATATCGCCTGGACGATAGTTCCTCAATATCGCGATATATCGTCTGGTCTCAATATGTGTTCCTTGCACCCCTAGCACGCGTGGTTTTACCACAGAGAGCAATGTAAAAAACGAACTCTTTTGAACGTTCGTACCGCCGAAAGGACCCACCGAAGAGAAAAATGACACTTGCATTAAAATAAAAAAAAAACATTATGACCTGCCTGCTTTTCCCACCGGATCATTCACTGTGCCTGGCACTTCCTTCTTCTTCCTCCATGATATGTGACGCCGTTCTTTCCCTTCAACATGTTTACAGTTAATCGGATATCATGAGTAAGCAGTTGCAGTGGAAGGAATCTTCCAAAGCGAAAAGAAAAAAAACATATTTGTTTCCCCGCCATAATGAATTCACAGTTGCCTTCTCCTTAGATATAACACTGACATAGTGTTGATTGATTGGTTGATTGAGTTGGTGTTTTAAGTCCACTTTATGCATAGTAAAGCAAATTTGGACTTGACCTACAGTTTAAAGTAGGATCCGAACCACTATGTGCCTCCACCGGGTATCGAACCCAGCACCCCTTGAATACAAGGCGACGACGCTACCACTGCCCCCA
This sequence comes from Lepisma saccharinum, assembly GCF_977018435.1. Classification (NCBI taxonomy): domain Eukaryota; kingdom Metazoa; phylum Arthropoda; class Insecta; order Zygentoma; family Lepismatidae; genus Lepisma; species Lepisma saccharinum. Next base: position 34,207,691 of record NC_139229.1, on the reverse strand, counting down.
TGTGTTATGTCGCCCCTCCTTCCGTCGAAAATTTTTAAGCCCCCCTGTACTTTTTGAGGACATCATACACTTCCTCAACATAAGATAACAACATTGTGAGGACGCTAATCACTTGTGCACCAGAAGTAATAAGCCTTGTGAGGACATCATACACTTCTTCAACAGAATATAGTAGCCTTGTGGGGACACTACTAACTTTGCATCAGAAGTAATAAACCTTGTGGGGAGATCATACACTTCTTCAACAGAATATGGTAACATTGTGGGGACACTACTCACTTTGGATCAGAAGTAATAAGCCTTGTGAGGACATCATACACTTCTTCAACAGAATATAGTAACCTTGTGGGGACACTACTCACTTTGCATCAGAAGTAATAAACCTTGTGGGGACATCATACACTTCTTCAACAGAATATAGTAACCTTGTGGGGACACTACTCACTTTGCATCAGAAGTAATAAACCTTGTGGGGACATCATACACTTCTTCAACAGAATATTGTAACCTTGTGGGGACACTACTCACTTTACATCAGAAGTAATAAACCTTGTGGGGACATCATACACTTCTTCAACAGAAGATAGTAACCTTGTGGGGACGCTACTCGCTTTGTATCGGAAGTAATAAGCCTTGTGAGGACTTCATACACTTCTTCAACAGAGGATAACAACCTTGTGGGGACACTACCCACTTTGCATCAGAAGTAATAAACCTTGTGAGAACATCAAACACTTCTTCAACAGAAGATATCATCCTTGTGGGGACACTTCTCGCTTTGGATCGGCAGTAATATACCTTGTGAGCACATAATACACTTCAACAACAAGAAAATAAGCTTATGGAGCGAAAAGTTTCTTAAACGTATATCGAATTTCTATCGCGAATTGAAGCCATGACTTCCTTATTTCAAAGCATCCGAGCACATAAAGTAAATTGATTGAATTTGTGAGATGTAAATAATGCATAAAAGAATAATATATTATCATAAATTAGAAATGTACATAGATCAATAATAATAATAGCAGTTACTGTTAGTATTTTCATGGCATGTAAAGTTACATTTTAGCTTCCTTGAAAAATATATTGACTTTGCCCATGATACACCCCTCCCGCTTCCGCTTGGAAAATTTCTACCCTTGAGCGCACTATATATTTCTTCAATGGAAGATAACAACGTTGTAGGGACACTAATCGATTTTCCATCAGAAGTTATATCCCTTGTAAAAGTACTTTTTAAATTATTAACTAATTTAATTTAGGAACACTGTTGATCCTTGTTTCATGCCTTGGTCAGCATTGTAATGTTTAATTGAATTTAGATAAAATTTAACATTTAACTTAAAGCAAAGCATGATTCGAAATGTATATAAATTAAACACAAATAGTTTGTGAGAACAATGAAAGATACTTTGCATATATCACATTTTGCATCGTATCTTTCTGGCTTTTCGGGTTAATCGTGACGATTAGATAAAATTGATGAAGGGACACTGGAAGAAAATAATCGAACTCAGAACTTTATTGAATCAATATCAAGTCCTATATCCCTCTGCAAGATTTCCACATCATATCACATGGTGGTGGTATTATTATTATTATTATTATTATTATTATTATTATTATCATCATCATCATCATTATTATTTTATTATTTGTAATACGCGTGCTATGTAGCTTTTTACTTTTTGTCTTGATGTTAAAACACAGAAGTTTGCATTTCTACCCAAAATAGCACAACACTCGTTAGTATAATTATTTTGCTAACTTTATTTGTCAGTCATTTAATTACATCCACCGTCAGATGTCTCCTATTTCATGTAACATCTGTTTCTCTTTTCCAGTGATTTATTCTCTGCAGGACAAGTATTTACGATTTTTTTAATGAAAAATATCATAAACGACAAAAACTGCAAAAATCGACAGAGACTAAAAGTATTTCCTCTCTTTTATTCTCAAGTACCAACAGGGTAGCATTTTCAAACTTATTTACACATCGGTCCCCACAGCGTCTGTACAGAATCAATCGTGTGTATGGAGTGTATGTGCAAATTTTCATGAATCTAATAGACCTTGTGGGGACCCGAGGCCACCTGATTTCACAGGCCTTGTGGGTACTGGTGTCCCCACAAGGATAGGAAACGTTTTTCTTGTATAATTTGCTCACAATGTAGGTTACTTCTAATTTTCGGGAGTTTATAGTTTTAGTGTGTTATTTGTCACATAATTTCAACAAACACATCAGACTACGACTGTGATTTCCCCCGGTCCCCACAGTGTATGTGCACTAACAGAGTCCCCACAAGGTAGCATATGCACGTATGTGTGTGTGTGTGGGTGTGTTAATACGTTTGGCCTAGTTTTAAGTGTATCCAAAAAAAATATCAAGAGAGTTATATTTTTGACAGGATTATGGACAACAATCTCACAGAAGTGCCTTTTATAAGTGTAGGCAAATCAATCTGAGGGGGGTCATACTTTCACGGGAAATTCCCGAGGGCATTTTTACAAAAATCTTGGATTAGACAGGGTTCCACACTTGAGCAAAAAGCTCATATGGGCATGTTGAGCTAGTTTTAAGTGTAGCCAAATCTGCCTGAGGGGGGTTCATACTTTCTCGAAATGGTTATATCATCAATTACACTACTTATAGCCTAACAGGTCACTACAAATATTTATTAAACATGTACTAATTTGACAAAAAAAATCACTCCATGAAACTTTCTCTTAATCTTCTTTTGAAGATACCTATGGAAATTGATTTTCTCATTCCATGTGAAAGTGCATTCCAGTCCCTAACCACTGATACAGTAAAAGAGTTACTAAAAAATTCAGTTTTGTGAGTTTTAATTGTCAGAAGATTGGAACTTTGGGATCTTGTGTATGATAACTCTGGGTTTCCTAAGGGAAGCAATCTGTCTGTGAGATATAAAGGACTTCCTGTATAAAGTAACTTATATAGCAACACTTGTTTTCTGTACCTCCGTCTTTCATTCAATCCAGCCTAATTTATTATAATATTCAGTTAAGTGGTCATACTTCTTAAGGTTAAATATATATCTTATGCACGAGTTCTGAATTTTTTGAATTCTAATTGCCAGCATTTCATTACAATCAGCATATACACTATAGCAATAGTCAAGATGTGAGAGGACCAAAGCATGTACAAGTCGTTCTTTAATAACAGGCGGAAGATTTTTTTTATTTGTATAATAGATGTAAGGAGGCATAGGCTTTCTTACATATATTATTAATGTGTTCAGACCAGGTAAGGTTTGTATCTATAATCACCCCTAGATTATTTACAGATTTAGAAAATGGTATGCATGCACCGTTTAGTTGTACAGTTGGCATATTAGCCGAATTTATACGTGCCTAAAAGCTGACGTGATCCAATTATTATGCATTTTGATTTATTGGAATTTATATATAACCCATGACGGGCAGCCCAATTATTAATATTTAACAGTTCCATGTTCATCAGCTCAATTCCACGTGATAAATTTGACAATGAACTTGATATATAACACTGAAAATCATCGGCATACATATGATGTGTAAGATTTCTTATGGCTCTAGTTATATCGTTTACATACATTGAAAATAACAATGGACCCAATACACTACCCTGAGGAACACCAGAGTCTAAAGATTTCCAGTCAGATTTCCCAGACGATGATGCAACGCATTGACTTCTACCAGATAAGTACGATTTAACCTAATCAACTGCACCCACAGAAAAATTAAAGTAGTATCCAAGTTTACTCAAAAGTATATCATGATCCACAGTCTGAAAGGCTTTACTAAAATCCAGTAACACTAATATAGTTATTTGGCGGTTATCCATCGCTTCACGGATATCATCTGTCACATTTTCGAGAGCTGTACAAGTACTATGGTTAGGTCTAAAGTCTGATTGGCAAGGATTTAACATATTATTTATCACAAGATGTTTGTTTATTTGGCTATGGACAGCATACTCTAGGGTTTTCGATAAGGCAGGCAGAATACTAATTGGTCTATAATCCGAAGCATTAACCGGAGATGATATTTCAGGAAGTGCTCGCAGATATGCTAATTTCCATAATGATGGGAAAATATCAGGTGAGCGAAGAGTTGATAATGTCAGTGACATATTCAAGTATGACCGGAATAATTTTTTTAACCAATAAAGATTTTCCTTTCATCTTATTTCTATTACCGCCGATCCGTGGTGGAGTGGTTAGCACAGCGCGAGGGGTGTCGGGTTGAAATTCCGGCCTGCAAACTATGTGAGTAGCCCATCCACATCGTTGCGATTAGCCAAAAGTAGCAGAAGATTGAAATAAAATAACATATTTCAATCGATTTCTATTACTATTCTGTACTAACTAAAACTAACTAACTCTCTAGCCCTCTTTCCGGGATTCTATAACCCGTGGAGGCACATAGTGGTTCGGATCCCACTATAAATTTAGGTCCAGTCCCGATTAGCCTTACTGTGCCTAAAGTGGACTTCAAACACCAATTCTCTAGCCCTCTTAAATCCGAAAGTTCATGTCTGCAGCAACACGAGCCTTCCACCTGTTCCTATCCCGGGCAAGATCAATGCAATGTTTTCCATCGTTACCGATTTCCTTTAGGTGCATCTCAACGTCATCTCTCCATCTTGGTGTTGGCCTTCCTACAGGTCTCTTGCCATCAGGTTTCCCAACAAAAATCCTGTAAACTCTTCTTTCCTCTCCCATTCGTGCCACATGACCTGCTTACCTAAGTCTTTTTGATTTAGTTATTCTAATAATATCTGGACAGGAATACAACTTGTCCAGTTCTAAATCATATAACCTTCTCTACTCACCTAGCTCCTCATCCCCTTTTAAGCGCAAGTATTACTATTCTGAACACATTCCTCAACCATGTTTACTGATTGATTTGTTCAACCGGTTAATCCAATTACTTATGCAACACGGTGGTATAAGGGGGTTGTAAACAGAAGCCTATAAAATAGTAAATTCACATCCACCTTCAATTCGTTTTAAAAACATCTTTAATGGCTGGAAGCAGTAACGTGTCGCTCGTGTCAAAATCCTCCCGTCCTGTGTATCTCCCTCCATTCTTGTTACCTGGATATATTTCTCGTCTGCAACAAGTTTCCGAGACTCCTCCCCTCCCCCTCTATGTCATCAGCCCGGAAGGAGCTGCGGAAACCGGATCGATCTTCGTGTGGAGAACAACACACCCGGGGCCAACGGGACCTGTTGCTTCTTTTTACAGTCCACCTGCCGCTGCTCGGCTCTTGCCTACCTTCCTGCTTCTCACTTAGCAATCCACGACCATCTCTCACTCGGTCTTTCTCATCTTCTCCAACTCTCCAATTCTATCTTCATCTCCTTCTTGTGTGTTTATCTCTCTTCTCTTCACTTTTTTCCACTTTATCTTTCCCTCCCAGTCCTCTGTCTACATTGTTTTCGATTCACTCGCTCCTTCTGTATCTGTTTTACATTTTTTCCTCCCCTTCTGTTTCTGCCATTCTATCGTTCTCTTTATATATTATATATAATCTTTCTCCGCGGCAGAGTGGTTAGCACAGCGCACTGATACGCCAGGGTTCCTGGCCTCGAATCCCAAGCTGGACACGAGTGCATTTTGTATGTGTTGTTTCATCAATTTCATCACATGCCTCATCCTTATCATCGTGAATAGTTATATCCCGCAATATCTTCCATCTATATATCCCTATGTTTCTCTGTCTTTTTCTCTTTTACTTTGTATCCTTATATTCTCCTCTCTCTCCTATCGTTACATCCCCTATGCCCCCCTATTTTCTATCTTTATATTCATGTATTTCTCTCTTCCATCTTTCTCTTCTATCATTCCATCCCACTGTTTTCCTTTCTCTTCTACAGTTATATTCCTCTATTTCACTTTCTCTTCTATCGTCACATTCTCCTATTTCTCTGTCTCTTCTATCTTTATATTTCTTTCCATCTCTCCTTCTTTTTATTGTTATATTTCTCTTTTATATCTCCCCTCCCTTTCTCTCCAATCTATCTTTGCATCCCGACTGGATCGAATATGTGGTTCCAAGGTGTGTATGTGCGTGTCCATCGCCCCTGCGACGGTGTAAAGGCACTTCCAATAAACTTGTGCCCTCCGGATACAAGCGTAGCAGGAAAAGGCGTACGGTACGGAACGTGAGAAGTTGACAGCATAAACCCAAATCGAAAATTGGTTTTAGGTTGTTTGCGTTCTTGCCAGAGACAGAAAAGGTAATCTACCGCGACACTCGCCCGTTAACATCAAACAATTCAAGAGTGTTTCGTTATGATATAATGTCCTTGTTAATGTCTTGATCGATACAAGCCAAAGAAAATAAACTCTCTCATTGTCATTAAGCCATGACCGAAAAATTTCTTCGAAATTTCCTTACAAGCTGCCGAAATTGAAATTTATATGCAATGAAACTTCCTTCCTGAATTTCTATTCTTGATGCGAAAAATCGCAAGATAGAAATGTAAGGAAGTTGTTTTCATTCGATATCCTTCTTCTGCTGTTGTAAAAATAAATAAAAATTCGCGAAAGGTAAGGGAAACATGGTATGGGCCAGAAAGAAATTAAAATATCTTCTTCCAACAATATTCATTCTGACAGAAAATGAACCAGAAAATTATTTGCCTGCTTGGAGGCAATGCACACAAAACTGTTTTATTTATTTATTTATTTACTTATCGCCTATAAGAGAGTTTTGCTTCAATTCCAATAGGCGTACATAGAGTAATGGAAATTCGTACATACTAAGTACAGGGTGGCTCACAAAGTCACTTAACACCCCCGGTACAAGGCCACTGCAGTGCGCAACATGGAAATGGTGATGACCAATCGTTATCAGGCCAAGGGGCACCAGATTGACGCCACCCGCACGGTCGGCGGCCATCTTGATGTCCGCCATCTTGAATTCAACTTCAGAATTTTAAATGGGAAGGGGGGTGATATGATATATCAAATCAGGCTAGAATTTCACGAGAAATGCAATGGTGAAGTCACTGTGAAGGACTTTTAATTCAATGGAAGCGTCACACTGTAAATTGTTCGCGACAACCATTCATAATTCGCAGCTCTTCGTGGATGTATCCGATTAAAATCGTGTGCAATGGCATGCGAACTTCTCTCCCTAGACGTCACTTTGATCTCGATGCATTACCGATGTGCTAAACAAATTTTAAGGCATTTTTCTAACACTTCGAAATGGAGCAAATTTGTACAAGAATTCAGTCATAACTTTTTACTGGTTAAAGATACGTCAAAAAAACCTTCACCATTGCATTTCTCGTGAAATTCTAGCCTGATTTGATATATCATATCACCCCCTTCCCATTTAAAATTCTGAAGTTGAATTCAAGATGGCGGACATCAAGATGGCCGTCGACCATGCGGGTTACATCAATGTGGTTCCCCCTTGGCCAGGCAACGATTGTTCATCGCCATTTTCACGTTCCATGCCGCAGTGGCCTTGTACTGGGGGTGTTAAGTGACTTATTGAGCCACCCTGTATAACAATACAATAGCCACCGAAGTTTCCGAGTTTGACTCCAAGCCTGGACATGGGTGTTATTTCTCATTGTTTCGCAGGAATTAAAAAAGTATCCTCTATATGGATAATTTAGGTTTGACATTCCTATGTTATACTTCGTCAATGTCATCTTATCACTCTCATCCTCATCGCAGCAATTAGCCGAAAAGGCAGAGGAGCGACGTAAAATAACAAGACTACAAATACTGAATGATTTGATTTATTTTACTTTTCTTTTCTGCCACTTTTGGATAATTGCGTACGCGAGGATGAGTGATGCTATGATGAAATTGAAGAATGGACACTTGGAAAGAGCACCCTTGCACTGGTGTTGTAGCGCGTTGTAAAAATACAAATACCAATACTACAGTAGTTTAGAACAAGAAAGATAGAAAAATACAAAGAGAGAAATAAAACTGCATTGTCAATTGAATGAAATATACGAGTATTCCATTATTTTGTGCATATTGAGCATACTCAATTCAGATAAATAAAATACTATGAAAAGTATGCGTATATATATACACACACATTACATAACAATATCCAATATAATAATATTTCATTTGCTTCCCAGTATCCTTTGAACTTAAGACAGAAACTGTTTAAAAGGCATAACGAATTAACAACATGTGAACAATTGAAAGGAATTTTGTTATGTTTAAAGTTTGTACTGGGATCATTTATTTTATTACGTGATGGTCATTTCAATCTACTTCAATTAATTGATTGATTTGATGTTTTAAGTCCACTTTATGCACAGTGAGGCTAATCGGGGCTGGGCCTATAGTTTAAAGTGGGATCCAAACCACTTGTGTCTCCACAGGGTATTGAACCCGGGACCCCTTGATTACAAGGTGACGACGCTACCACTGCGCCATCGGGGAGGCCTCAATCTGCTTTAAATCGATGTCATCCCCGTGGAGTAGTTGTAGGTCGTTAGCGCACCGGAGTTGTATCGTAGGTTCGATCCCCACCATCGGAAAAAACAAATTTGTTAACCTGAAGACGAGAGAAGAAGTGCTCTCTCATGAAGTATTATGATGAGTATAGATAAAAGCACCGGGCAATGTAAATTAAACATTATATATTAACAGGGTGCGAAATCCTGGGTGGATAAGATGGATTCTCCTCCACCCACCAACATTCTTGTCCTAAAAATTCCCCCACCAAGAATTTCCCGGGGGGAATGTTTTTGTTGTGAGAACGAAGGTAAGCAACAGAAAGGTGAAAACAGTAAGTTAACTCGCCAAACTCCAGAAAAAATGAACTTTTAATTGCAAAAACTTACTCGATATGTAAACGAAAACGTACAAAAACATGCTTTGATAAATGGAAGCGTCAAATGTATGAAACGAAGAAAAGCATATTGTAAAGACCAGTACAGCATCCACATGGCAGGAAATGACACCATTATTTCGCTTACGACAGAAAATTGACTTACGTGTGTTTTCCCCTGAGCCTTCAATTAATTTTAAATAATAGAAAAAACACATATAGAAAGTACGAAAGGTAATGTCTGTCTCTTTGTGTGTCTTTGTGAGCGTTGCATCCTTTTCCATTCTCACTCTCTCTCTTTCAAGACACCATTAACAGATCTACACCATTACAAGGACAATGAAATTAAACCATAATGTAAGACAAATATAAATATTAAATCTAATTGATACTTATATTAATCAAAATAAAAAAAAATATTAAACGAAAACTTAAACACAATAGAGACAGTTTCAAATATTTTGCAATTTTATTAACATTTCGGACCAGTTGGTCAATAAATTAGTTTTCAACTTTATAAATATCTGATATACAAAAAAGTAAAAAGTAACACATGAAATCCTTTATGTATATGTAGTTTTATATATATATACATACATACATTTAGTAATTTACTTTTATATGTAATAACAGTATGTTATGTTGAGGAGACAGGTGAGTGGAGAAGGTTACATAATTTAGAACTACATAATTTGTATTCATGTCCAGATATTATTAGAATAATAAAATCACGAAGACTTAGGTGGGCAGGCCATGTGGCACGAATGGGAGAGGAAAGAGGAGTTTACAGGATTGTTGTTGGGAATCCTGATGGTAAGAGACCTGTAGGAAGGCCAAGACGAAGATGGAGGGACAACGTTGAGATGGACCTAAAGGAAATCGGTAGGGATGGAAAAGAGTATATAGATCTTGCTCATGATAGGGACAGATGGAAGGCCTGTGTTTCTGCAGCCATGAACCTTCGGGTTTAAGAAGGATAGAGAGTTAGTTAGTTAGTATCATGTAGATATAGATATATATTTGTGTGTGTGTGTGTGTGTGTGTGTAAATTAAGATCTTCCTCCCCACACCAGTCCACAATGATTTCGCTTCCTGTGTGTTAATGAAGAACCATCGCCACCGCCGACCTTTGTTTGCTAAATAAAACTTACAGAACTTCATTATTGTGCGGTAAATGAGTGTTTATGAACTTCCCTACGCAAAGGGATCCTGTGCTTACTCGTACAAATACAAGGAATGTGCTCATATTTCTCGCGCACCTTTGTATGGAAGCATAAGAAAATTAAATCACGCGAGAGGGGGAAGAAAATGTAACGTTTCGAATAAAGCGACGCGTGAGCAACTGCGGGAATGCTTTTTATTGAAAAGAAATTGAATGTCAAGTCCTGTCACGGCGTTAAATTTCCTTCTGTGGATCGGAGTGGCGAAGACGCCGATGTTGTTTTCTTCAATTCACAGGAAATCATTTCCATCGGTTTGGTTGTTATGCTGGAATTTCTAGGAATCGATGCAAAAACTTCTTCCGTGGTAAATGACTGAGAAACTTTCCCTATTAATGACCTCTTTTACCCACTTAAAAATTGATCTCTCTTGGATGAAAGGCAAGGAAGTTTCCCTGAAGTAAGCATAATCATTAATTATTCTGCATACAACAAGAACTTTACCCTATTTATTCCACTGTGTTCTACTGTTTTCAGAAACTTTCTTGTTTCAAGCTCTGAATCGTCTCTTTTCACTCTTCTTTATCTTTGTTCTCTCCACGATACTTTCCAAAACGTTTCCTTGCAAAACATGATTTACCCAGTTCTTAAAATTTCTGTTTTTCACAACTTGTTCTTAGATTTTTCACAGAATTTCCTCATTCTGTAGAAAAAACCTTCAAAGTAGGAAGGAAAAGTTTCGAAATTAATGGTATATACGTGGTTGTTGCCGTAGACACTTCCAGTGTCTCAGAAAGGTACAGATAAACTTATTTGGTATATATTACTTCGCTTTTCTGCAACGATTGACTAATCGGTGCGATGAGGATGAGTATGATACGACGAAATTGATGAAGGGACACTCACAAAGAACACCCATGCCTAGACCGGGATTCGAAACCGGGACCCATGCTAACCACTCCGCCACAGAGGTCGGCTATAGTTATAGATCTATAAAGATGAGATTTGAAGAGCTGAAAAAGCTTTTGTGGGCTAACTTAATTCAACACTTATTTCGATCTTTCTGAAAGACACGACGCTTGATCTATCCTTATCTCAGAAATATATACAGCAACAGAAATAATGGAATCAAGGTGTCTCGGACTCGATACCCGGCAGAGGCACATTGCACAGTGGTTCGGATTCTACTTTAAGTATATCCAGTTCCGATTAGCTTATCTGTGCATAAAGTGGACTTACAATCCAACGGGTCAAAACATTTATCATTAATTGATTAATCTCATCAACATTTCATCAAATCACTGTAATATTTGCAATCATTTTGAAAATATAACTACTGCAAACGGTGCAGATACCGAATAAACTACTTGACATCAAATGAACGAAGTAGACGAGTCGTTGTTGCACCGTGTTACGAACTGGACGGGGCTTTTGAACATTGTACTTCCATAAAATACGTTGCTTACACGTATAATTCAAAATGTACTAACTCGAATTCAAAACCATGGAGTTCTTTGTTCTTTTTCGGACACCCTGTATTAGTGTTTCAAATACAAACTTTTAATTTTACCTTTATGTGTAATAATTTCTGAATCAGGACAGTTTCAGCCCTTATTCTTTAATTTGAAGCTTTCTATAATTTTCGGAAATGCTAATCTCGCTGAATTAGCTCATATCTTCACCCTTTAAACCAGAACGATATTGTTTTAAAATTGTACACCGGAGTTTAACCACCAATTACAAACTTGGCGCTAATCCAGATTTTCTTGCCGGGGACACATTTTTCTTTCTATTTTTTATAAGGGGGGGGGGTTAAAAGCACATTCCGTACCCTTGTAGGATTTGCCATTTTCCGGAAACCAGGGCGGAGAATGAAATTTAATTAATCCCTGCCCGCCTGTTTCGCTACAGCGTACTTATCGCTTTGCAAAGTTCCAGCGCTATTTTGAAAGCAACAGTTGGGGGGACAAGCTCCCGGGCCTTTGTGAAACACGTTGCGTAGCTGATTGGTCGTAAATACCGCCGGATCGATAGGATCTCCGCATTCCCTTACTCTGAGTGGCTGGACATTGCGGAACGAATGTGGATGAGGATTTTTCACAGCCTCCGTCGTCTCAGCATCTTCTTTCGTTTCCCGCACGTTGTAATGGACCATATTAACGTGACGTCACATTGAGTCCCAACGAACCTGTCACGTGGTGTATTCCTATGCGATAGCGTTGGATTTGCCATCGAAAGGAACTACTTTCAAAATTGAGGCGTTGAACGAGTGAAGGGATCATGCCACAAACCTATGAAAATTTATTCTTATGTTGGAATGAATATGACTGCCAACATCTCTACATGTTGTATTGATAATTTCGGTAACAGTAGAGTGGTGGCTTGGCTCCAAAAGCATGTATTAGTCAAGATCAGAATGTGGGGATTTTCAGTGTGCAGTTTTAGGAGTGAGAAAATGGATTAAACTCCTTCTCTAGTTCAACGTCTCAATCCTGACAGCAGTTATGAAACAAAATTGTGATGTGTATCGTACGTCAATGTAAATATGAGATTTTGGAGAATATCGATGTTACACATGCTTTACAGAGGATTACGTAAAAATAACTGGAGTAAGAAATCTAATGAAGCGCATGCACCTAGCCGACACCTGAGCCGCGAACCGCAGCCAACAGGCGGCGCCGCTGTGGTCACGTAAGGCTGCTGGGCTCATCTTTGAAGCTGCCTCTGCATATCATTGGAACGTACTACCACCAGATGCTACCTCGTGTGCTAAATACAACAGCATTAAAAGGCTGTAACGAAAGCATTTGTTACGGTCAATAAATAACCGGATTCATGCCGTGAAAAAGCTAAATAAAGTGACAGAGCGATGAAACTTACTGTATATGTAGGCCAGGCTGGGGTACACCACATGTCTGCGAGACGAGTTCCAGACCAGACCGCGTCGCTAAGTGGCAGCACTGGCAGGGAAGGGAGGTTTTGTATGTGCAATGTGCCTCCAAGGCGCCAATCAGTCATTCAGCGTATGACTGTTGTGTATGGTGGTGAGTGCATGTCCCGAACACAAGTGTATGAGTAGGAGGGTCGGTTTCGAGCAGGACACACAACAGTGTCTGATGCAGCGCGTAGTGGGCGCCCTAAATGTGCCATTAAGGATGAGTCCATTTCTGCCTTTGACCTCATACGCTCGTGAATGTTCCCTCTGCCGTCAAAAACTGTATCATGGATCGTTGAGCCTCCTTTGTGGCACGTGACACTGTGAACGCCATGGCTCACCTCACTGAATGACTGGCTGGCGCCTTGGAGGCACATTGCACATACACAACCTCCCTTCCCTGCCAGTGCTGCCACCTAGCGACGCGGTCTGTAACTCTTCTCGCAGACATGTGGCGTACCCCAGCCTGGCCTACATATCCCGTAAGTTTCATCGCTCTGTCATTTTATTTCGGTTTTTCACGGCATTAACCCGGTTATTTATTGACCGTACCAAATACTTCTTGATGAGCAGGGACGGAGCCTCAGTACATATTACTAGATTCAGAGTGCTTGCGTTGAAATCGAAACAAAATGCATGAACAGATTCGAACTAGAAACAAATAGCTTTCGATTTGTGTGAATGGGTATTTTTTTATCTCTTTCTACAGTGTTAGTTACTGAAATATGTATATATTTAGTACGGATAAATGGAATTGAATACTTGTATCTATCACAGAAATATTATAGTTTAGTTTGTTTGATTTACAGTCACCGGCAATAGAAATAATAGAAAAGGGACTCCTTGTGTCGCCCCTGTCAACACATGCCTTTTGAGCACTAAACTATTCAGTCTATGTTATAAAAATCTATGTTGTTAAGAATTAGTGTTGAATCTTTTCTATAAAGATTGTTAGATTTCTTGCCATAAAAATGTTATTGTTAATGTTACAATAGGTAATGAATTGTTTAACTTAAATCAGGAAAAAATGCTGAAACTATAAAACAACTATGTAGTAACCATGGTAAAATGTAAACAAAATTATGATATAAAAGAGCCAGACTTATGTAAGCTTACGGGACATTAACCTGTTCGCCGAAAGGCTGATGGTTCAGGGGACGTTGGGTAATATCTTGCTTCAATCTTCGGATTGGCTGGAGTACTTGTGCTCCATTTGGCAGATATTCCACAAACCCAACTCTGAATAAGGCGTTCTCCTGCATCATCAAAAAGACCAGGATTATAAACCAAGGTACAACTAATAGCTTTAGGCCTACAAGTTGTATCGGGTGAATTTTCTGTTTGAATAAGTGTTTGTATATCATCGGAAGTTCAAATAAATCTCCGAGTAAAAGATCTTAATGATATTTCATTTCAAACCTACATAGGTGGTAATTAAAAATAAATCCTGCACCACAGACCTCGCAAGGGCTTGTTCCTACTAACTCTTAGAAGCCTTTGAGAAGTTCGATAAAAGGGTTGTAACCAGACTAACATAAAGCCCTAAAGGCAGAAGGTGCGTGTCATCCTAGATCCTGGAATACTCGCTTCCCTGCAAGGCGTTATGTGTGTTGCATAACACTACGGCGGTGGTAGAAGTTGTCATTGAAAATTTGCTATTAAAATCCTTTTACCGCGTAGATTTAGGCAACACATAACGCCTTACAGGGAAGCGAGTATTCCAGGATCTAGGTGTTCCTTTTATTGCCGATGACTGTACAAGTTTTGCAGGTAAGGTGATGAGATGACAAAATAATTTCTAATTTTAATTCTAATTTATAATAATTACGATCACATACCCAAGGGCCCTCGTATCAGCAAAGCTACCAACATCTAGTTTGAGATGTTCAATAATCGAAAGATATGCGGTTGTTGGGAGTTGAAGATTGACTTCCTGTTGTTGGAAGTACACAGCGCTGCAAGAGTCTAATTTCCTGTCCAGCTGCCCAGTGGGCACTTGGAGAAGTTCCACCGTTCTTCTAATTAACTCCGCTATTTGCTTTCCTCTTTCGCTACGCGGTTGAGCTTTCGCCGAAACAACTCAGCTCCATGCTCAACCGTCAAGTGCGTAAACGCAATATGCTCCGGAGACACTAATCAATAAACACTTTCGGGTGCGTAGATTGCCATGATACAACGCTGAATGCGTTCCTACAGTGGGCTGTGAGAGACCTCTAACTACATCATAGCACAGTAATAAAGATACACATCTAGCTCTGAAAATCTTGCATCGTAAGGAAATTGCAAGGGCTCCTAAGCTCTGTTCACTCGTATAATATAAGCAATACCTGAAGGATACCATAATGAACTACTCAAGGCTGAGCTGGATCTTTGGGCTGAGGCAGCAAAGTTGTTTTCGAGACTTCCTCTCCTCTCGAGAAACAGCAATGACATTCCAAAGTCTGAAAAATTGAACTTTCTTTAAATGTCAATATTTCTTCAATATTTTTGAGACAGCGGTACAAAATTATACCAATATCTAAACAACAGAAAAGCTGATTTGATTTGATTTTGTTATTTAGCGTCGCTTTTCTGCGAATTGTGGCTAATGACGATGATGAAGATGATATGTGAAATTGATGAAGGGACACTCACAAAGAACAGCCGTGTCCAGGCAGGGATTCAAAATCGGGTGCCGAAAGGCGCTGTGCTAACCACTCCCCCACGGAGGTCGGCTAACAGCGAAAGCAAACCACACAAAGATTCAGTCGAATGCTCTTTAAGGTATTCTACCTAAACATATGT
Source organism: Lepisma saccharinum (assembly GCF_977018435.1). Classification (NCBI taxonomy): domain Eukaryota; kingdom Metazoa; phylum Arthropoda; class Insecta; order Zygentoma; family Lepismatidae; genus Lepisma; species Lepisma saccharinum. Next base: position 34,191,985 of record NC_139229.1, on the reverse strand, counting down.
AATATTTCCGGAATTGAAATAGCATAGTGTTTTTCCGAAAAGAGAAATTCAAATTTAACTGGTACATTTAATGTGTCATAAAGAGAAAAATGGCTGTATTAAAAAAAAAAAAAAAAAAAAAAAAAAAAAGCAACTTAAATCAGCTGTACCAAAGATTCCACACGGATAGAGCCAATGATTATCGTTTCAAGATTTGTTAATATTGAAATGTTTATATCGTAGCTAGATATGTTGGTGCCCTAGGCAGGATTGTAGGTCAGTGCCCCCCCCCCCTTTTACCGGAATACGACTTTGTTGCCAAAGGTCCAGCGGAAAACGTGTGATGATTTTTTTTTGTTGGTTATTAATTTACGAAGGAAGTATAATAAATGTTATTCCTTTTTAAAATAATTCAAAATAAAACATTGCTCTCCCAGGGAAAGTCACCCCCTGAAAATAGTCTGGGTACACCCAAGAGAATGACACATATGATGCGAGTTTTTTTTTGTTTTTTTTAGCTATAATGTATCTTTTAGATCATATAAGTATGATGTGTTACAACTGGATTTAGTGAGAAGGCTATTAGGTTAAATTTGCAAGTGTACCGCCAAAGACTCACAAATTTTGATATGTTACTATTGGTAAATTTTAATGCACCCGTAGTTTAAAAAATGACTCGGCAAGGTAAATGTACTCAAATAGGATTTTACCGTGGCCTTTTCTATTGTACACGATTTTCACTAGTTCAAAATTACCAGATTCAAATGGTAGAGAGAAATGTTGTAGTGTTAAAGTCGTCGCTTAATAATCAACGGGTCCCGGTTTCGATACCCGGTGGAGGCACATGGCACAGTGGCACTATTGGCCTATCACCATTAGCTTATCTGAGAATAAACGGGGCTTTTTCCATTAAATTTTCTATAGCAAAGATGGGGATTCGTGCCAAGTAATTTTTAAGCAATTGCTGAGGCCCGACAGTCTGTACATATTACTATTATGATTCTTCTGTCTTTCTTCCTATCTTCTTCCTTATTTTGCATAGCTTTTCCACCTTTTCGGTTCATCGCGATGATGTGGATAAATAATGAACTGTATTTGTATTTTGTATTTAGTGTATCTTTCCTGCAACTTGGGCAATCGCGACGAGAATGATGAGTGATGATTAGATGAAATTGATGAAGGGACACTCGCAGAGAACACCCGTGGCCATGTCGGGACTCGAACCCGGGAACTTCGATGGTGAGATCAAAAGTCAACCACTTAACGCGCTCGTTCACTGAGCCGGCGAATGATGTACCCGTGTAGTAGATGATGGACAATTCGATTTTATTTTATTTTTGTTATCTAGCGTCGCTTTTTTTCCACTTTTGGTTAATCGCGACGAAGAGGTTTGATGATATGATGAAATTGACGAAGATACTCTCAGAAAGAATTGCCGGGATTTCTGGCGCGCTGTGCTAACCATTTTCAGCCAAGGAAGTCGGTAGATGATGGACAACCAGGGTTAGAACTTAGAACGTGAAACATCAGGTTTTGTAGCCCATTACGCTTGCCACTGAAACCTGCTCTACTCCTGACTACTATTTACGTTGTATTTTTGCTTATTTTCTCAGTTATACCCTAAACCACTAAACCGATTGCGGGCCCATGTGGCGGCTAGCATAAATATCTACATATGTCCACCAATCTGCGGTGGGTGTGTGCCTCGATGAGTGTCAACAACCTCAGTTGCGAAGTAAAAGCTGTAGGGGTAACATCGCTCTCCCGAAGCAACGTTGCCAAGCGTGCATCTGTTTTTGTCAATTGTTTTTATTAGCTTCTTTGTACAGTGTTCTTGTGTTTTGTGTACTAATTTTTCCGTGCTTTGTGTAGTATTGTACAACTTTTATCCAGTAAAGGCGCTGATCAACATTCTCTCTCCCCCGTTTTAAAGTACGTTTGGCAACATTCTGTGTATTCAACGCTCATTTGTTTCGTCCCGCCAGCAACATTCGGTGCCTTCTGAGACGAAAATACCCGATGTCAGTCGAAGATAATTCAACCGATCGCTGATTCGTTGTTTCCCAGCCGCCAGCTGGAAATGGGAGCAGTATAACCATGGGGCAGTGGAGATCAGTGTATCCAAGGATGGGGTCAGTGATCTGGAAACTCTGCGCAACCATTGCTTTAATTGTCACCGGCGACCTCTTTACTCTTCTTCAAACAATCATTCCCTGCTCGGAAAGCAAAAGTCGAAATATTCATCAATGACGTTGCGGTGGGATTTTAATTAAAGACACGCCGTTGTGTATCGAGATTGAATCACCCAAGTGTTTGCCCGATCAATTTTCTCCGCAGCTGTGAAATTGCGTCCCACTAATTGACCGGTTTCCGGCTGTGTGGTCGGCATTTGACGTCTCTGCCCTCCACCTCACCTCGTAACGGCCTCGCTGCAACTAAGGGTCATTGCAGAAGCCTACCCTTCCTTTGTCTAGCCAAAGGACAATGACTCTTACCGTAAGCCGGTCCCTTCAAGAAGATGCATCGCTTAACTGAGATGAGGGAGAGACATTTAGCTCCAAGTCATCGGCGTCGCCAGAAATTTTTGTGAGGGAGGGGAGTCAGACCTGTGATAAAATTGGAATAGTTGAAATAATAACAATACAAATAAATATTTTCATGCTTATGATGATGATTCTTATAAAATAATTACTATTATAAACTAACAAAAGTAACCAATTTATTCCACCTTTATTATTATTATTGTTATTGTTATTATATCCTTTGGGAGACCTCGATCTACCAGTTAAGCGAATATCCAGGATAAGTCTAACTGTTTTTATTATTTTATTTACACTTCATACAATTAGTGTACTGAAATGCATAGTTATTCTAGTTTGTTATTAACTTTTAAGCAACTTGTTTTAGAAAAAGCTTTAAAAGTTATTGAGAAATTTGAGTAATAATCTCCATGTTGTGTGCGATCTCAATAAAACTCATTTTTGGAATTTTGAAAACTGTAAAACCATTTTTTCTTTCGTTTAAATGGTAGAATATTAAAACATAAACTGGTTCCAGTATTTTACACTAATTTTCTTTCGAATTAATCGCATTTTTCTTCGGTATTCTGTTCGAATAGTAACCAATTGAACTTTATGTATTTTACTAACAATAAAAATACCAAGTTTTCTGGCTTTAACGATGACAATTTTCAGGGCGGAGGATGTGGAATGTTACTTTTTGGGCCAGATTAAAGATAGAACCATAAATGCACTCCGTGGAATATACCGTTATTTCATTATAACACCATTAAGCCTTGTTTCCATGATTATGAAAAACTAAATATGCTGACCAAGGCAGTAATTTATTTTATTAAAAACATAAACTGAAACGTAACGTTTCAACCTTCTAGCAAGGTCTTCATCAGACTCTGTATCGAGTACAAAGTGTCTGATGAAGACCTTGCTAGAAGGTTGAAACGTTACGTTTTAGTTTATGTTTTTAATAAAATAAATTACTGCCTTGGTCAGCATATTTAGTTTTTCGTTATTTCATGCTTTCCTCTCTACCCTTTCTTGATAAATAATGGTTGTTTTCTTTAGGGGGATCAGGTTGTTGACATAAAATTGATTAAGAAGCAGTAGTCATAATACAATCAATTTTATGATTGTTATCATAAATTAATAATAATTAGCTGCTAATATTGTATTCTTTGTTATCGCTTATTGAACATCTTTTGACCAATTGCCCTAAAATGCAATGCCAGACAAGTCCTTCAAGGTATTTACTGACTTGAGAAATGCAAGCCCACAAGTTTAGCATGCTCATATAAGAAATTCAGCCATTTTTTCTGTTGTGCCTTACTTTCTGAACTAGTCATCCCATACAAAAATGTATATTGTCAACTTGTATCGATAGTAATAGGCTGGAATTGTCGTGCGTTTCGTTCCATAAGCTCTATAAGGGCAATCCACACAGAATTTTGAAAATGTGGAAAATGTGCAAAGATAGAACCATAAATGCACTCCGTGGAATGTGCCGTTATTACATGCTTTCTTCTCTAATGCTCTCTTGATATTTTGTTTTAACCGCAGTTATGTTATTGAAAAGCATAAATTAAAATTTCCACTCGGTTAAACGTCAGCAATACAATGAAGCTGTGTTTGAAATTACACAGATTGCTGGAATTCTCAATTATGTGGCTATTGAACGACACTCAAATTGTCAGTAACATAAGCGACGCATCTGCAATTGACTTCACAATGATGGCTCGGAAATGCGACAATGATGGGTCAATCACAGAGCGATCTGCTGATCAGGGGATTGCTTTGAATAGTTCAGCAATCAGAAAGCAATTGTCTGTGGTGGTCTAGTCTTCAAAGCGGAAGTGTTGGGCAATAACTTGGAGGCGCTTGTACAGTATGTAATAGTAATGCTCCGAAAGGGTCATGTGCATAGGTGGAAGCAGAAATCCTAGGCCAGAGCTGGACATAGATCCTTAATACGGAACGACACAGACCCGGTAGACTGTTGATGAACTTCTCATGTCATCTCACCGTAGCATACAGAGTGACCAAGATAAGATTACCGTGTGGCGTTGTAGTTGAATTTTCAAACAAGCAAGCGGAGGAAGGGTGGGCTAGGTTGCGTTGCAAAATTGTGCGACACTATCAAAAGGTATGAGATAAAGAGAAACGAGCATGAAAGCAAATACTGACATTCACGGCAGAGAGACAGGTGCCACGTTCCGACGAGATGAATATGTTCTCGATAACAAGTTGTTGCTCAAAGTTAGCTCTATTTCAATTTTCTGCAGCGTGCTTATCGAAGAAGAACTTGTCGAAACCTTGGCTTTGGAAAGCTATCAAATGCGCTATGAGCTTAAGTAGGTGGTATACGCATATCCGATTTTTCCGGCAAGCGGTGTGGTTCAAGCCGCAACACCGGCACGCGTTCAAGTGGCACCATAACCAAATGAAGGCACTGTATAAGGTCGCGCAGCTACAATACAGCAGCTACATTGAGTAGTGCGGCTACACTAAGTTCCTACGAGCAAGATCCCTGCACAGCTACTACTCAAACAATCCATAGAATTTGTCACAAGAACATTGTTCTTATAACGGATAGAGCTACGTTAATGTTTTAATATTAAGGATAAACCTGAAGGAGCTATTGGTATTGTACAGTCACGGACTCTTCTGGATTGTAACAATCCAATTAGCTTCAATGGAATCGTCACAACCCAGAAGTATTCGTGACTGTACTTCCCCTTTAATAACATTTAGTCCTCTTGCACACAAGGTATTGATTGCTCACAGTGTCGAAAAGCAAAAATAGGGCGTTAGAACAATCCCAACATGTACACATCATTGCCTTCTCGCTGGAAGAGCGTTAACAATTGGCAGCTATCACAGCAATAACTCAAAGTTGTAGCCCTCATCTCTTGGCATTGGATTCTTCCATCCTCGTCCACCCTCCCATCCCTCACGTATCTCCAAGAGACGCAGGGTGTTTTAACGGCCTCGATACTTCCTCCAGATATGAAAACGGCCCTCCGGTATCTGAGTCGACAGTTTTAGTGTCCCTGCTCCCGGCGTTATGGGACATTCAGGTGCAGCGTCTCCCTTTCCTTCCCGGCAGACCATTAACCGAGATTTGCGACCGAGGCGTTCTGGGAAATGCGTTTAATCACAGACCGATTCTCACATAAAGGGCCCCAATTGCCTCCAGTAATTTCTGTTTCACGGTTACTAAAAGTTTTTCCCCTTTCTTTTTTTGTTACTTTCGCGGCGGAACAGGAGTTTTATAAAGTATGGCGATATTACTGTGTGCAAGGAAGGTTGTGTCAATAGGTGGCCGAGTTTCTTGAAGATTGAGGAGACATCCAGGTGAGACAACAAAGGGCCTGGATGTGAGCGGCAAAGCTACATCAACTTCTTTTGTTGTTTTACTGAGAAAAGCAAAATTCTTCATTGAAATTTTACTTTTGAACTCAAAACCTTGAGCTTATATTTTTGTTATTTTGTGTCGCTTTTCTACTTCTTTAATTGGGACAACAATAGCAGTAGTTTATTTTTACAGTGCTATGCGCCGGCCCTCGTGACGGAGTGGTTAGAACATCGCGCTACGACGCCAGGGCTCCCGAGTTGGAATCCCGGCCTGGGTATGGAAGTTTGTGAGTGTCCATTCATCAATTTCATCACACCATCACTCATCCACATCTTCGCAAATTAGCCAAAAGTGGCACAAAAAACGAAGTAAAATAAATCAAATCAATCAATCAATAAATCCAGTGCTATGCCTCCCCCATGGCGTAGTGATAACGTCGTCTCCTTGTAATCAGGGGTTCTGGGTTCTATGCCCAGTGGAGATACATAGTAGGTCGGATCCAACTTTAAGCTATCGGGTCAGTCCAGATTAACAAGACAAAACCTTTACATTTTCCAGCGCTATGTAACACGCCGCTGATTTTAGCAACAAGCACTACTAGAAAAATTAAAACTTGTAATTTTTGTCATTCAGCATCGCTTTTCAGCCACATTTGTTCAATCGCGACGATGAGAATGAGTGATGATTAGATTAAATTGATGAATGGGCACTCACAAAGGAAAACCCACGCCCAGGCAGAGACTCGAACTCGGGACCCCTGCCGTCGTAGAGCGTTGTGCTAACCACTCCGCCACAGAGGTCGGCTGGTGGTAGATTTGATGGTAGATGTAAGTCACAAACCTATATGGACGACACGAAATAAACCACAAAAGAGAATTACACTGGCTCTCTGGGTCCAGGCACCAGAGCCTCGTTAACCTGCATCTCGGCAAGAGATGTTGACATTTGGGTGTTTTGCGAAAATGTCCCCTCTGCAATGTTCTCTTATAGGTAAGTCCAGTCTGGAGACACTGCGTCAAGTACTTCAAGGACAAACTGCAGATTCATCTTCTTAGGACTATAAATGTCATAAGTTGGAGAGTTATTTTAAAGCCGGTTGGATCATTCTTTGCCTATCATTTTTTAATTTCCTCCGTCCCACCAATGGAATTAACTAACACTAAATCTCAGATGCACAAATCAAAACACAGTTTTCGCTAATTTGTCAACGATTTATGGACTTCTCGCTCGTAGTTTGTTCTGCAAAATCCATACTACGTCCCAGGAGTCTGTGGAGCAACGCCGCTCATAACAGTAGAGAAGGTGACAAAGCCAGTGGGCGGACCAAAGCAGTACGTGCTGCTTCAAATGGCTGGTAGTTGCAATCACGTTGCCCTCTCCATGTAATAATCTTTTCCTCTCCCGTGTTCATTGCTCGAGCCGTCTCGAGTCCCTACTTGAGCAGAGAATGTCCATTCATCAATTTCATCATACAGGGTGACACAGAAAAACGGAAACTTTTGAAAAGCGTAGCTGGCAACACTGCGTAGTTGGCAACACTGCATAACGATATCTTGAGCAACAGACAACCTTGCCATATAGTAATCATGGATCAGTGAAACTGTCAACATCGTGCTTTCGCCATAAAAATGTTATCTCTCGATTTGGCAACATTCCCTGGCCACCAAGATCCCCGGATTTGTCCGTATGTGATTTTTTCTTGTGGGGCCACCTTAAGACTCAGGTGTACACGTCTCGGCCAAGAACAAGGGATGAATTGAATCAACGAATTAAAGACGAAATTCGTGCCATCCCGCCTGACATGTTGCAGCGATCAGTGAGGGACCTCAATGGTAGATTGCAAGAATGCCGAGCTTGCAAAGGACTCCATCTCAAGGACGTGATTTTCAAAAAGTGATACTATGGATTACTGTATCTTAAATGGCAAGTTCTAACAGTTCAATTTCTGTCAATATATGTTTTTTATCTGATTTCTCTGGCGTCTGGTGGGGTTTCAAAAGTTCCCGTTTTTCTGTGTCACCCTGTATAATCGCTCATTCTCATCGTCGTAATAGCAGATAAGTGAAGTAAAATGATTGATTTGATGGATTGATTTTCATATTGTGGGCACTTGGATTATATTTGCCCGTCACGCAATAAGGGGATAATGCAATGCCCCTCAACTATGTAGAATCAAATGGAGGACAGACCTCTAACATCAAAATAAAATATCTCTAAGACTTCCTTACTCAATTTCTAAAACTAATACATTCATTGCTTAACACAAGAAAAAATGATACTGTCTCTGAGGACTAAAATATCCTTACCTATTAAAGCTGAGGCTGTAAAGGGACATTTAACACACAGAAGGAAAGACACAGGACCATGGGCGTAACTTGGGGCCCTAACGTTGGAGGGGCAAAATCGAGCTTGGGACTTAACTTTGGGAGGGGAGGGCGAGAATCAAACTTGGGACTGGCGGGGGGGGGCGAGAATCAAACTTGGGACAACTTTAAGGGTCAGAATCAAACTTGGGACTTAACTTTAAGGATCGCAATCAAACTTGACACAACTTTAAGGGTCAGAATCAAACTTATGACTTAACTTTAAGGGCCCGAATCAAACTTGGAACTTAACTTTAAGGGCCCGAATCAAACTTGGAACTTAACTTTCTGTGGCAGAATCAAACTTGGAACTTAACTTTCTGGGGCAGAATCAAACTTGGAACTTAACTTTAAAGGTCAGAATCAAACTTGGGACTAACTTTCTGGGCCAGAATCAAACTTGGAACTTAACTTTCTGGGGCAGAATCAAACTTGGAACTTAACTTTCTGGGGCAGAATCAAACTTGGTACTTAACTTTCTGTGGCAGAATCAAACTTGGAACTTAACTTTCTGGGCCAGAATCAAACTTGGAACTTAACTTTAAAGGTCAGAATCAAACTTGGAACTTAACTTTAAAGGTCAGAATCAAACTTGGGACTAACTTTCTGGGCCAGAATCAAACTTGGAACTTAACTTTCTGGGGCAGAATCAAACTTGGAACTTAACTTTCTGGGGCAAAATCAAACTTGGAACTTAACTTTCTGGGGCAAAATCAAACTTGGAACTTAACTTTCTGGGGCAGAATCAAACTTGGTACTTAACTTTCTGTGGCAGAATCAAACTTGGAACTTAACTTTCTGGGCCAGAATCAAACTTGGAACTTAACTTTAAAGGTCAGAATCAAACTTGGAACTTAACTTTAAAGGTCAGAATCAAACTTGGGACTAACTTTCTGGGCCAGAATCAAACTTGGAACTTAACTTTCTGGGGCAGAATCAAACTTGGAACTTAACTTTCTGGGGCAAAATCAAACTTGGAACTTAACTTTCTGGGGCAAAATCAAACTTGGTACTTAACTTTCTGGGGCAGAATCAAACTTGGTACTTAACTTTCTGGGGCAGAATCAAACTTGGAACTTAACTTTCTGGGGCAGAATCAAACTTGGTACTTAACTTTCTGGGGCAGAATCAAACTTGGAACGTAACTTTCTGGGGCAGAATCAAACTTGGTACTTAACTTTCTGGGGCAGAATCAAACTTGGAACTTAACTTTCTGGGGCAGAATCAAACTTGGTACTTAACTTTCTGGGGCAGAATCAAACTTGGAACGTAACTTTCTGGTGTAGAATCAAACTTCAGACTTTGGGAGGCAGAATCGACAAGTTTTCCATCCCGTAGAAAGTCCAGAACTATTTTGCTAAATATCTTACATTTGCGCCATCATAAAATATACTCTTCAATACTTTGCTACTCACGTCCCAGGAGGTTGACAGAAAAATCCTTAATTTATAAAATTTAGTAAACTTAAATTTTGGGGGGAAGGCAAGTGCCCCCCTTTGCCCCCGCCAAGTTACGCCTATGCACAGGACAACACAGCCCTACATACTGGCTGTAGGTTCTGACGTCAGAGCCTCGTTAGCCTGCAAAATTGCAGTTACCGGTGGGTACTACGTGGAAGGCAGGTTGAGTTTTGAGTGCCTTACAGAACGTCGTCCCTTACGCCCCAGAAGTAAAATGAACCAAATAGTTCAATCAACAGACTCCTGGGACAGAGTATACTATTTTCAAGGACTTTCAACGACCAATATGAATTTAAAGCCATGACCTACTCAGGGAAAGAACTCAGATGAATCTAGAATGGCGCAGGTAAATTATGATCCAATCTCAGATTCTTTTAACAGCCCTTTCAAAGGGAACAGCCATTTTCAACAAGGTGGTGTCTGAAGCTTATCTGAAGAGGCAAGAGAAGAATATGAATCCGCTATAAATCAAGACCGAGCCAATTATAACGAAACACGAGTAAGGAAGAGGAATTAATCGCATTTGTCCTATCTTCTTACACTTTGATGTGAATGCCTTATAAATCACGTTTACGCACAGGATCATGGAGAGAGAGAGAGAGAGATTTCTGTTAGGAGAGATTTTCGCGAAACAATCCATATCTGACACGAAATATATTACCCTCTCTTTGTTAACACACGGTCGTTATTAATCCACGTGAGAGCAGACACGTCGAGAGATTGTAAATCATCTTCATAATTCAACACGCACATCTCCCGCACCAACACTTGCAGGAATTACCTTACAAACCTTCTCATGTAATTTTTACAACAACTGCGATTTATTTCCCTTTGTTGCAGTCATATTTATCTTCTGACGTATCTTTTAATTCTGCTAGCTTTGGAGTATTGAGGAATCTTACTTTTGGCAATTCTAGTCTCAAATCCAGCCTCACTTTAGAAGTAACTAGTTTTCTGAGGATTTATAACTGCAACTAAATAGACCCTACTTTTAAAAGCAAGTAGCGGAGGTACTTTTTACTCTTTGTAACAGTAGTGTCATCATCAACAGTTACTTTACGACACTTAAGTTGTCAACTTGAAAACAGATAACGTGGGGAAGAGCTAAATTTGGAAAGTTTTTTTTCCAACGATGTGTCGTCTCTGGATGCTAAGATGAAAGGAGTTTAGTTGAATCGCCTTAGGCAAGGAAGCTAGGCTTTGTTGCATGCTAAATTTAGAACATTCATTTCGTTATTTCTAACTAGCTGATTACCCGTCGTTGCCCGGGTATTTATTTATCCCAATCTTGTATTAGACAGGGGAATAATGAATTCTAACTATAGTGCAAAATGTAACTAATTTTAAATGTGATCGTCAATGTCACCAATTAGCTTAGCGACTCCGAAAACTATGGATTCGACACTAATCTAGGTCATTCGTGGCATTTTATTTTTCACCCCCTCTCATCCCCATGCCGATAGATGATGAGCTTGGAGTTGAACCGCATTGGGAGTGTCACGAAAACTATGGATTCCATTCGCAACACAGCCTGAATGTTAAACAACCCGAGAAACACTATCGTTGTGAGGATTGCATAGAGTCACGGATGTCTGTTTATGTGGAATTCAATATAGGTGGTTCTCGATTATTTTTACATGTCACCCCTTTTCACCCCAACCCCTAGGGGTGCCAGGGGTGTCTTACTCCCACAGTATTTCTTTCCAGGTTGCAAGTGATACGCGTACCAAGTTTGGTTGAAATCGCTTCAGGCGTTCGAGAGTTATTGCTGAACAAACAAATACACACATATACACACATGCATCCATTTTTATATACAGGGTGGCCCAAAAGTAGTAATACAGTGCCAGTAACTTTATCCATCAACAATTAATGAACAACAACAACAAGTTATTGTAGTACTACGACTGTGTACTTTCAAATTACCAGCCATCATTCATAGTATCAAGATATCTGAAAAGGATAATGAACTTACAAACAACAATACCAGGTCGACAGTGGTATATACTGTATACCTACTTTTGGGCCACCCTGTATATAGAGATTACGCGCGACTTCGATGTTTTTAGTGGATTGCTGCATTCATTTGGAACATGGCAGTCGAGCTAGTTAGAAGTCATTGTTTAATAATAGAAAGTGTTTCAAGTATGTGCATGTGTAGATAGAGTAAAATAAAATAAATGGCCATTCAATCAAAGCTGACTCCTTGTTCCACCACTTATTTGTTGTAATAATATATATATATGAAGGATTATACAGGGTGTTTTACTCGCTCTCGGCCTCTGATTTTTGCTTATAAAAGTGAAACTATTTGTCATAATGTAATGAAATTTGCTACGGACATACCTTGTATACGAGAAGCATGGTGACGTCATTGGAGATTGCCCCACAGTCTTTCTAGTCCTTGCGTGCGTGTGCGTCTGGACGATTCTGCCATTAAATGCCAATCGTACGGACGTGTGCTTTCAGTCTGAGATGCTGTTGTGAATCACTTGATAGTGGTTCTTGCATTAGTATATATGTACTCGTTGAGGTCTCGCTTTCGACACTCGAGATAACATTTTATTGTGTTTGTTTGCAACCACGTGTAACACATTCAGGGTTGCCACTGACATTTTGTGCCTAGATGTGCAAAAGTTATTACTACGCTACGGAGAACCTACAAATCAATGCAAGGGTCACTCTCTGAAGTATGAATACCTCACGAAACTTTAGAAAGCTCTACTTGAATGTAAAAACATAAAATAAGGTTTGTTACATAATATGCATTGTTTAAAGGGGAGAAGTTGATCTCTCAGACATCACTCAGCAGCATGATAGTGTTTACATGTCATGCCAACATTTTACTCTGCAACTGATAACTTGATGAAACATGCCTTGATTACATGATGAATCTAGAAGAGCCACAGTTGATAACATACTCGTAGCTTTAATATTTTAACATATAATCTAAAAATGATCTAATCTGACTTTGTAGTAGTATTATTTTTCTAGTATTTAATTTAAGATCAGTGCGATCAATGCATTTATATTGTTTTTCCTTTTTTTTCAGGTAAGTTGATCTCCGCTGAAATTTGCTGATTTGGTAAAGTAGAATTTTTCTAATTAAAAAGAAAATGAGCCAATTTTTAATGTTGTAAACAACGTCTATACAGAAAAGCGTAAGTATTGATCTATCTAGAACAATATTGAGGTAAGTTACAATCCAATTCTGACAATACGTGCAACACTTTCAGTTATATAACCGTAAACCTATTTCTTTCTAGCCCTCTTCGTGCTTTCTATCTAATCGCTCTTTCTTACACTTGTTCTCTCTTTCCTACTTCATCTCTCTCACTCTCTCAGTCTTATTCTAGTTTCAAGCTTCTGCTCTCTTTCTTTCTGTGTTCTCTCACCCCCTCCCTTCCTCTTTGTTGTATTTTTATTGCTCTTTTCCATCCTCTTATTTCTCTTTCTTTCCCTTAATTCTCCTTCTTCTTCCGTTTCTCTAGTTCTCTCCATACTCTCTCCTCTTTGCCTTCTGTCTCTCTCTCTCTATCTCTCTTCGGCCATATTTTGTGTGGCCAAGCCACTAAGTGTTCGACTCTAACGGTATAGCTACCAAGGGTTACGCGTTTTAATCTTAGCCCTGGCCACAATTCTTCAATAAAAAATTGCAAAAATAAAAAAATGCAAAGAAAAACGTATAAATTGTGCGAAGAGTGAACTGTTCAAGTACAAGTTGCTTCTGTTGCATGATGGCACTCTCGCACTGTGCACTGCCCGTGAAGCAGTTCCTGGCCTCGGAAGTCGATCTGCGTGATGGAATGGGGTGTAATGGTTGATCCTTTGTGAAGTAATCCAAATGTCAATCTCTCTTCCACGTAGTAAACCTCAGGAGTTCCGGGTTCGAACTGGACATGGGTGTTACTTGTGAGTGCCCCTTCATCTTCATCATATCATCACTCATCCTCATCTTCGCGATTAGCCAAAAGTGGCAGAAAAGCAAAGAAAATATACCAAATCAATCAACGCAGTACAGTCAACTAATCTAGTAATAATGATGTGTAATCTATGCAGCGAAATTTTGATGTACTCACTCCAAAATGGCGTAAAATCAGTAAGAGAAGTTTTCACTTTCACTGGGAAGAATTAAAGACACATACACGAAGTAATGGAACATTCTGTTTAAAAAACAATCGAATAACTTCTGCCGAACTGCACCTTGGTCAAAAATGCTGTATAAACAACCTAATTGAGAAACTATTACCCGAGGCGAGTGTACATCCTGGCATGCGGACTAACGAGGCCCTGGCGTCTGGACCTGCAGCCAGGATAATCCTCTGTAGGAATTGCGTTGTGTCGTCCATAGAGTAGAGTCCTCAAAATCGGATCACGTTCAAATGAAACACGCGTAAAATCGAAAGTAGTCATTTTTTTCGACACGAACTGAACAGCATCAGACAGGTACATCATTGCTACATACGTATGTTCCCGAAACGCTGTTTTTTACATTTAAATATTAATAAAGTTACATATTGAAAACAAAAGGAACTACAAAATATTTTTTTTTGTAAGAATGTCCTGCAAACCGAATCATGTGTCCTTGAAAGCGGATCATAGGGTAGTAACTGAAATAAAACTGCAGTGACAAACATATTTGTCCAAGATTTCACTAACTCCTTTTACTACACAAAACACTTTTCCCTACACAACAAACTTCCCACAAATGAATGCATTTTTACCTTGTGCTCCAACACATTGTTCTTGGTACCACGCTGAGCACCGCAAGAAATCCAATCGCCGATAAAACTGTAATTTAAATCTGAGTATAACCGCTCACAAAATCCACACTTGTCGTTACCTTGACTTTCCTCTAACGATTCGTCATCAGAACTGGTGGAGCTACCAGTTGAAGAAATGCCGTCTCTCTTTTTCTATAATGTGATGATCTGTCGCTGCTTAGAATTTAGCAGAACTTCTAGACTAACGTTATTAGATGATGCTGCAAGGTCTCGTAATTCTCTCACATTATTGGGCGTCTTTCTTCTCTTATCTTCTCTTATCGTTTTCTCTTTCGTGCTGGTGTTGGTGCTTTTTTGGTTAGGGTACGATATTTATATATGTGTGGGAGGAGGGTGGTGTAATATATCCGTGTTTTCCTGTTTTTTAACTTCTGATCATACATTCTGTTTACATATTGTGCTATTTTGTGGTGATCCGATTTGCACTACTTTTTATGATCCGATTTAAAGGATTAGTATACGAACTACACGAGCAACAGCAACAATGACCATGAAATAGTCAATGGCATCGTATTTGTGTAATATTCCTCCTATTTATAGCACACAAACATCAACACCTATTACAACAATGCTTACCTTATGAGCTTAACCAAGTACTGAAGAAATATTTCACAGCAGTGAACACACACAATGGCTCACGTCAACGGCATGTTTCGAATCGCTTTGTCACAATGAATACAGAGTGAACACAAGCCGTCCGGTACTGTCTGCACGATGCATGGGGTCACTCAGTGAGAATAGTAAAATACATCACCATGCCATATGTTCAGCGCTTGAGACAGTAAACCTTAGGGCGATTTGGTTTGCAGGCCGATCTGATTTTGAGAACTCCACTCTACATGTTCGTGATTGTCCCTTCACCCATCACGTTAGACACCATTCATCCCCATCGTCGCGATTAGCCAAATGTGTCAGAAAACTACGTAAAATAACCTAATTCAATTAGAATTTCATGTCGTATCGTGGTTCATTGGGCGAGGCTGACCAAACATGAAACGCAGACTAAAGATAAGCCATCGCTTTGTTTCACTTTCCTGACATTTCACACCCTGCATTGTCTGTTATTAGAGGAAAGGAGGATTTGCACACTGACGTTGAGGTCTCACTTCGACGACAGAGGCCGTTGCTATGTGAGTTTGATTGATGGATATCGTGGCCTTCAACTTTCGTTGAGATACGCCCTTGCCAGACATTACCTTAGGGAACTCGCATGACGTTCAGAACTTTAAAGGCGACCACTTCTTCTGAACTACTGAGAGTACGCAGGTTAGGACAGTAACAAGGGATAGGCTAGATGGGTTGAAGCCTAGGGCCCCATGGAAAGAAGTCACCACTCAAAGCTTTTTGTTTTTTAATAGTCGAGTTGGAATTTTCTATATTGGAACCTATATTATTTTAATGGCTTTTCTTTTACTTACTCATTTCAAAATTTGTACGATATAAATATTGCAAACCATGGCATAAGAAGAAAATATTGGAAAATACACACAAAATGTTGGTACAGGTGTGTACAGTGTACAGTGTACAGTGTAAACCTGTTGTTTCTTGAATGAACGAATGGATGAAATGCTGTTTTAAGTCAATTTATGCACAGTATGGCTAATCGGGACTGGAACTTCAGTTTAAAGTAGGATCCGAAGCACTATGTGTCTTCACCGGGTATTGAACCTGGGACCCCATGATTACAAGACGACGAAGCTACCACTGCGCCATCGGGAAGGCCCTGTTGTTTCTTGGATATCAACTTTTGTGTACTTGTACGTTCTATTAGTTTTCTGTTATTTAGCGTCGGTTTCCTGCTACTTTTGTCTAATCGCGACGATGAAGATGAGTGATATTGATGCAGGGATACTCACAAAGAACACCCAGGCCTTGATTCGAACCCATGACCCCCTGGCTTTGATAACCGCTATACCACTGAGGACGGCATGTATTTTTACGTAACTATTTTACATGTTAGTATCAATCTGCATCCCTCACGGTCACAATAAACATTCTAGAATTACATTTTACATTATTTGCCGTTATGTATGGTATATGTAATGTAGAAGTTAGATTCAGTGTTTATAATTCCTAGAATGTGCATACGGTAAATCATCAGTAGATTTTACGGTGTCATCAACGTAAGGTTCAGTGGCGAAGCGTCTATGATGCCTGGTCTACCCTAATATATTTGTATATTACGGGTTTTATTACTGACGACGTTTAATGCAAGAAAACTGAAATATTAGGTTTTACGATAATTACCACAAATTTCTATCCCTGCCCTGTACCCGATCTTCGTATAGTGAGGTAGGTAGGTACCTTTGCGAGGAACTGGTTCCATATGATCCAATGTAGTTCATGTGAGAAAGTCAAAATTTCAGGGATAGGCATACCTATAATACAACATGATGTGTTTCCTAGTAGGACGTATAGACTCTTCCTGCAACGTTCATTTTCAGGCAGGAATGGAAACGTATTGCGAAATATCAAAAAACACTGTTAAGTTTGTCTTAAACGTAGATTTTATTTTAATAATAACGTGTTACAGCTCAAAAGATAAAGTTTGTCTTAAACGTAGATTTTACTTTAATCATAACGTGTTACAACTCAAAAGATCAAGTTTGTCGTAAAAGTAGATTTTACTTGAATCATATCGTGTTACAGTTCAAAAGATAAAGTTTGTCTTAAAAGTAGATTTTACTTTAATTATAACGTGTTACAGCTCAAAAGATAAAGTTTGTCTTAAACGTAGATTTTACTTTAATCATAACGTGTTACAACTCAAAAGATCAAGTATGTCGTAAAAGTAGAGTTTACTTTAATCATAACGTGTTACAGTTCAAAAGATAAAGTTTGTCTTAAAAGTAGATTTTACTATAATCATAACGTGTTACAGCTCAAAAAATAAAGTTTGTCTTAAAAGTAGATTTTACTTTAATTATAACGTGTTACAGCTCAAAAGATAAAGATTGTCTTAAACTTAGATTTTACTTTAATCATAACGTGTTACAGCTCATAAAATAAAGTTTGTCTTAAACGTAGATTTTACTTTAATCATAACGTGTTACAGCTCATAAAATAAAGTTTGTCTTAAAAGTAGATTTTATTTTTATCATAACGTGTTACATCTCAAAAGATAAAGTTTGTCTTAAACGTAGATTTTACTTTAATCATAACGTGTTACAGCTCACAAATTAAAATTTGTCTTAAAAGTAGATTTTATTTTTATCATAACGTGTTACATCTCAAAAGATAAAGTTTGTCTTAAACGTAGATTTTACTTTAATCATAACGTGTTACAGCTCACAAAATAAAATTTGTCTTAAAAGTAGATTTTACTTTAATCATAACGTGTTACAGCTCACAAAATAAAATTTGTCTTAAAAGTAGATTTTACTTTAATCATAACGTGTTACAGCTCACAAAATAAAATTTGTCTTAAAAGTAGATTTTACTTTAATCATAACGTGTTACAGCTCACAAAATAAAATTTGTCTTAAAAGTAGATTTTACTTTAATCATAACGTGTTACAGCTCAAAAAATAAAGTTTGTCTTAAAAGTAGATTTTACTTTAATTATAACGTGTTACAGCTCAAAAGATAAAGATTGTCTTAAAAGTAGATTTTACTTTAATCATAACGTGATACAGCTCAAAAGATATCACGTCCTCGTATATTCTTATTTCTTCAGTTTGACAGATATTTTTAACCTTTCTCTCTCACGTAATCAGCAATAGAAGAAGACAGGAAATTTTTCTGATGTAGTACATATCTCATTCGGGTCTTGCGAGTTATCCACCACTGCAGTAACAATAAAACACACGGTCTTAGAATACGTTTTGACCTGTGTTTCTTTTTAAGAGAGGGCCTCCCCGATAGCGCAGTGGTAGTGTCGTCGCCTTGTAATGAAGGGGTTCCGGGTTTGATACCCGGTGAAGGCACATAGTGGTTTGGATCCCACTTTAAAACTGTAGGTCCAGTCCTAATTAGCCTTACTGTGCATAAAGTGGACTTAAACACCAACTCAATCAATCAATCAAAACTTTTTATGGGATTAAATAAAATGCAATGCTTCTCAATTTGTCTCTCCGTACTAGTGACCTCTATTTTCTGGTTTCTTCGTAACCAAATTCATAGCCAGAAAGCTGCAGGTTGAAGATAACAGATAAGCCTGTGTACTTTGTACATGGCTACCCTTTTAATCTTCTGTCCGTCCGACGTCACCGGGGGAAAAAAATAGAAATTGTCTCCCATTTTAAGCATCACGTAATTCGTATTTTTTTAAAAGTGCGCCCTTTAGTCGGAGAATACGGGAAGTTTCAGGGACATCTCTTCGAAACTGTATAATTGAAAACACTTGTACCGGGCGTCATAATTAAATGTATTCTCCTGCTCAAATGCTGCCCTCTGGAGCTGGTTCGAAGCATCGGTTTGCGATGGAACTTGGTATAGAGGCTATGGAGGCCATAGGGAAGCAAGTGCTAATGAAAACATAATAATTCAAATTTTCACCACCAGGTGGAAATGTGGCGTTTAATTAAATTTCCCTTACTCAGAGTTCCCCCCGAGCCCGTTCGAAACTTCGGGTTACGGTAAAACTTGCTATT
Organism: Lepisma saccharinum; assembly: GCF_977018435.1. NCBI lineage: Eukaryota > Metazoa > Arthropoda > Insecta > Zygentoma > Lepismatidae > Lepisma > Lepisma saccharinum. The sequence continues at coordinate 34,172,939 of NC_139229.1, read as the reverse complement.
GAGGGTATGAATACCATGTGGAAGCGAATGTTGACGAAAAATAGTTCAAATTATCACCAGCAGGTGGAAATATGGCGCTGAAGAAACAACAGCCAGAAGTCGGACATGCAGAACTCTTGAGTTTTTGTCATTACAGCAGTGTTCAATATGCGCGCCATCTACATGCGTGAATGGCCCTTTGGAAGCGTAGGGCAGCATCAATGATTCAGCAGCAGGATGTTGTTCACTGTGCACCAGCTTTCAGCACCACATTTCCATTGTTGTTTCGTCAGTATTCGCTTCTCCGTGGTTTCCATAGTCTCCACTCAAAGTTTCACCACAATCCAATGCTTCGAACGGACTCCAGGGAGCTCTGAGAATAGGAAAATTAATTATCACCACCTTACAGTAGTGCAGTGTTAGTGATTATAAGTTTAAGAATTATGTACTCTATAAATCAATAAAAATGATTTACTTTTTTAAGTGAAAATATGCGAATCCACATTATTTTCTAAGATTTCAAAGTAATATGTAGCCTGTTGTTTGCTATGAAAGATTGCACCCTACAGTTTACCTTCAAGTACTTTGGAGCAATATGTCCTCCTGCTTGCCTATGGTGATCTGGTAACACTAAATCATTGGTTTTGTTTGTGAATGAAGTTTTAGAAGTTTTGGAAGAGATATATTGATATATGAAGGAACAAAAAGTAAACTTCGAATACAATAGAATATTTAAATAGATTCGATTTTTAAAGTAGGTGAACCACAATACAGATTTTACACACACAATACAAAAAAAAGTTTGTCTCCTTTTACTTGCCGAAAACAAGTTCAAAACTAAATTTCAATTTTAAGAAGTGATGAAAGGGTAATACACCGTTTTGAAAATGTACCTTGCCTAATGCTGCAAAGGCCTTTTAGCATCTCTTGAATGTAGCACCGAGACGAACGCCTTTCCGAAGTGACCATGTGTCGTCTGGATTAGATCTTTGTGGCGTATGCATCGACTTACCAAAAGGACTAGAAGTCCTTGAAATGAAAGAGGAAAGATCCAAGTGGATATCCCTTGCAGCCTAGTCCTCTCGCCTTATTTCAATTTATCTGATGTGAAGGTGGGGGACGTTGGGTGTATAGGGCATGAAGATACCCGTCGTTATGCAGTTGCTAAGCAACAACACGCTCTTGGTATCTGGTTTCAAGCGTCCCGGAAAAGAGCTGTGCTGGATGAACTCATCGATGGTCGACTTCTGATGTCTTGCTCTCCTGAGTGTATCGTTGCCACAAAAAAGATAAATAGCAACATAATTTAGTCAGCTGCCCTCTATGTGTCAGATATTCATATGAGGAGTGTAAGTGGCAGTGTAGTCACCTCCTAGGATTTCGGTCTCGTGTCATGTTTTCTCGGTTATCTGTTGTTTTTTTTGTTTTTTTTGCAAATACGAGGGCTGGAGTAAATAACTTTTTTTGCATCTAATTTTAGATTTTTCGCCAGTGAATAGTACATAATAAACTAATTCTGACTCGTATTAGCGGGCATCTGTGGCGAAGTGGTTAGCGTAAAGCACTACGAAGCCAGAAGTTGCAGGTTTGAACCCTGGCCAGGCATGAATGTATCGCGTCACCAATTCATCATTCCGTCGTCGCCTTGCAATCAAGGGGTCCTCGGTTTGACACCCTGTAGTGGCACATTCCAGTGTTTCAGATCCAACATTACTGTAAGTCCCAGTCCCGATTAGCATATCTATGCATAAAGTGGACTTAAAACAACTCAACTTCAATTCATCCTTCATCCACATCGTCGCGATTAATCAAAGAGGCAGACAAGAGGCGTAAAGTAACACCGAATTAGAACGAATGAATTATATTAAGATATATGTGTAACTGTGTAATATTACAGAATATATATACAGGGTGGTGCAAAATTCCGTTTACAGCGCTTGGGAGGTGAATCGCCAAGTAAAAACAAGGAAAAAATGCCATGTGAAAAAATGTCGAAATCGGCACCGTTTGCGAGTGACAGGCGTGCAAAAATCGCCTCACACCATGTGTAAAGCACAATAATTCAAGAAGGAAGAAAGATAGCAATGTCGGATTAAAAGAATAGAAAGAAAGTCGTGCCTGACGAATACAATGGTGCAGCAATTGAGGCACAGTGTAAATTGCGCAAGGGGACTCTCAAAGAAAGTGGGGAATCCCCTGATGGAAAATATAGGAAATTTACTACTATTTTCTACATAATGTTGAGATCGGAATATAGGCAGTAAAAAATGACGACGTATGTCCACATGTCCCACTACTGCTGGGACACCGTCCGACACCCGGGAAATAGGAAAATAACTGCAAATCTCCTGTTGTACACGGTTCACATTGCTGTACGAAGAAGAAAAGAAACCAAGTTGTCGCATGTCCCACTACTGCTGGGACATCATCCCAAATGGAAAAAAACCCCGGAAAATCATAAAAAAATGTTTTCAGTCCCTTAATGTTGACACACTACTTTGCAGTACGAAAAACAAAAGTTAAACAATGGCCACATGACGTCAGGCTGTACATACTACAAGAGAGCTCCCCAAAGAAAGTGGGTAATCCTCGAAGGAATGAAGACGGAGAATGGCGAGAAAACGCACACAATGGCATGTAACATTTCCAGGCACAGCACATCTTGAACGGATTCCATTGAGAAGTGCACAACCTCCGCACATGCAGCTCGATGGTATGAAGTACAGCGATCTCCAGCATCTTCACTCGCACCTTTCACTAAAGGACATTATGCGGTGCTGATAGGGGCTCACAAACACCGGTATACTCAGAGACTTTGTTGAAAATGTCCGCCATTGACTTCAAGACAAAGATGGCATCGGTGAAGCACTGATTGTCTAGTACGCGCAAATACTTCTGGCATGTCACCAATTGTCCCAGCAGCGACACTAACACGAGCAACGAGGTCCTGAACACTTTCCACAGGGTTTCATACACGAGCCTTTTCATTTCTCCCCATACAAAGAAATCCAGTGGTGTGAGGTCGGGGGAACGAGGTGGCCACGGCAAAGGCCCACCCCTGCCAATCCAACGATCGCCGAAAATATCGTTGAGTAATGGCCTGGCTCCCCGGTCGAAATGTGCGGAGGCGCCGTCGTGTTGAAACCAGATACGTTGTCTACCTGCCAGTGGCACGTTTTCCAAAAGTTCAGGTAATACGTCATGTAGAAACACCCGATAATTCCCACCACACAAAGTAGAGGGCAAAATATACGGGCCTATCAAGTGGTCACCTACTACGCCACACCACACATTCACTGCGAACCTATGTTGATGATGGCACACAATGATTGCATGCGAATTGTCCATATCCCAGACGTGGCTGTTGTGGCTATTGAACATGCCGTCCCTGTTGAACATTGTCTCATCGGTCCACAAAACTATTGTTGGGAAATCTGGAATGGCAAGAGTTTCTTGCACGTACCATTGGCAGAAATCTATGCGTAGGGAAAAGTCCGTGGGTAGTATGTAGTGTTTGTCGCGTACGAGCAATGACACGTATGCTGGTACCAGGACGGTCTTGTATCGCGCCCAACACGTCCTGTTCAAATTGCACAGTGCGCACAGTGCGGGGTCTTCCACAATCCCACCTACGGGGTAGTAGAGATCCAGTTTTACGCAGTCGAGAATCAAGTCTTTGAAAGAGTGCATGTGCTGGTAACCGTCTATTGGGAAAACGTTCGTGATACGAACGCCGTGCTTCACGGCTGTTTCGGTTTGCCTCTCCATAAACGAGATGCATATCAGCAAGTTCGTGGGTAGAGTACTCCACCATTGTCCTCTTCGAGAACTGCCCAGCAACAGGGGCACTTTCCCTCCGAGTCACGGATCACAACTACCGTGATTAGCACCCACGTAATGTCACACAGGTGTCCACGCAGTTGTTGCAAACCGAGAAAGAACACGGGAATACGTACTCTACGTACAATATTCCTTAGCGTAATTCAACCACACACAAACGCCAGACTAAACTCCACGCTGCGACACGCAGAACAGACAGGAAGAACAACGGTCGACTACACTCTCTACGTAGTATCCACCAACGCTAATACGTAACAGGTGACCTACACTCCCAGCGCCTCTAGTGGGGCTTTCTGTATAAATTAGCTGAAATCAATCTCAGCGTAATCTGACGGCATAGCGTCATTTTCGGGTGAATTTCCTATTTCCCGAGTGTGGGACGGTGTCCTAGCAGTAGTGGGACATGTGGACATACGTCGTCATTTCTTACTGCCTACATTCCGATCTCAACATTATGTAGAAAATTGTAGTAAATTTCCTATATTTTCCATCAGGGGATTCCCCACTTTCTTTGAGAGTCCCCTTGCGCAATTTACGCTGGGCCTCAATTGCTGCACCATTGTATTCGTCAGGCACGACTTTCTTTCTATTATTTTAATCCGACATTCATATCTTTCTTCCTTCTTGAGTTATTGTGCTTTACACATGGTGTGAGGCGATTTTCGCACGCCTGTCACTCGCAAACGGTGCCGATTTCGACATTTTTTCACATGGCATCTTTTCCTTGTTTTTACTTGGCGATTCACCTCCCAAGCGTTGTAAACGGAATTTTGCACCACCCTGTATATATATATATATATATATATATATATATATATATATATATATATATATATATATATATATATATATATATATATATATATATATATATATATATTTAGTCGCGGTGGTCCAGTCGGTATGGTGTCTGGCTCAGTAGAATCGTTTTTACATATATCAATCACAGACCGCCCTAAGACCTGTAATATGCCATTCTAACGCTTTGGCTGTTGCCCTGCACTGACTACGCAACATGACGGCTTGAATTGTGGTGCAGTACAGTCGGATGTCTCGCTAGAAGTTTTTGTTGTTTCCGACGAACAACTGATCGAAGGTGACTCCCCAGAAAGTTACTGTAATACTCACTGTTCACGGTAACCCCCTTCGGTACTGTGTGACGAAGGAGAACGACCTCGTAGTCGTAGGCAAGAAGCATTTATCTGTTGCTGGTGCGTGTTGGAACATACGCGGTCTTGGTGAAGCAGTATGGCGAACCAATGAAGCACTGTTGGATATGGAAGTATCTCATCACCACAAGCTTGCAGAAGTTCTCTGTAACATTTAGCAGCATTTCTTCCACGTTCAACTAGAATTTTGATGAATGCAATTTGTTCTTTTCGTGAGAATGTTGTTTTAGATGGCACTACTCAAAAAGGCTACAGTCAGCGCAGTGCTGCCGCCACACCTCAATCTGTGGAAGTACGAAATGTCACGTGTAGAGGTGGAATAAATTCATTACCTCAATCCACTATTTATTTTTATTACCAGTCACAAACAGTACACATATTGTTGGGCATCGCGTCTTTTTAAATCTTCGTAAATTAACTTTAATGTATGTACAATATGTGGTGTTGGAGCAATCAGAAAATTTGATTCAAATTTGATATTTCCTCCGATTTCATCCTCGCCTTCTCTTTGGCAGTTGTAAATGTCGTTTCTTTACGGATGCAAGAACTGTAGTTGGACAAATGGGGAAATCACATTTCAGCCAAGTGAAGAGTGTGAAAAGGAAAACATCAAGTGTCCCACCAAGATGAGACATCCGTCTGATCTCGTCTTGATCCATTTTCCCCAACCTCTTCCTTTTTCCTTTCTTTTCTCCCATTGCAGCTCTTCAGGAAATTGTTTTCGAGTGAAGTTTAATTAGAGCAAGCAAGGGGAAGGAGAATTTCCCCCGTTTTCTCCTGGAGCTAAGAAGCGGCTTGTTGACGTCTTGTCTCTCCTAAGAGAAAGCGCCCGTCTCTCTCTCTCAAAGCCGACTGACAGCACGGTCCCTCGGGGGTTTAGATCTGGGGAGAGAGGAGGCAAAACATAGATAGATAGAGTGACCATCGGAGACGATCCGGTCATCCGATTACACTGTCCTTTTCTCATAAAGAAGATGTAAGGTTCACAGAAAGTCTGCGGTGCTAGTAGAGAGGGGCCACCCTGAGATATCCCTATTGATCCACACCTTTCCTCTCGTGACAACAGAACAACAATAGTCATTTCGTCTATATTTACTTGTGCACTTTGAAGTTTGATTCTTATGTTTTCTTACGTAGCTTTGCACTTGATTGATTGATTTATATATTATGCTTCTAATTTCTGCTACTTTTAGATAATCGCGAAGATGAATGGTGATAAAATGGATGAAGGGACACTCACAGACATATAGGGACGAAACAACACAAGCCCCATAAGGATTATATAGGCTGTGAGTCGAGACGCCAGAGCCTCGCTAGTCTGCAAAACGCTGTGCTGAATGTACTACGTGCAACAGAGGTTGACATTTCGGTACCTTCGGAAGGCATCAACCCTTTCACCTCTTTGCGCTTGGCCTTGACCGGTCCTTGAAAGGTTACTTCTTAAAACTAACTGGGTTACAGTTACTTGGCTCAAAATGAAACTGAGTTAGTGTTACTCGTTGTAAGAAATAAGTCAGTTACAGTTACTGGTACTTGAAAAGCAACTGTGAGTTACTTTTACCTTTACTTTCTGCTGAAAATTTTCTTGCAAACAAGTTGCACACAATGTATATGAAGACTTACATTAGTTTTATTTACGTTTCTGGCACATAAAAGTGTTCATATACAGGGAGTCTGATAAGTCAATGCCGATTATTAAGTTGGTAATACATAACGTAGAAACCATTGTATAATGGTAACTATCACAGGGAGTGAAAACTAATTTTGTACCATTTGTGTTATAGGAAAGGTAACTGAACATGCCACCAACACTTAGCACAGAAGAGCGAGCAAGAATTGCTGCAAGGTACGGGGAATGGAAATCGTTAGTTTAAGTCCAGCGTTGGTGGAGAGCTGAGAATGGTCGAAATGCAATTCGGAATCCAAAAATCATTTAAAATGTTACAGTAAATTGACGTATACAGATTCTGTGTTGGATGCGCGACGTACTGGTCGACCGTCAACGTCACGTGGGGAAGAGAATGTTGCACATGTGCTGAAATGTTTGAAAGAAGCACTAAAATGTCCATCCGTCAGGCCAGCAGAGAGAGTGGGCTAACACTCGATACCATTGAGACGGTTTTGAAAAAAAAAAAAAAAAAAAATTTCCGTTACTGGAAGCTTCATTGCGTCCAGAAAATCATTCCCGAGGACTGTGGCCACCGCATGGAATTTGCAGAAATCATAGTCGGATTTTCATATATCGTACCTTGCAGCAAGTCTTGCTTGCTCTTCTGTGCTAAGGGTTGGTGGCTTGTTCAGTTACCTGTAACATAAATGGTACAGAATAAGGAGTTTTCATCCCCTGTGATAATTACCATTGTACAATAGTTTCCAAATTATGTATTACCAACTTAAGAATAGTTACTGAATCAGACACACTGTACTCACATGATCACAACAAATAACAGAAGGGACAAGGAGACAGATTTGTTTTAATAATCATTAATTTTATTTTTATTTCATTTTTACTCTCTGCTGTGTATATAACAAAACATCTGTGCATTTCAACCAACACTTCGGACCCAGGGGAAGACAGATATGGAAACGGGATTCTCTGACCTTGAACCATCCAATAACAGACCAGTTTCTATGTGCGATTTCTTTACCCCCAATCAGCAGGGGTAAATGGCTGAAATACAATCGCAATACCATCAGTAAGGTCTGCTGCTGTAGCTACCGTACCGATGCAAACTGTACGGTTCAATATCTACGTACAGGGATTTTTTGTACCATTGCCATCGCCAGCGTTGCGGCAATTCAGAGAAGAATTTTTTTAAAAAATGTAATTAAAAGCTTTGGAGGATAATAGAGACGCAAAAACTATGATTTTTGACAGAAGAATAACATATTATGCATGAGCGTGATCGTTTGAAAATATTTTGCAAACATTGAAAGCATAACCCATTTTTATCAAGAAATGGCATGAATTTGCAAAGACAGAGAAATACCCCTTTTCGCCTTCAAATAGCCACTTCTTAAAGATTGTTTTGAATATAGAAATTCCTATACATTCTTGAGTTTATTAAGTTTTCTGGGGCAACTTCGCCAAGGATAAATGTCAACGCACGCCACTGGCATAATATACCATCAACACTTTCTCATGAATTATTTCTAGCTCGACTACCACGTTTCAAATGAATTCAGCAATTCATCCCAAAATACTGAAACAATTACGCGCAATTAGATATGACGAAATGCAAGCGTGAATGTTTTTAATTTAGCATGCAACAAAGCCTAGCTTCGTTGCTTTAGGCAATTCAACGAAAACCCTTTCACCTTAGCATCCAGGGAAGAAATATAGCTGGAAACAGAGTTGCCAAATTTAGATCTTCCCCCATGTAAACAATTTTCAAGTTACCGATTTAACTCTCCTAACCTAACTGTTGACACGTTACTTCTATACAAAAAAATAATTCTGTTACAGTTTGAATTTCTCAAAAACATAACTGTTGCTTCCACCCACGGGTCTTGACCAAAGGTTTAATGTGTTTTTTTACACCTGACAACTGACGATGGGCGTTTATCACCGATCGAACCTCGTAGTCGGGAGCTGGAATAACAGCTACTAAGGTGCTACTGTGTGTTGTCGGGGAGTGCTGCCTGTTGCATACGATTGTCAGGTCACGCATCTGTCACGCATGCGCACTAACCTCTCGGAACGCATGGCCTGCTCTCTGATAGCCATTCGGGAAACTTACTTTCTAGATCCGCCTCGCAGGTTGGGTATGTTTTCACCCGGTTTTTTAATGTACGACTAAGGTTCACGGTAGCACGTAACTGGAAGCTTGTGAAAATAATAGTTTTTCCGTATACAGCTAGCTCTGTAACTGGAAGTGTGATTGCAGTTGGCTTAATCCCTACTGCTTCTAGCACTTAACAGTTAAACTGCAAGTTGCGATCCAACATGGCCGCCTCATGCAGCTATTGACATTCCACACTCGACATCCTCGCGGTAAGATTAAGCAAGAAATTATTCACTAAAATGTTAGTTACATTGGTATAGAAAACTTGTTTTGTTTGGCGGAGTACAACTAATATCCATAAACAGGAAAATTTAGCAGTTTTGATGGCAGAATTCGCTTGTTGAAGTCGTGTTCTTTTCTGAGTGTCTTTATTCCCTCATTCAATCTATATTTTCTCTTTTAGCCACTATCTTTTCCCCTTTTTATTGCTAATTTCTTACTTGAGTGTCTATAGTACCTATCCAATTTCCGTTCTTTAATCTCTCTTTGCCACCATTTTTCCTACTGGCCTATACCATCTCATTTAATATTAATTTTCTCCATTTTAATGACTATTTTCTCCACTGATTACTTAGTGCCTATTTTTTTCTGTTATTGATTGCTTTTCCTATCAAGCACCTTTATCTCCTCGTGTATTGCCTATTTTCCCTCTGTAGGCCATTGATGTTATAATAGTAGCAGAGGTGGAGCCAGTGGGGCGTGAAGGGGTGCTTGCACACCCCTTAATTTTCTTCCGCAGCCCCTTCAGCACCCCCTGTTCAAAACCTGTTTTCAACCAAAAACTCGATTAACCTTTGCAATCATATTGTGTCATGACGTCATATTGAGGGTACAAGGTTAGATATTAAAGTGAGTAATAACGCTATTATTGTTTACAACAGGTATCTTACTCTGAGAGAGAACTGGTGGCAGTCTCTACAAAGGTCAGCGGCTGTTGTTTTTCTTTCGTCAGCATTGTTGTTACAATTGTTTATTTTGTTTATTGAGGTGGCCCGTTCGTGGTTTTCAATAATTGCCTTAGATCAGTGTGACCTATGATTTTTTTAAAAAAAATTTCGCATTGTTGATACGAAACGGTTTTATTTTTAGACTACGTGTTCTTCCGCTTTTGTTCAAGTTACGCAGCCACAAAAATTTCAGTTGCTTTCAAGATGTCATCAAGTCACGCTCGGGAAATTATTTAATAAACGTTTTCCTGATTTCTGACGGGTCACTTTTGTTAATACCATAGCCGGGGTTCGAATATCAGCATAGGCGCCGACTCCTAGGGGCTTGGGGGGGGCTCGAGTCCCCCCAATGTTAACGATGTGGGGGCAGAGCCCCCCAAATAATTTTGCTTAAGAGGATCTAATGTATTATTTTGCTTCTCTTGTAAAGTTTACTCTGAATTGTGTCACATGAACTTAACTTTAAATACACATTTGAAATGTTCTAGACCATCAACTTTGGGAGGCTGAGACCGCTAAACCATTAACTTTTGGGGGGGGGGGCTATGAACAGAGACAGCAAAACACATGGCTTACTACTATATACTAAGTATGTAATTATGAGTATTGTTAAAATTTTTACTAAAAAGAGTTTCAAAAGACGATGTGCATGGACTAGGGTACTGGATGGGAAGTTCGGGCTACAAATGGCTCTCACATGACATTCAGAACGAGATCATTGATATATTAGGGAGATCTGTTTTGCGCTCCGTGGTAGCAGATATTAAAAGTGGGGAATATTTTACTATTATGGTTGACGAAACATGTGATATATCCATCCGTGGACAATTAATATTCTGCATTCGAGCTGTGAATAAATATTTTGATATTTTTGAGGACTTCATGAGTTTTTATGTGATTCCGAACACTGAGGCCAAAACTTGAAAAGGGAGAGAGTGAGTCATTCATTAATTTATTTCAGTGATCAGAGCCCCCCAATAATTTTGACAAGTCGGCGCCCCTGAATATCAGGCTATGGTTAATATACAGGGTGTCCGGCTTAGACCTTTAACATTACAAAACAGTATAACTTCAGTTACATTCAATTTCAAATGAAACTTATTGTTTGTATGGGACTGGCAACTGTGGCCATTTGCGAGAATCACCAGTACTTCGAGTTGACGTGACGCGCATGCGCGTGTAACGCATAAATTCCAAGATGGCGGAGTTGACGGTTCAGCAGAAAGTGTTCTGCGTTCTTTCACTGGCAGCAAACAAATCTGTGAAGCTTGTTCAACGTGCTTTTCGGCGTGAATTCAATCTTCAACGTCACGACAATGCTCCTTCCTATTTGAGTATTTGCTAAGTGGGATAAACAACTTAGAGAAACTCGAAGTGTTGTGTCGGTACGCGGGAAGTACGCGAAGCGGAAGATATCAGAGGAAAATATTGAAGTGATCGCACTGCATTCACAAGAAGTCCAAGAAAATCAATAAGACGTGCAAGTTTAGAGCTCAACATTCCTCGGTCTACTATCCATGACGTTGTGCACAAAAGGTTACGTCTACGGGAGTACAAGATCCAGTTACATCAAGGAATTTATCCTGATGATAAGTGAACATTTTCCTGAAGATGGATAGGAAGAGGTTCTAAACCACTTACTTGGCCTCCGCGCTCGCCGGATCTTTCCCCCCTATACTTTTTCTTCTGGGGGTTCATCAAGGACCAAGTCTACAGTATGCCCGTCGAGAACTTGGAAGATTCGCGTAACAGAATTCGTCAGGCGATTAACAATGTGACCCCTCAAATGCTAGTGAATACCTGGACGCAATTGGAATATCGGTTCGACATCTGCCGTGCCACAGGGGGGCTCATATCGAGGTGGTGTGAAGTGCTGGTGCTGGGACAAAAAAATGCATGAGTTTTTCTACCAAAATGTAAATTATGCTTTTTTGTAATGTTAAAGGTCTAAGCCGGACACCCTGTATACTTCTATCAAACGTACCATTTCAGAACGTTTTCAAAGACTTTTACGAAAAGACCCAAAGTTTGTGAAGTTCATTGTCGAGAACAGAGCAGCAGAATTAGATTTTTAGGGAACTGTTGTGCAGTTTACGTTTCGTCCACGCATATGACAAAGGGGGAACAAAGTAACGTGACATTTTCAGAATAGTGAAACCGTCTAAAAAGTGAATTGATGATTACATAAAAGTGACTACAGGATTTCGTATTACTTGCACGTGTTATTTTCTTTTTCAAATAGCAGAACTACAGCTTGCATTTTTTCACCCAACGCACACCAGTTGAACACTCAGCACTTGTCATCTGAATAACCCGTATTTAACATTTAATTAATAGCTGAATTTTGCACCTTAATGATTTTATTGCAAAGATTCAAAAAGTGTGTTTTTGAAGGCAAGGACGATTCTTTTATTATTATTATTCCACCACAAAGTTCAATAAGACGGTAACTTGTGCCTGAATGTCTACACTCTACGACCACTTTCTTGGAGTGTTTTGGCACAATATATGCCACTCGCCTGTCTTGGAAACAAGATTTGTTCCTTTCAAATTCCAAATACGTGGTGGTTGTGGCAAAATTAAGCAAAAATGAAGCAAGTCACTATATTCTTCAAATTCAGAGGCATATTGCCATCGATGCCTATAAAAATTGATTGGCTGTTGTAGTGGCTAAAGGATGCATGCATGTTTCATGTTTTCTTTATTTTGAACATCGCACCCCTAAATTTCATTCCGCTCCCCCTCAGCACCTTTAGGTAATTCATCCTGGCGCCGCCGCTGAATGGGAGCCTATATCTGCTCGTGTATTGCCTATTGTCTCTCTGTAGGCCATTGGTGTTCTATTAAACATTTTTATCGCTTTCGTTTATTGCCTATTTTCTTTCTGTAGCCAACTGTTTTTCCAATTAGATGCAATATATCATTGTCTAATGCATATTCTCTCTCTCTCGCTCCTTAGTGACTATTTTCCCTGTTAAGTGTCTACATCATGTAGAACTTTTTTATATCTTGTCTTTTAATGATTATTCGATATTTTGCATACAGTGGATAGATAGATAGGACGATTGATTGGTTATATTGGTTTATCTTAGTTCCTTGTTCTGTTAGTTTTGGGCTAATCGCGAAGATGAGGATGATGAAATTGATGAAAGGACACCCACAAGTAATCAAGAAGTCCCGAGTTCGATACCCGATATAGGTACAAGGTACAGTGGTTCGGATTCCACTCTAAACTGTAAGTCTAGTCCCGATTAGCCTTTCGTTGCATAAAGTAGACTTAAAACAACAGCAATTCAAATTAAAATTTTAGTGCCTGTGATCTACCTAGTTTAGAGATTGTGTTGGTTATCTGAATCCGTTAATCGCAGTTTCAAAGTGTTCTCATTGTTTTTGTTCCGCCGTTACGTGGCACCTAAGTCAAGTGCGGGTCGCTCGTTACTGATTATATTTAAGAGCTCGGTCAGCTTCGAAGAGAATATCGCACCCCTCGGCAAAATTAATTATTCCCGCTGTGTCCAGAAGTGCCCCATTTCGCCGCGGAGGATTTGACAGATCCATGGCAGGCCGGCGGTCGCGAAGCTAACCCCATTCTTCTCCGGACACCCGGGGGCGGTGCGGGCGACCTGCTAACCGTCCGGTTAATGAATGGCGACGTCAGGCCGGAGTTATCCCCCTCCGTGTCTCTCTTTTTTCCGTCCCTAAAACATCTAACAGGGACGAAATCGGCTTACGCGAGCTGGTCAAAGGGAGGAAGCCATTCACCAATGCTGGATGACATGCGCGCGTGCAGAGGTGACTGGACAATGGCTTAAGTGCCCGCAAAGAGTGATAAATTTCAAGATTGGGAATGGTTGGAGAAACGACTCAATGAGCGTAGCCTACTTGGTTCTCTGTCAGCAAGAACTCTTTTTTTCGAAAATGTCTCTCCTTTCAAAAAGGAAAATCGCTCTGATATTACAAATTCTGGAAATAAAGATGCCTAGTTCAAAATTAGTATACGTCATAATTATCTTCACAAATAAAAATATTAAGGTGATCTCATACCCTGACGAGCATTTTCCTCAAGCCTGCGTAAGCTTACGGGATATCTTTGGTCATGATTATCTCGAGAACCGGTTGATCCAAATATTTAAAATTTTATCTGAGGACTGACAAAGAATGTACCTGAAGAACTAAGTTTTTATTTTTTTATTTTATTGTATTCAATTAATTTCCCTCTTGAAATATAATATTTATTCCCAGTGTAGAATTCAAGTAAATATGGTTCCCTCTCCTTAATAATTAGATATAGTAGAATACATGGAGCAAAAATTAGTTGACATTTCCTCGACAAGTTGGTTAGAGCCCCGGATTTGTGTAAAATGACAGCTTTGCGTAGGTTCAATCGCCATCACCGGTAAAATAAAATAATTCGTTTGAGGTCGAGGGAAGAGATACTCTCTCGAAACGCGGTGTTTGAAAAAGCATAGTCAAAAGCACTAGACAATGGATAATGTCAATTTAACATTGCATGCTAATGTAGTATCGCTGGTACTAACATTCAGAGAAGTTTATTGTGACTGCAGTACAAAAGTACACTATTGGGTTAAAGACACGCAGAGAGTGATCCCAGGAGATCCACGCCACATTCTGGTCAACATTTAACCTCAGTGATGTTAAAATGACACATATAAATGGTTGTAATCAACACAACTTCAACACCACTTAGGTCAAAATTTGACCAAAGTATCCATGGATCATTCTGCCACCTTAATGCAATTTTTTCACAATGTGCACTAAAAAAGAATGTGAGCGGTTGCAACTTTGGAGCTTAAGTGTAAAGCCTCAAGAGCACCGCCATTCGGCGAATCCTCAATTTATTCCCGTTTCGCTCAAGCATCGACTGAGTTCATATGCATATCGCACTAATCACAAGGATCACATTATGCATATGGTTACTTCTTTGCCATGTTCCTTCTGTAGGTTAACCGCGACGTTTAAAATGAATAGTGTTGAAGGAGAAAACACAATGAAGGCTAACCACTAACTCTCTAGTCTCCTTAAACCCGAAGGTTTATGGCTGCAGCAACACAAGCCTTCCATCTGTCATCCTGGGCAACATTAATCCAATCTTTTCCATCCTTACTGATTTCCTTTAGGTCCATCTCAACGTAATCCCTCCCTCTTAGTCTTTGCCTTCCAACAGGTCTCTTACCATCAGGTTTCCCAACAGGAATCCTGTAAACTCCTCTTTCCTCTCCTCGTGCCACATGACCTGCCCACCTAATTCTTTTTGACATAATTATTCTAATAATATATGCGTCGTCACCTTGTAATCAAGGGGTCCCGGGTTCAATACCCGGTGGAGGCACATAGTGGTTAGGATCCAACTTTAAACTGTAGGCCGAGTCCCGATTAGCCTTCCTGTGCATAAAGCGGACTTAAAATACAAAATCAATCAATCAATCTAATTATATCTGGACATGAATGCATATTATGTAATTATAAATTATTTAACCTTCTCCACTCACCTGTCTCCTCGTCCCTTTTAGGTCCAAATATTTGTTTAAGAATTTGATTTTCAAGTACTCTTAATTTATGTTTCGGTAACCACTTATTTCATATCTTATTTTTTCTTGTTGCCTTCTATTATTCATTTCTACGCTTCAGTTTTCAAGAGGACACATACATGTGTAGCAAGGATTCCTACCCGGGTCGCTGACGTCGTAGCGCGCTGTGCTAACCACTACGCCACGGAGGTCAACGCTCGGCTGTAAGTTGTTTATGCACTGGAATTCACTAACACGTAAATAGTATCCGGACGTTATCTGATCAAAATCTCCTGCTGATGTTAAAGTAATTAATATCTAGTTCGTTCCTTCTTTGTTCCAATCGGGTATCCCGATGACGTAGTTGTAACGTCATCGCCTTGCAATCAAGTGATCCTTGGTTTGATAACATGTGGAGGCACATAGTGGTTGGGATTCAAATTTAAACTCCATAGCTAGTCCCGATTAGCGTATCTTTGCACAAAGTGGACTTAAGAGAAAAACTCAAACTTTATTGCATTCACAGTCCCTAAAATTTGTATGCTGCTGTGGGGTTGTCTATTCTTCTATAAAAGCATCTAACAGACTGATAAGTGATTTCGAATAATATCCCTTCCAACAGTGTAAGTAAAGGTCGAATCACCTGGAACATTAGTTTGCGCTGAACTGGCTACCTGCCCGGATGCGATGACTACCTGGCTGACCGCTTGACTGGTTTGGAGGAATAGGACATGTTCTAATTGCTACTGACTTTCCTCGACTGGATTCTGTGGAACAGCCAATCAGAGCAAAGTTTAGCCATGTGAAGATAATCTGTGAGTTTTTGCAAAGGATCGTTTTCTTTTTTTGACTGTGATTTCCGAGTGCTGGCTGTTTTTGTTATAGTTTCTCTGTTTTTCGATAAAAAAAAAGTAGAGAGATGACGTGCAGTGCATTCGTGTTCAGTTCATTAATATTTAGGTATTTATGCAAAGCGATGAGAAGTGCACGTGACAAATATGATCACTGAAAATGAAAATCATTATACACGTGTATTAATAAATGTTTGACTTTTTTTTGTTGAATGAATCCTACTAATCTCATGTATATTGAATATGCAAACCCGAGTCCATCAAAAAGCTTGTTCGGTATGCATTGATTACGTACCATATTTTTTATTCGAGCCAATTTCTATTCCATACTTTTTCTTTTTTAATTTTTAATAAAAGCACAAACCAGTAATTCTCCTACAACATTCTTTAAATTGCTCGCCCATCTTTACAGATTGTCTGCTCTGCGCAATGTCTTATGGGAAGAAAAGTCTATCGACAAGTATGGTAACAAGTATCATGTGAGGCGAAAAGTAGTAAATGGGTAGCCAGTCCAGCGCCAACTAGGGCGTTCCTCCTGGTTATCCAGTTGCGTCTGATGCGGCCTTTAAATCGCATTACAGATTTGTCGATTAAGCCAAGCGGTCACCGTAGTAATTATTATTCAGAAATTAGAATCTTACGGTTCATCACTTTCGATGATTGCCTCAAAATTAAATTATCACCTCTAATTAATTGGAGATGTGTCCTGGTAACATTAAACGAGAATGTTTCAGCGTAAAATAATGTTGCTTATTGAAATTAATTGATTCCCTCCAAAAGCTAAAGCTTATTATTCGTTATCTTTTATACCGGGATAGGCTAATCAGGTCTTTACTTACACTGCATTGTACCCCACCGGAAAATAGGGGTACAAGCGGGTAACCTTTTCTAGAGACATCCAAATGTCAACCTCTCTTCCACGTAGTACCGTAGTACACTCTGAACTGCATTTTACAGACTAGCGAGGCTCTGGCGCCTGGACCTGTAGGACTAGTGTTGTGTCGTCCCTATATATGATTGTGACTGTCTCTTTATCCATCTAATCACCATTCTTCCTCATCTTCGCGATTAGCCAAAAATGGCATAAAAGTTAAGTAAAATAAATTAAATCAATGAATAACAGCGGGAAATTGAATTCAGAACCGATTGATTTCAAGATGACAGCCGTTACCACTAGCCTGGAGAGCAACAATATTATGAAGGTTAAAATAATTTCGAATTTTTGTCAGGTATACAGGGTGTTCCGTTCAAACCTCCCACGTTTCAATTCATGATTGCTAAAAGGTTATGAAACAATGGATTTCGAGTGGTACTAGACGAAAGACAAACTCAAAAGAATTTTATTGCATGAAGCACTAAACACGAATTCACCAATGGACCTCTACACTGAACTCTAATACACCTCTATGTGTGCACCGTTGTAGCACGAATAATATCCAATTTGAGAAGTTCCGGATTGTTTATTAACACTTCCAGTCGCCAAAATCTTCGCACACCATGCCTTAATGGTTTTCCCATCAGCTGCTTCACCTCCATATTCTCTCCGGTAATTTCCTTGCACTGTAATGATGATTTGGTCTCTGCATACCAGAATAGATTGTGCGCGCTGCTGCGGAGTCGCCATTGTGCTTTATGCGATTGTGGCGCTGCATAGAGAGAACGGTGAACTTCGAGGTGATGCAATACAATTCTTTGAGTTTCTCTTTTCTAGTACCACTCGTGTTCCATTATGTTTCATAACCTTCTAGCAATGATTAATTGAAATGTGGGAGGTTTGAACGGAACACGCTGTATATTGTCGTATGAATGCCAGATGAACGTAACTTCAAATTATCAAATTTGCAGGAGAGAGGAAATAATGTATCCTTAAGAAGAGTCAGTAAACTGGAGATACGTGACTCAACCTTGCTGCTAAGGAATAGAAGTGGAGATACGTCGAACTGACTCCAAATAGACCTCTTCAAAGGAGATACTTGAAACAAACATGAAATCAGAATTTTTGAAGTTACGTTTCTCTGTTTGTCATACGACGATATGCTCTTCTGAAGTTATTTTATCCAATTCAGATCGCAGAGAAGATTCATAGAATGTGCCTATCTTGCTGTATGACATTTGTTTACAGAGCTCTTCAGTTACTGTGTGAAGTCTTCAGTGAAGCTCGTGGTCTTTTTCAGTTGTAGAGGAGGCCACACTAGCAACGCTCTGACCAGCAAACACGAAATTTGACAGAAACAGTCCAACCATTAGCCATATTGCTTTCTGTTGCACGTTGTTGCTCTCAGTGCTGCCAACCTCTCTAGGCGTAAAAACTGTACACACATGTTTGATGGACGGTACTTTGTCTCCTGGACCGCAAGTAGCATTTGATTCTTGCACGTGTACATAATGTGCGAGGGTTCTACCAAAAATAATGCAACAATTTTTATTAACTGGCATTATGTGGTGGAAGCGGTCCCGGGTTCATTTTTCGTTTGGAGCCCTGAAAATTTCGATGTTGCCTCAGCATCGTGAGGATAATTGGAAAGGTACTTGAAAGGAAGAAGCGGGCTCCGGTCTCGAAAGCCAGGAAACAGGGGCGATGGGACTCTATGCTCTGACCACACGTCAACCAATGAAAAAGCCGCTTCGCATGCACTGGCCGCCATAGAGGTTAGCTTTTACATCTCTATCACCCGTATGTACCTCCCCGGTAGTAACGTCGTCACATTATAACCAGGGGATCCCGGATTCGATACCCGGTGGAGACATGTTGCACAGTGGTTCCGATCCCACTTTAAATCGTAGGTCAAGTCTTGATTAGCGTATCAGTGCATAAAGTGGAACTAAACCCCAACTCAAAAGGGCTTCCCAGATGGCGCAGCGGTAGCGTCGTCGCCTTGTAATCAAGGGATCCAGGGTTCGATACCCGGTGGATGCACATAGTGGTTCGGATCCCACTTTAAACTGTAGGTCCAGTCCCGATTAGCCTTACTGTGCATAAAGTGGACTTAAAACACCA
This sequence comes from Lepisma saccharinum, assembly GCF_977018435.1. Taxonomy (NCBI): domain Eukaryota; kingdom Metazoa; phylum Arthropoda; class Insecta; order Zygentoma; family Lepismatidae; genus Lepisma; species Lepisma saccharinum. The sequence continues at coordinate 34,153,842 of NC_139229.1, read as the reverse complement.
AATCAATCAAAACCAACTAAAACATGTAATCAATTCTATCACCAGACCGCTTAAACTTTTAAAGATCGTAGAAGGGTCCTATTAATAGAGAAACAAACAAAAGCCTTTATACTATACCGTAAACTGTAAAAATGAATCCTATGTAACCTGAGGTTTTATACGATAGAAAAGAGAAAAAACGATGTTCACATCGTTTACAGTTTTCACGTTATTAACGATCAACATTAAAAGTGAGTAGCTTTTGTTTTATTTTGTGTACATATATTAGCATGTGATTATCATATTTCATAATTAATATTCGATAGTGTTTCATTAACAACGAAGGCGAGCCGATAACCAATATCGATTTTTTGAAGCAAGAGCTTGATATCTAGAAATATCAGCTCCAAAAATGCCTCGCATATTTGTTCAGAAAGAATGCTGTTTTCCTTGAATGGTCCTCTGTCTCTGTGAAATTGGAGGCGTGGAATGTGTCGATGGGGCTCAGTTGCAGGAGACCTGTGTTGTTTGAGAGCATGTTCAAAGGTTGCTCGTGGGAACTCCACCACATTTCACCCCATGAGGGTGTGTATCAACGAGAAAATTATTTGGAAATTTCAAAGACAGCTCCTTGTTACTGTAATCCTCAGGGATTTGCATAATCCTGTGGTAGACGTCCATGTCAATTAGCTGATTGGAATTTTATGTGCTTCTGACGCATAGCTACTCGCTTAACTCCTAGGTACAGCTTATGTGGAGGAGCATTAAGCAATTTTTTACAAACATTTTATCGCAGTGAATCCTCCTATTGATGATCACCAGTTAAGGACACGTATGATGGGTTTCCGTTGTTAGACGCGAGGTTCTCCCCTCCGCGGCGGCTGCGAGGCACTGTTGCCAATTTAGCTCTTTTGGAACCAGATCTGGCTCTTTCATGCACTCGTTTAGCTGTGAACTGGAGCACCGGTCCCTTGCCCCACTATGGTGCCTTCACTCGCTCTGGCCCACATAGGCCAACGTTTGTCATGAATATACATAGTTATGTTACATTGGGTGCATAACCACAACCCATCTTATGTCCCCAGCTACTTTTTATAGCGCCATTGCTGACGTGGAGATGACATATTGTTATCCTGGAATCCTTTATTTTTTATTTCATACGACGATCGGTGGATTATTGAGATGGAGGATGCCACTGGATCTAGGCGGTGAAAATTAATAATAAATTGTCGTCACGGTAATAGCAGCGCCCACCTCCTCTTTGACACCTAAAATTATCCTAGGAGGAACTTTATCGAGCCTTCGAAAGTCTATCTTCTTGGTAGTCAGTTTTACCTCCATTTAAGATGAAATTTAGCTCTTTCATTTGCATCAGGTTTGGCAACACTGCTGTGGAAAAGAGGTGTGCGTAGGACGATAAATACATTACGCATAAGGAAGCATAGTTTTATTTGTCCTCGCGGCAATATCAAACATCCAATGGCGTAGAAAAGAACATGAACGGGAAAAGGGCACGTTGAACAGTTTCTTGGCTGTCGGATAGGTCGAAATTCTCATTTGATTAGCCGTAACTTCAAGTTGACATCAATTCTCCCTTTTTTGTAGCAGTGCCCATTCCGACGATATTGAAATAAATGCACAACTATGCGAAAATGTCACTCTTCGTCTTAAGAGTACATTACAGAGCTTGTGGCGACAGTGTTGCCACACCAGAACAAAATATAGCTAACCATCTTAATTGTTTATTACGAGACCGAAATTTCCACGACAAATCAATTGCGTTAAGAAACACTAATTTTAAAAATAATTAAGTGGAACTAATCATAAAGGCTTGGATACTCAGTTGGTTGGTGTTTTAAGTCTACTTTATGCACAGTAAGGCTAATCGGGACTGTACCTACAGTTTCAAGTGGGATCCAAACTACTATGTGCCTCCACCGAGTACCGAACCCGGGACCCCTTGATTACAAGGCAAAGACGCAACCACTGAACCATCGGGGAGGCCTTGCATACTCAGAATGCTACAAACTTATTCCGAAGGAATTTGATTTGATTTTTGTTATCTAGCTTCTCTTTCCCTCCAATTTTGGCTAATAACGACGATGAGGATGCGTGATAATAAATTTCATTAATTTCATCATCATCACTCATCCTCATCTTCGCGATTAGCCAAAAGTAACACAAAAGCAAAGTAAAAAGAAAAACAAATCAATCAATGAATGTAAACTCTCCCAACAGCAAATTCTAAATCTTGATATTCTTCGGCAAAATTTTATTTCAGTTTTCTAGTAAAGGAAACACGATGCACGATATTCAGACAACGGTCCAGGTCACGTGACACGCAAGCGACAAGCGACACGTGCAGCTCGTCCTGTCGCTTCGCGCTTCGGTACAAAAGCTTGCATTTATTTCCGCTCTCCTGAAAGTGGCGCCTGTAGCGTGTCGCTTCGGTCTGAAAGCTCTCTATATTCTTTGCTTCAAATCCCGGCCTGGGCATGGATGTTCCTTTGAGTGTCACGCCAATTTAATCACATCATGACTCATCCTCATTTTCGCGATTAGCCAAAAGTGGTAGAGAAACTAAGTAAAATAAACCAGATCAAATAAAAATGAACCGATGTGACCAATTCGTACTGCCATCTCTTGACTGCATCATGAACAGTGAAAATACAGTAGTAAACCTGGAAATTTCTAATACAACCATTTTGCGTCATTGTGGCATGAGCCTCAGACATCACTGTCGTGATTTGCCCATTGGCTCAATATATATTCATATAAATTTTCGCTACCTGGTAGGTTGAAACAGGTTAAATTGTCACGTATTAATGCCGAAATTATGCACTACCTACGGGCTAGCCTGCATGTCTCCATCGATTGAGTATGTACAGTGGCTCTCAAAAGTTTTAGGACAACGACATTTTAAACTAGGCAACCCAACTTACCAAGGCGTTGTTGGGTTGCGTGTAGAGTTAGGCTAAATTTCAGGGTTGCCACATGCACAATAGATATTTATAAAATACGAGAAAGAAAGAAATCCAAGTATTATTGTACAAAACTAGAAAAAAATATCAGTATTACATTTGTTACAAATGAGAAATACTTTCTGAAAGAAAGAAAATCGATTTTCTAGTATTTCATAGCTGATGAGTCTACTCAAAGGAAAAGATGAGAGATGAAACAGAAGGGGACAACAGAGAGGAGAAGAGAGAAAGCAAAAGGGTAAAAGGAAAAGCAAAGGAGGGAATGAAATGAAGGACAGAAGTGGATAGGAGAAGTAATGAGGAGAAAGGCAAAAGATGCGAGAAGAGATGAGGAAAATGGAGCAAACAGGAGAGAACTGAGGAAGGCAAACAGAATGAGAGAAGATTAGAAGAGGAGTTTGGAGAGGAGTGAAGGAGACGATAAGAGGAGAGTGGAGAATAGAGTGAAAGAGAGAAGAACGAAAAGAAGAGAAGAGTGTAGTGGAGTCGGAAATATGAGACAGGAGAGGAGATAAGAGGAGTGGAGAAGAGTGGGATGAAGACAAGAGGGGAGAAATGGAGGGAGGGCGATATGAGATAAAGCAGAGGAGAAGGAGGGGAGAGAAGAAGGAGAAGGAGAAGAGAAGAACAGAAAAGACTGGAGACGAGAGGAGGGAAGATGTAGTTGCAGAAAATATCGTCTCGGCGTCAAGAATTGATGCATTGATCAAATTATCGACATGACACATTCAATAACATTTTAAAATGTCTTGGAGAATGTATTAGATGTGTGCGAAATGCCTTTTGGTTAGGTCAGAACAAGATAAAATCTACCACTTAAGATCTTTGATTTTACCTGCGATTATACCACTAAAAACATGAATGTAATTTTAATATTTATAAGAATTATCCAATATTTCTCCACTTCGCGGTTCGTTGAAATGGAGATTTTGTTATTTCCCCTACCCCCAATCGTTAATTCCACACTGAATCATTCCGTTTCACACGGCGTGGACAATGAGCACAATGGGATATGTCTAAAACGTATGAAAATTTTCTGCCACCGGAGGGGTTTGAACCCACGACCGTCAGGTTGACAATGCTTAACGGTATCCACTACCCTACAAGCTTGCGCTCCTGAAAGCAGGTAGAAGCAGCTGACGAATGTGAAATGTAGATCAACTCTCCTCCTACATGTAATGTGCAAAGAATACTTGTTTGTAACAAAGAAAACGATGGTAGTACGAATCGGCGAAAACATTGAATGGAGAATTGCACATGATGAAAATTGTTCATTGTTGGAAGGTTGGTAACTGCTGTGGCTTTCTCTCTCCACGCAATCCCGTTCCTCTCACTTGTTCATCGATGCTCAGATACATGTTTTCGTTCACCTGCTCCAGAGATAAGTGGGACAGAGTGTAGTTCGCATACATTTAGCAAGTAAACAAGCTTATCTCAGAATGAAAATTCCAGAGAGTATTAAAACGTTTGCTTCAGCAATGAATGACTGATCATACATAATTCTCTTGCCAAAAATTAATGGCCTAAATTCATTTGAAGACTTGATAGTATATATTTACTAGATTTCAAGTTATAAGGAATTATTTCGTAGATGTTCATGTAACCAATAAAATTGCAAATAAAATATCCACAAGCTTAGATATACTAATACGAAGAAAGAAATTCAGAGTTACATTTCAAACGTATGCGTATAAAGTAATTCTATAAGTAAAGAGCTATATGAGAATTGAACTTTTTTTTTCTTGCAGGATAAACTTTACAATACTGAGGCGACAGAATAATTAAGATATATTGCTCCAAGAAAAACCAAGGGCGTAGTGTATTATTCAGAGTTCTTGATAGCATTGTAAGCTGTCCCAGGTTTGACCCTCCATACGAGGTGTTCTTTCTTTAAATAATAATAAAAAAATCCTTCTATTAAACAAGAACATGGTAAGATTATATGTAATACCAGTGTACGGTGGCTACATTGTTCTGCATCTGGAATTTTCTAAAAATATATAAACAAATAAATGAATTGACACACGTTTAAAGGAATATTTTCATGTATAAGATCGTGAATTGTGATACTCTAACAATAATTGTTTACTGCTTCAAAGGCATTGACAAATATTAATGAAATAACTATTTATGTTTGTGGCAATTCAGGACATACTAATTTTACCCCTTTTCCCACTCGAGTTCAATGCAGGGATACCTCCGTACGAACGAATGAACAATTTTCATCATGTGCAATTCTCCATTCAATGTTTTCGCCGATTCGTACTACCATCGTTTTCTTTGTTACAAACAAGTATTCTTTGCACATTACATGTAGGAGGAGAGTTGATCTACATTTCACATTCGTCAGCTGCTTCTACCTGCTTTCAGGAGCGCAAGCTTGTAGGGTAGTGGATACCGTTAAGCATTGTCAACCTGACGGTCGTGGGTTCAAACCCCTCCGGTGGCAGAAAATTTTCATACGTTTTAGACATATCCCATTGTGCTCATTGTCCACGCCGTGTGAAACGGAATGATTCAGTGTGGAATTAACGATTGGGGGTAGGGGAAATAACAAAATCTCCATTTCAACGAACCGCGAAGTGGAGAAATATTGGATAATTCTTATAAATATTAAAATTACATTCATGTTTTTAGTGGTATAATCGCAGGTAAAATCAAAGATCTTAAGTGGTAGATTTTATCTTGTTCTGACCTAACCAAAAGGCATTTCGCACACATCTAATACATTCTCCAAGACATTTTAAAATGTTATTGAATGTGTCATGTCGATAATTTGATCAATGCATCAATTCTTGACGCCGAGACGATATTTTCTGCAACTACATCTTCCCTCCTCTCGTCTCCAGTCTTTTCTGTTCTTCTCTTCTCCTTCTCCTTCTTCTCTCCCCTCCTTCTCCTCTGCTTTATCTCATATCGCCCTCCCTCCATTTCTCCCCTCTTGTCTTCATCCCACTCTTCTCCACTCCTCTTATCTCCTCTCCTGTCTCATATTTCCGACTCCACTACACTCTTCTCTTCTTTTCGTTCTTCTCTCTTTCACTCTATTCTCCACTCTCCTCTTATCGTCTCCTTCACTCCTCTCCAAACTCCTCTTCTAATCTTCTCTCATTCTGTTTGCCTTCCTCAGTTCTCTCCTGTTTGCTCCATTTTCCTCATCTCTTCTCGCATCTTTTGCCTTTCTCCTCATTACTTCTCCTATCCACTTCTGTCCTTCATTTCATTCCCTCCTTTGCTTTTCCTTTTACCCTTTTGCTTTCTCTCTTCTCCTCTCTGTTGTCCCCTTCTGTTTCATCTCTCATCTTTTCCTTTGTGTAGACTCATCAGCTATGAAATACTAGAAAATCGATTTTCTTTCTTTCAGAAAGTATTTCTCATTTGTAACAAATGTAATACTGATATTTTTTTCTAGTTTTGTACAATAATACTTGGATTTCTTTCTTTCTCGTATTTTATAAATATCAATTGTGCATGTGGCAACCCTGAAATTTAGCCTAACTCTACACGCAACCCAACAACGCCTTGGTAAGTTGGGTTGCCTAGTTTAAAATGTCGTTGTCCTAAAACTTTTGAGAGCCACTGTACAATGAAAATAATTTAGCCTGTCACGAAGGAAAGTTTGAAATGCTGTGAATTTTACTTCTGTCTATTAATTTACTCTCCAGCCACCCTCTTTGTAGGGTACTAAAGCTTTAAAAGATGTCGCTCAAACAAGATGAGAAAACCTCCACGGTAAACTCGAGAACTAAAGTGGACGGTCCTTTGTTTTCACCCCTCGCTTCCCTCTTTTGCTTCGTTGTTTCTGCTTTCTTTGTGTACGGTTTTCCCCTTTAAGATGATACAAACACTTGGCACAAAATAAAGGAGATGTGTTGAAGAACAACGAACATTTTGACAACGCAGGTGCATGGTTGCCAAACTCAGTGGCGGCTGGTGGTCTGGCTCTATGGGTGTGCACTTCAGCCTTGCGTCCAGAAGAAGTGTTATAAGAACTCACGCCTCTCAAATACTCGCACCCGTTTTTGCGTACATATTGATGCTAAATGTATTGGCAACCAAAGTTATGACCAAACCGGGGCATCCTCCTTGATTAGAGCCAAATCCCAAGCAAAAAGTGAAGGTAAAGTGCTCCCCTGTGCATAGCACCACGCCATGAAGGCGTATAGGGGGTGTGGGGGTAACGCCCCATACTTTCTTGATCCGGTCGTGAGTGGGGGTGATGTGATCAGCATCACGCCCCTGACCGCCTTTACCCCCCAGGGTTTCCCCCAGGTACCCATGTTATTCGACGCTAAATCCCAAGCGTCGCTCGCTATTTATTTGTTTGAGTTTATCTTTTAGGTCTACTTTATGCATAGAAAAGCAGACACAGTTTATAGTGGGATCCGAACCACTATGTGCTTCCACCGTGTGTGTGGCCATTTGTTTTTAAAAAGAGTTGGATTTATTGTTGTCAAGAATTAATTGAAGTTACTGTTGAATAACTTAATAAGCATATTGCAAAATCCTGTAGGAATTTAAGCTAAAAGACTACTGTTATTTTGATGTCATTATGAAGGAATTAAATAAATACACACTCGCAATAAGCGTGTTCTTTAACACTAACACTCAAAGTATTTTTAAAATAAGTCTATTATTTTTTCGTCATCAAAACAGTAAATATATAACATGGCAATGATTTACATTGGAATAAGGTGGAAAGTAGGAGCAGAGGGTGAAAACTTTATCTGAAGTCGCTACTGCAAACAAGGTAGCCGATCCAAAGACCACATGCAGAAAATCAGTTGTAATCCATCTAGAAGTTGTTTATTTCTAATGACCGACTGACTAAACAAACAAAATCAAGAAAAATCAAGCGAATAATAAATATTAAAGAAAATAACAGTACTCACTCAGTCCACACTGCTCTGATTCGTATTTCAGTTGTTTTCCCCTTCAGCCGTATCCGTATTATTACTGCAGTCGCTGCACGCTTTGTAGCTAACTTCCCTCCAAATGTTCAACAACGTTAAATATTACGTATATGCTTTCGCTGTGTACAGTTTTCCCTTTCATCATGAAATCAAACACTTTGAACTGAAACAGAAACGAGCTTTTGACAGTATAACAATTTTTGCAACGCACGAACGGGCACACAATGAAAACAGCTGACTGATCAGTCTTGTCCAACGGTACCAGATATACTGTCAATTGTTACGATAAAACAAGGTACCTTTATAAGGTAGGCCATTCCCGAGGTTCCGAGATTTTCTCCCATGATTCTGTCCGCGCTATGACGTCATTAAGAGGACAGAATGGAACTTACTTCGTTATCGTATACGGAAGCTTGAGATAAATGGGTCGATTATTTACTTATACACACTTTTTGTTGAATGCCGGTAGAATCAGAACAAATCAACCTGTTTGTGCTCTTGCCACGTGCAATAATAATAGAAGAAAATCGTCTGGAATAAAGTGATCATCGCTTCCCAAAAAGTTGCTGTAGCAGGATTGGTTCAATTTGTTTCTCCAAATTTCGGACTTACTCAGTGGTGCAACCACAGGGGAGGGCAGGGGCATTGTCCCCCAACCTTCGACGGAAGTCAATTCTAGGGGGGGCAAACATTGATGGCCAAAGGCACCTGCAGGAGGCACAGAGGAGAAATTGCCCCCTTCTATTTCAAATTTTATACAAATAAAAATACATTTCGTAAAATTTTCATGCTCGCTTTGCTTGCAGTGCCAGCTTTTCTCAGTCTCGTCAAGTTCAGAGACGTAGCTAGGGGGCGTCGGGAGTCGGCCATGGCTGCCAAATAATCTAATTTTAAAAAAAATGTGAAAGAGAGAATGCCTTGTCGCCATGTGATATTATTTGTTCCTTATTAAATCAATATTGTTTTAAATTGCAAAAATTGGATCAAAAAATTTTCTTTCTCGCTTCGCTCGCAATATAATTGTTTTTTGTAATGTGATGTATTTAAATAATATGTTTTGTATATATGTAATGAAAAAAACTTTGAATACGTACATAATTTAGTGTTAGCATCTTGCATATGTATTTTCTTATTTTATGTCGCTCCATGTTGCATATGTGTAAAACATATGAAAGTTATACATGTTATATGTACAAAAAAATATCTTAGGCATGCATTTATCATTCATTTTCTGCCATTCAAAAATACAGTTTGTGTGCTTGTTTTCAATTATTAGCTAATGTAAAATTTCTGGGGTTAAAAAAATATTTCAAATCGTTTGTTCCAAATAAATGCTTTAGCACAGACATCTACCTCCCTTTTGCGTAATTTATGAGGATAATAACGTCTTTGATACTACTACTACTACCACTAGAGTAGATAGTAAATGTATGTTCCACCCAAACCCTGATTTTTTGACCTCTAAGAAAATCGCACCAAAACCTCAAAAACTCACGTTCTCTCCACGTTCTGCGCCTCATTTATTGCGCTGACGATGTTTCACAGCGCAGAGAAGCCTGTACGAGTAACTGCACTTTCTCATCCTTGAAGTACGAATGCACCTTATCGTAATTTTTTTCTAAGTCCCGACCAATGTTTATATATCGTGACCTTTGTAAACCTCTCGGGAACGATGTGCCACACACACATATGCGCGCGCCTCTCATTATTTCTGTATTGTGACGCAAGTAAACAAACAAGTAATAATTGTTTTTTAGGATTCCTGGCCCCTATAACCCCGCCAGGGTGCGTGGTGCCCAACCAAAAAAAAGGTTCTAACGGCTGCGGTTAGATAACCTCACCTCTGTAGAGTTTCACGTGTTTTTTTTTTTCTCAAACTTCCATGAAACTCTACAGAGGACCTCCGTAATGCATGCAACGTGTACTAACGACTCTAGTGTTATTTGATGTTGTATTTTTGATATAGAGTTTTATTTGTGAGATAGATAAAAAATTATGTTTATTATAATATTTTCTTGATGAAGATGGAGAATGTGTGTGTTACAAATAAAGTTGCATGCTTTTTTTTTCTAGTGTGTATGTGTATATGTTTTGATGTTCGACAGCATCTGAAACGATAAGGTAAAAAAAAGAATTTCATTGTTAATTTTCTCATGTAAAAAAAACAACAAATTTTGTGCAAATTCTGATTGTAACTGATTGTCTCGTGCTATAGTGCAAAAACTGATGAAAAAAAAGACATTGTAACTGATAGGATGAAAAAGATATTGTAATTGATAACTGGTGAAATTCTTATTGTGCATATTATCATCGTGCTAGTACAAATTCTTATTGTAACTGATTGTACAAGTGCAAGAAAAAAATGTTAAACCTGTTAAAACTGAAAAACTAAATATGCTGACCAAGGCAGTAATTTATTTTATTAAAAAACATAAACTAACGTAACGTTTCAACCTTCTAGCAAGGTCTTCTTCAGACTCTGTATCAAGTACAAAAGTACTTTTGTACTTGATACAGAGTCTGAAGAAGACCTTGCTAGAAGGTTGAAACGTTACGTTAGTTTATGTTTTTTAATAAAATAAATTACTGCCTTGGTCAGCATATTTAGTTTTTCATAATCATGGAAACAAGGCTTAATGGAGTTATAACTGTTAAAACTGCTCTGTGACCCTCTCGTTCTTCACGTCATGGATGAAGGACTTCTCTGCGACCAGGATGACGCTGCACACGGTATCCTCGGGCAGCGCGTCGTGGAACTCGCAGACGACCTTGATGTTGGTGAGATCGTTGACCACCACCTGCTTCCGCTTCGTCGTGTTGATGACGAACATCGGCCTGTGGGTTTTGAATTCGCTGGGCGTGTAGTACATGTCCACGCTTCCCTCGGTCACGCGCTTGTAAGCGGTGTAAGCTTCGTAAAGTTTGAGGTAATCATCTTTGGTCATGTCGAGGTTGTAATTCTCGCGCGGGAACACTTCGTTCCTGCCATTCTTGAGATAAACATTTTTGATCTTGCAGTCGTCGAACTTGCTGGAATCTTTTTCCTGATCGTTATCGCGTCCAGTCTGAAAGAGTACAATGACGAAATCTGCCATGTCGAACTGTATGTTGTTGAACTGCGTCGTCACGTCGAATTCCATGTGACTTCCCGACGCTAATTTCTGCACGCACTGGTAACCGTGAAAGTGAATGGGCACCTGCGGACTTTTCAAGATCTCCGCTTTGTACTTGAGGGCGTAGTTCGTTTCGTATTCCACCACCGGCATTCTCAACTCCATGCTCCGGATGACGCATTTGGCTGCTTCGGGTAAAGTGTTGGGCAGCGGTGTGACACCGTCCGCGTTCAAGTTACTGTATCGCATCAGTGCGTCGTTGTCGTTGGCCGCTCTTCGGAATGTGATCCTCAGTCCTCCCTTCCACATGATCTCCTTGTAGTCCGATAAGAATCCCGGAAGCAGACGCATGGGAAAGAGCACCGTGTGACTTCTCGTCGATATTTTGGTTCCCGCTTCGAATCCTCCCGCTTGATAGTATGCTGCGTCCGTTTTGGATAATTTCACTGTTCCCACTGCCGTCGACGTGATGCCTGGATAATCGATTCTGTCGATGACGGTGTTGTGTTTCCTCACCTCCACCTGCGAGAACAGGTGAGGCACGAAGTTGTCCACGAGTATCAAATTTGCTGCTGCGGGGAACGCTTCTCCGCTTTCTTTCTTCACCACGTCGAATTGAAGGTAAAGGTCCGCTCTGTGAGGATGAACGAACCCGTCGCCTACGTCCACGTCGTATTCGATCTCCCGGTTCGCTTCGTTCAAATTTGCGAACGTGCGACGGTTGGGAGGGAAAGATTGCAATTCGTAACTTTCGATTTCCTCCATTTTTTTTCACTATGTGTGTTATTTATTATACGTCGATCTCCACGACGGCCATTCGTCGTTTCACCTGCGAAATCCACCACGTCTCCTTTCTCGTTCGTCACCAGCAACTCTATGTTGTCTATGCGGTTGCGACATACTGGAAAATAGATCGGCGAAGAGGGTGTGTAGATGATCGGTTCCGTGAATTCGGAACTGGGTTTGAACGTGGCTATGATTCCCGTCTGCTTGTGACTTCCTAACAACCCGTCCGAGGATTTCGTGATCATTCCTTCCGCTACGTTGCAGTGTACGTTCAGAGTCTCTATGGCCAAGAATTTAGGAATGTTTGCTCCCGTGTGCTTGATGCCAGCTTCGAGTTTTGGGTGATCGTTCTCGAAACCTAAAATTCTCATATGGTGCCCAGGTCCACGGTCTCCGTCGCCGATATGATTTCCACTCTGTGCGTGACCGAATTTTGAGAAAGGTACGTGCCTTTGGGTAATTGAGCTTGCAAAGTAGAAAGATTGTATTGACCTGGCGTGACGACGATATGTTCGCTTCCGACGCTAATTTTGTTGTTGTGCTGCGTGACGTTAGGTATGAGGTACATGCTGTAGAATGCACGCAGAGCTACGGATTTAGGATAGACGATGTCGTCGTGCAGCGTGAGTTTCAAGATCGAAGATTTGCTCGTGAGATGGAACACGCCCATTGTGTTTAAGGTTCCACAATGCTTTCTGGAAATCTTCCACCTGCGGCTTATTTATTTTAGAGAGAAACGCGAGCATGGAGAGACAGAGATGACCGCAGTTCACGTCTCCGAAATTTTGAATGCGTTCGTCATTGTAGTATATAGGATTGTTCGTTTTCAGATAACGGACTAAATTTGTAGGTGGAACACCTCCGAAAGAATCGAAAACGAATGCTTTGTCATTTTTGTGGTAACATATCCAATGCGTGCCTGGATTTTCTTGACTGTCCAAGTTGACTACTCCGCATTCTCTATTTTTAACGGTTGAAGGTAACGAGTCGGACATGAAAACGCCTCTGAAGTGTTTGATTTGTAATGGTTTGATCAGAGATTCAATGTCTCGGTTGGTGAGTGCTGTTTCTTTTTTTTAAACTTCCTCATGACGCCCTTCCCCTTCTTCTCCATGGCCAGGTTGTGACGTTTCTGTTCTTCCAATTCCGCCTTGTTCTTCTTCGAGTCGATGACGGTTTTCGCGATGGCGGCGCTACCCCCAGCCAAACTTCCAACGGCCCCCAATGCTGCCAGGATGGCCGGGATGCTGAATATGAAACCTCCGATCTTTTGCTGTTTCCGCGAACGCTGCAACCGTCTCAATTGTGGAGTGCTGAGCAGCAATTTCATTCCATGTCCTTTCGTCAAGCAAGAACGTTTCTTCTCGCGTTGTTTCTTGATGAGTAACCCATCGAGGGCACCCAGCGTTTTCAGATTCGAATATGGTATCTGGTACACGACACCCTTGGGCTTCATGTTTTTTTTTTCACTGTATGTTATTTATATATATATGTTCTGAGATTTTTTTTTTTTGTTTCGTGTATTTTTTTTTCACAGTATGTTATTTTATATACTCCGCGCAGCCGTTACACAAATTCTATTACATGCTTCGTTTTCTTACCAAGAAGTTCCTTTGTCCCCTTGTACACGATTCGAGTTTTGTTCTCGATTAAAATAGCTAGCTTCTCGTCGGATAACATGATAGCGTATCGATCTGGTAAAAATAGACTGTATTGTACGTTGAGCAACAGACGCACCTTGGGACCATACTGGGTAGAAACAATTGAACCGGAAGTTATCGTGTAAGGTTTGTCCACTTCCAATTCCTGAATTTTTACATATTCGACTGATGAATTTAGCATTTGTTTTAATGCTTGGAGGTCAGTCATATCGAAGAGAAATTTCAGGGTGTTATAGAATTTTAATTTTTTTCACAATGTGTGTTATTTATATACCGAAGATTTTTTTTCACGATGTGTGTTATTTATATATTAAGTTTTGACACGTATATATTATTATTTTTTCACAGAGGAAGAAAGTTCGTGCTTCGGAAAACGCGATGATGTGCGTGATTATATCTTCGGTCTCCTGTTTAGACTTGCGCCAATCATCCGTGTATCGTCTTCTCCTCTGCCTCGCCTCGTGCAGTTCGTCCATTTTTTCGTTTAATTTTTCCCCTGCAGCCGAAAGAAGAGTGTCGAGATCACCGCACCTCATGCCACTGATCTCCCGAAGATAATCCTTGACAACCATTTCACAAGGGATACGAAATTCCGGCGATGTTCTTGCTATGATTAAAAGTTTCCCTACATCTCCGTTCACTGTGTGTTTGAATATCTTACATAGCAGTTCGGGCGGTAAGTCGGTTATACAAGACATGTTGTTATTATTTTTTGTTCTGTATGTTATTTATTTCTACACTCCCCATCCAAATATTTGTTTCGCGTTCATGGCGATGGTCGTACCTAATGCTGCAACTTTTTCTCCCAAAGAAGCGTCTCTGCTGACGAATCTTTCGAAAGCGGCATGTTCCAATTTCTTGTCTGCTTCGTGACGTGCATCCAGATCGGTGCGAGTGTTGTAAGCGATGTCGTGATCTTTGCATGCGGCGTCCAACGGATTCACACCCTTGTCTCCTCTCTCCAATCTTTTCTCGAGTTTGGTACCCGGTCCGCAGTACTGGTAGCCAGGTAAATGCATCTCGAAAGGTAACTTGTTGATGATGTCGTTCGCGAGTCCCTTTCCTTCGGCCACGTTCCAGAATCTCAGAGGCAGCGTGTTGATAATTTTCATCAGGTAACCTATGCCCTTGTCGTCGTTCACGATGAAGTTGGAAAGTTTCGTGCTGATCATGTCCACGATGCCAACCTTCTCGTTGTAGAAATTACGATTGCCTGCATTCTCTTCGCCGGCTATCACTAACAATCGGTCGATGAGTTTCCTCACGTCGTCCACCCAAACGAATTCTTTGGGTAACGTGTTGTAGCGTTTGACGCCGCTTCCACTTTTCACCTCGTTCCATATCGGTTTGATGAGATTCCTGTACTTCTCACCGCTGCTCGATTTCACCCTATTCTGCGAGGCATCGTTGTTCTGGTACATGGCATCCGTCATGATTAGAATTTCCCTGTAACTCTGGTAATCTTTCGGCTGCTTTTTGGCAACGAGTTTCCACAGTCCCACCGTACCCGGATACCTGGTCCAACTATTCTTATCGCCTAAATTAACTTTAATGTCGTTGCCTTCGAAGGTGACTTTCGATTTCCCAATCTTCCAAATCACACCTTCGTTGGTTTCCATGCTCGGATACAATCCGAACACTTCATCCTTGTCGAATTTCCCCGTGCTCAGGTAGTCTCGTGCCAAAGGTCCCAACTCGATCTTATCCGAAGACGAGGTACTGCTTATGGCTCGATGTCGTGCCGGTACTTCCTTCAGTTCGAACGGCGTCGAAGGAATGCTCGAAATGGGCGTGGGTACAGTGTAACTTTTAGCTGCAAGTGGTATGAGTTCGTTGATCAAATTTTTATTTTGTTCCGTGACACTTTTAATTTCTTTACCTAGACCGCTGATGGCGTCGATCACAGGTTGATCTTGACGTTTCTTGTCTTCGTAGAATCCGCGATTCTCGGATTTCCAACCTTTGAAGCGTTTCGCGAGGTAATCCCGCAACTTGAGATTTTCGTCTTCTTGAAATTGACGTTTTGACATTTTTCTATATACGTCGGAACGTTTCTGAAACGTTGAATTCTCAGCCTATACGTTCGGTTCTCGTAGTTTTCTTGCCGTCACCCGCTGGAGACTATCCACTTTTTCTAACACTCACTTTTTGTTGTAATGGTTATTTTATATATGCTTGAGACATTTGAAAAAAAATAATGTTTGTTTTTCAAATTTTATTTTTTAGATTTTCGACCGTTTTTTTTTTTTGTTGCAAATCTGAAATTTTCCTCTTGTTAGCCTCTGAGACGTATAGATAAACGTTTATTTTATTCCTATACTTTCCATGGTTTGCTTTTCGAGTCATGTCAATGGTCACGAATCCGAAATCACCTTGGTTCCAACAGTGGGAGCAAAATTTAGAAAATAGATTGTAATTCATGTCAGCCCCTACGTAATCATCGTGTGCGTGTTTTAAATTGGTGTGGTCTTGTCGAAACAAGCAAATAAAATTAGCATTATCGCGTAGCAGTTGTTTCGGAACCTTGGAAAAAGTTTGTGCCAGGTAGAAACAATCTAATCCTTTGTGACGACCTCGAGTGAAAAAATTACGAATCTCGTTTTGATTTTCCAGGATCATGTCGTCGAACACCACAACGGAATTCTCGAGAAAATCGTCCAGTGGAATGATTTCAGATGCGAAAGTTGCAATGCCCAGTCCCTCGTACAGTTTCATAAGTTGCTGGTATTTCGGTTGTTCGAGACTTTTCGAAAATACGTAGAGGTGTCTGTTTTCCCAGTCTAACCAATTGGGTGCGAGGATAAAATTATCAATGAGCAGTGTCGTCTTTCCGCATCCCGAAGGTCCTACGATCAGACACCGTATGCTGTCGGGGAGCAATTTGCCGTTCCTTTTTTTCGTTTGACTTTCCGAATCTGGTAAACGTTTCACAACATTCCACGTACTCATAGAATCACTTCGTTCGAGTCGATCCAACTCGTTCCCGGAAGTCCCAGCCATTTCACCAAAAGTTTGTCACCTCTCTTACGCAAAACTTTTTCGATAAGGTACGTGTCGGGGTATTTAGTTTTAGAGAGTTCCTCCTCGTAGAAGCGCCCCAATAAAATTTCACCGCCACTGTCCTTTATCATATACGTGTGACGGTTCCCGGGTAAAACTCGAACCACGGTAAAAAGTTCCGTGCTCCAGTTTCGTGTGAAACCCTTGTCGAACGTTCGCTTCAATTTACTGATCCTCACCTGGTCTCCAATTTTGTATTTAGCTCTTTTTGTCGTGGGTGTGTGCTTTGGGCAGTAAACGGTAGAAATTAAACGCTGCTCGTCAATTAAATCAAGAAGACTTAGGTGGGCAGGCCATGTGGCACGAATGGGAGAGGAAAGAGGAGTTTACAGGATTCTTGTTGGGAAACCTGATGGTAAGAGACCAGTAGGAAGGCCAAGACGAAGATGGAGGGACAACGTCGAGATGGACGTAAGGGAAATCGGTAGGGATGGAAAAGAGTATATAGATCTTGCTCAAGATAGGGACAGATGGAAGACCTGTGTTGCTGCAGCCATGAACCTTCGGGTTTAAGAAGGCTAGAGAGTTAGTTAGTTAGTTAGTCGTTGGACTTCGTAACGTCAGCTGGCTTCATGCCTATCGTTCTGTGTACCGTGTGATTATAGTCGTTAACGAGTTCCGGAAGAATGGTGACCCACTTGTAGCTTCCCTGAAGCGTGAAGCGTGACCACATGCGCGATTTCAAAATCCGATTAAATCTTTCCACGATGCTGGCTTTGACGTCACTGAAGGTCGAGTAATGTTGAACGTCGTGTTTCCGAATAAACTGCCTGAACGTGGCATTGTAGAATTCCTTCCCCTTGTCCGTGTGCAGAAACCGAGGTCGTCTGCCGCTTTCGCGAAAAATTAATTTGAATGCTTCCGTGACGCATGTTCCCGTTTTGGCTTTCAAAGGTACTACCCATGCGAATTTCGAAAATGTGTCTATGACCGTGAGGAGGTACTTGTTGCCCTTGTTCAATTTATGTACGTTTTTTAACTTGCCGCTACTCATCTCTACGAGGTCACTTTCCCAGAGGTCATCGATGCCCTTGGTTACCACCGCCAAACGTTCGTAGTTGCGGCGTGCAGGTTTATGCAATTCTTCGACGATGGCTTGCCTAGACATTTTTTACAGATTACGTTTGAAGAGAAGCACCAGCGTGATGGGATTCAAAGAGGGTGGCACCTCGCTCGTGTTTTGAATGATCAGCTTATCGCCGGCACTCACGTCGAAAACGGTAAGATCTTCGTAAATAAACCGTTGACAATACGCCACGACTCTTATTAATTTAGATAATTTTGAAAATTTGTCAATGATGTGAGTCTCTTTGTTCTGTATGAACAATGATAATTTAGAAATTCGTCTTATTTCGGGTGCTTCAGTTTCGAATTTTATTGATGAATGAGATCAGCAATCTGAATTCTCTTTCAACCATTCGGGTCCTTGCCACCATAATGTTTCATGATGCTTGCATCAACGCCTCTTGATATTAAATCAGCTGGATTATCGTTTGAAGGTACATGTCTCCAATTACTGATTTCTGTTAAATCTTGAATTCTATAAACTCTGTTTCCTACGAATGTTTTCCATTTTGCAGGTGAGGCTGATATCCAGGACAGAACAATTTGAGAATATGTCCATAAATGTGTGCTTTCAATTTGCAAATGCAGTGCTGGCATTGCCTTATGCACGAGTTCTGTTAAAAAGTAATGCTGCACAAAGTTCTAGTCTGGGTAAAGTTACTTCTTTATTGGAGCTACGCGTGACTTCGAACAAAGAAGTTTTACTGAAACTTGACCTTGCGGATTGCTGGAACGAATATATAAGCATGCACCATACGCTTTTTCACTTCCATCTGAAAAGCCATGCAATTGTATTTGTGTCACGTTATCTTCTTGCAGTGCAAATCTTTCGACGTTTATTTCACTGATAAGTGGAAGTTGCACTTGCAGTTTATGCCATTCAGTAATTAATTCTCGTGACAGCTGTTGATCCCATTCAACTTCTTTCTGCCAAAGGCGTTGAAAGGCATTTTGTATTTGATGACTATTGGACTAACAAGCCCTAATGGATCGAAAATGGATTAAATGACGCCTGTTATTTGACGCTTAGTGGAAATGCTGACTGTTGTAGAACTAGAGGTAAATTTACTGCTAACGATGAATTTGTCTTCTACAGGATTCCAAGATATTCCTAGTGCGTTTACTCCTTTTTGGAAATGCAATTGGACTGGAAAGTTATCTCCTCTTATTCTGGTGGAATTGATGTTAATAACTCAGCGTTCTTACACCACCATTTGCGTAATACAAAGCCTCCTTTAGCTAGTAATTCGATGAGTTCGGCTTGCAATTGTGTCGCTTGATGTACATTTTGAGATCCACTAGCTAAATTGTCAACATAAAAGCTCTCTGCTAAAATGTTCTTTGCTTGAGGATAATTACAACTTTCTTCTTGTGCTAGCTGCTGCATACAGCATGTTCCTAAAAATGATGCTGGCGCTGTTCCATACGTGAGAGTTGGTAGTTCCTTTATTTTGATCTCTTCGTTTGGCGTGTCTGTCCATAAGATTATCTGCAAC
This sequence comes from Lepisma saccharinum, assembly GCF_977018435.1. Classification (NCBI taxonomy): domain Eukaryota; kingdom Metazoa; phylum Arthropoda; class Insecta; order Zygentoma; family Lepismatidae; genus Lepisma; species Lepisma saccharinum. The sequence goes on along the minus strand of NC_139229.1, from coordinate 34,134,788 downwards.
GGAGTATCATCTTGATGCACTTGTATCATTCGATACAATTTTTCGATGTCTGCGTGAAAGCGGATGTGTTCTAAATCTTAAGACTATGGACATCAAATCAGGTTCAATGGTGGGTCCAATCATGAGAATATCATTCAATGATTTTCCGTTGTCTGTCTTGGCTGACGCGTTGAATACAACACGTACCTTTGTAGTAGAATTGCTAGGTTTGAAAGAAAACATCTGCACCTAACAATAACTGTATTTTGCCTGGAATAGCAAACATAGGATCTGCCAATGCGATATTTTTTGGAATGTTCCATTCTTCATACGGAACCTTTTCTGTTGGTAAATTGCCAGTGATGGTTGGCAACACTGCACATTCTATGGTTGAAGAGTAAACGTTTATTGTGGATTGCAAACGAACTTCAACACTTGATCTGGTTTCTGATGTGGCACCATTTATTCCTCTTATTGGAACGACCCTTCTTTGTTTCGCGAGCCCTAGTTGTTGAACCATATCTGCTGTTACGAAATTAGATTGAGAGAGACTGTCTAATAACCTTTACATTTTATCCATCTTCCTGTTCGATCTTTATGTATAACTAACACAGTTGCTAGCAAAACTTGTGACTGAGGTTTTCCCTTTATTGTACAATACGAAGCTTGCGGTGAATAAAATTCATTCTTACTGTACTGACTTGTGTCAGAAGACTAAGAGTTATCAGAACGATCTGATTGTTGCGATCTTCTTGACGCTTCTCTTGCGCGATCTACGTGCAATAAGGTGTTGTGGTTCTTTCGGCATTTTCTACATGAGCTTGATTTACATACGCTTGAAAAAATGTCCTTTCTTTAAACAATTAGTACAGATATTGTTGTCTCCCAAACATTGATATTATATTGCACTCCATTTGCAATAATGAAGTCTTTACATTTGTAAATGGCATGTGACAGTTTACAAAATCGACACGTTGGAGACGACGTAGTTACGTATGTTCTTGTGAATTTGTCTTGCTTTACATTAACATACGATATTTTGCTTGCTTGTTTGTTATCAGAAGTTGAATTGACTGTATTTTTGATGGATTCTAATGATTGGCATCTTTTTTCTAAAAATGACAAAATTCCTTCAAAGTAGTAAACGAAGATTCTGTGCATTGTAATTCCCATGCCTTTCTTGTTGTAACGTCTACTTGTGAATCGAAATGTTGCGTAAGAGTCATTCCATGCCAAATCAACACAGATATGTGCAATTTTCAACCTGAACATTTCCGATTTTCATGAAATTTGGGAAGTTAAAACTATGCATGGAACTTAGTAACTATGAAAATTTTTAGTCCCGTGCGTCTTGTAATTGTTAAATTATTCAAGGTCAAATTTAGCAGAAATTGCCCTTTTTGAGCCCGCTTAGCTGTACTAAATGTGCTGTAACTCCGCCCCTATTTCGCCTAGGAAGCTATAATAAAGCTTATTGTACAGGGAATTGAACAAGCTTTCAAGTGATATATAACAAGCATACCTTTGGATAAAAATATAATTTTGTCACGTGACCTTGAAATAGACCTTGAATATCTCAAAACATGTCATCACCAAAAATAGTGAAAAAAAAAATTTTGGTCCCTCATGCCATACTCTACAACATATCAAAAAATCATTCTGGGACTGCAATGGGATCAGAAGATACAAATTAATATGTGTAACTATGTGACTGATAAAAGCCTCATTACATGAACTATGACGAATCAAAAATCCTTTAACACCCCCTACAAAATGTAAAGGAGTTATCCTCGTCCTGAAAAAATAGGTTAGGCTCAGGGAGATCTCTTACTGTGTGTGTCATGCGCAGGTCGGGCATATTGTTGACCGCCATATTGAATTCAACGTAAAAATTTCAAAGGAAAGGGTGTGAAGTGATATACAAATCAGGCTAGAACTTCGCGAGAAATGAAACGGCGAAGGTTTTTCCAAAGTATCTTTAACCAGTAAAAAGTTATTACTGCATGCTTGTAACCATTTTCTCCTTCTCGAGGTGTTTAAAACAAAGTATTAAGAATGCTCCTTCTAACGTGTTATGAACTCGTCGAGATCACGCTAACATCTTGGGAGAGAAAGAAGTATACGCACCATTGCATATGATTTTAATCAGCAACATTCACCAAATACTTGAATAGTGGAGAATATTGGGAAAAGTATCTCAAGCAATTACGTGACACTTCCTTTGGAATGAAAAATTCCTCAGTGACGAGGCTATTTTTTAAGTTCACGGTAAAGTTAATAAAAATTATATGCAATACCTGTGATTTGATAATCTACAGTAGACAGATCCCAGCCGAATGGTTGTTGCTGGTAAGCTAATGATGTGGTATAGTGTATGGAGAACGGGAATGGTTGGTCCAAATTCAACAACGGAACCTTAAATGATGAGGACTTCTTGGATGCGTTAAGTGAACAGGTTTTTCATCCTTTCTTATGGGATATGGCACTTTGCCAGAGTTTTGAAACAGGACAGTGTGCGACCACACTATGTGAACATTTTGGCAATTTCTTCATGGTAAATTTCTAGGTAGATTGATGGGCAGACGGGGATCTATTAAAAGGCCTGCACATTCCCCAGATCTAACATCTTAAGAGGACTTTTACCTTCAGAAACATTTGAAGAGAATGGTGAATGCACTAAAAGTCCCTGATATTGACCACCTGAGAGAAGGCACAGTTGTTGCTTGCGATGATGTTGCACCTGCTACATTGCCAAATGTTCTATGTGAGTGTGAGAGACGTCAACGAGTGTGCCCATAGGAATATTGACAACCATATAATGTGCATATATCGTAAGTGAAAGATATGTGTATAACGTCTTGCTGCCTAAAAAGAAGTTGGAAAATCCTTCGCCGCTTCATTTATCGTGAAGTTCTAGCCTGATATGTATATCACTTCACACCCTTTTCTTTGAAATTTTTACGTTGAATTCAATATGGCGGTCAACAATATGCCCGACCTGCGCATGACACACACAGAGATCTATTTTTTTCAGGACCAGGATAACTCCTTTACATTTTGTAGGGGGTGTTAAAGGACTTTTGACTCGTCATAGTTCATGTAATGAGGCTTTTATCAGTCACATAGTTACACATATTAATTTGTATCTTCTGATCCCATTGCAGTCCCAGAATGATTTTTAGATATGTTTTAGAGTATGGCATGAGGGACCAAATATATTTTTTTCACTATTTTTGGTGATGACATGTTTTGAGATATTCAAGGTCAAATTTCAAGATCACGTGACAAAATTATATTTTTATCCAAAGGTATGCTTGTTATATATCACCTGAAAGCTTGTTCAATTCCCTGTTCAATAAGCTTTATTTGAGCTTCCTAGGCGAAATAGGGGGGACATTTAGTACAGCTAAGCGGGCTCAAAAAGGGCAATTTCTGCTAACTTTGACCTTGAATAATTTAACAATTACAAGACGCATGGGACTAAAAAAATTCATAGTTACTATGTTCGTTGCATAGTTTTAACTCCCCAAATTTCATGAAAATCGGAGATGGTCAGGTTTGGGGTTGTGTTGATTTCGCATGGAATGACTCGTAAGAATCATGTCTTCTAACGACGCGTCTGTTTGTATCGCTCGAAGTGCATTCAAATTACTCGTCGCTGTATTGACAAATTCCCTGAGTTCTGTTGCATTTTCTTTATGTACGGGTTTAATGTGAAGGATTTCATCAATATACGAAGCTGCAATCAACGTTTTGTTTGAAAATCTTTCTAATAATAGGTCCCATGTAACCTTGTAATTTGCTTCGCTGATCTGAAGATTTTCAATGAGACGCAACGCTTCCCCCTTGAGCGAAGTGCGCACATACTGAAACTTCTGTATTTGCGGAATGTCTTTGTTGTCGTGAATAAGCGAACGAAACGTGTCTTCATAAGCCAGCCAATGCTTATAATCCCCCTCAAACGTAGGTAAATGCACGGTTGGAAGTTTCAAGTGTGAACTAGAAGCCGACGTTACATTGTTTGCAGCTTTGCTGTGTTATCGAGTTCGTGATCTTTAATGATTCTTCTCATTGTTGACTTAAGCGAAAAATACAGCTGTTCTATTTCCGTCCATACCTCTTCCTGACAAGAATCAGTAGACAAGATGTCTATCTCTTGCTGCACGTCTTGAATCTTACCCCATATTGTTTCTAAGTGCTGTAAGCGGGTGCATATTTCCTCTACGTTATCATGTTCAATGTCAAAGGCACGTATAAATGTTTGCATTCTTGTCATCTGTCCCATTTGAGTTCCCCTTTGCTTTACCAACGTTTGTAATTCTTCCATTGTTGTGCGTGTTTATTACGGGATACAAGGAAAACAAGGAAATGAAATTGGCGTAAAAAGAGCCAGACATAAACAATGAACATGCAACTGACCTGCTTGTTGCCAAGCCGCTGAAGTGTTTTCTGCAGCGCTCTATGATGCTGCTTGAATGTCAACATGGTAACATTCAATATTACCCGTATTGAATGTCCTGCATACTCGCTGGACCTTAATCCAATCGAGTATGTTTGGGATGCTCTTGGGCGAAGAAGAGTGCAGTGCAATCCGCCACCACGAACAATTCCTGAACTGCAGACAGCCCGCTTAGAGGAATGGCCCCGTCTTCCTCAAGACTTGATAACCACTCTGATCCACAGAATGGAGGCCAAATGTCATGCCTGTGTGTCTGTTCGAGGTGGTTACACACCGTATTGACAGCCTGTGCCCTCTCAGATTCCAGCTTTTCATGTAGGGTTATAGTGGTATTGAATTTTCTCGCCACCCTGTACACCATATCTGCATTGTTGGTGTTCATTTGTGTTGCATTGTGCATCTGTACCTTCCTTATGTTCATTAAACTTGGTAAATTGACATTTTCTTTTCATTTAGTCCTACTTTGTTCGAGTTGCTTACGTTTTGTGGAGCAGTGTAATAAACCTGTAATGACAAAATTGATCAACTGATAGAACTGCCAAATTTTTGTTAATAAATCATAAATTATCTCGAGTATAGTGTATCTCTGTCCTTGACTGGAAATATTTTGATTTCATTTAAATGTTGTTACGGCATCGGTCTTATGCCACTTTTGGTTAATCGCGACGATTATTAGGATGACTGATTCCTGTTATTGAGAATGAAACGACTGTAACAACCGGTTTTATAGTGCTCCTGAATAACTGCTAAAGTACAATTATGCAAAGTCAATTTGGCATGTGACACGAGCCAGTGTTGAAATGATTGATTTGGTGTTTTAAGTCCACTTTATGCACAGTAAGGCTAAACGGGACTGAACCTACACTTTAAAGTGGGGTCCAAACCACTATGTTCCTCCACCGGTTATCGAACCCGGGACTCCTTGATTTCAAGGCTACCACTACGCCATCGGGAAGGCTCTAAGTGTGGAAATGGTATGGGCAATGGTGTATTAGGTGTGACTCAGACTTCAACGGCTACATTTAGTCTTGAATTGCAGGAAATTTTAAAAAAGTATTTCCCTGAAGATTACAACATGCCATGAATTTGCCTATCTTGGCCATTTGTGAAGGTGATGTGATCAGCAACACAGCTGCCCTCTTTTCCCCGCATGGTATAACAATCTTTCTAAAGGCTGGGTGAATCCCAGAGCAGCCTTTATGCAGGGATATTGGCACAAAAATTCCCACCAGAGATATCCTACCTCGGGAATCGAACCCGAGCCCGTACCGTCCGAATGGCAGTCAGACGCCTACTGGATCACAGTATATCTTCAGTGTATGGTAATGTAACATTATGGGAAATCATGTGTACTCATTTCACTGTTTCTGAGCGGCTCTGAGGCCCATCCAGCCTCGTAAGGGGGTACCTAGGGGCAACCCTGGGGTGTAAAGGCGGCCGGCCATGATGTTGATCACACCATCCCAACTATGACATGTGCGCACACACGCAGGGGTACCTTTACATTTATATTGTATATATGTACAGTCACCGGCAATAATAGTGTGATGCGTAGATCCTGAAATACTTTCTTCCCTGCAATGCGTTATGTGTGTTGCCTAAGTCTACGGCGGTGGTAGAAGTTGCCATTGAAGCTTTGTTATTAAAAACCATCTTATCGCCGTAAGGTTAGGCAACACACATAACTCAGGATATAGGTGCCCCATTCTTATTGCTGGTGACTGTACGCTGAAGTGATGTGTCTACACTTGATGATGAGAACCTTAATTTTTTTTTTATGACTTCAAGCCCCATAACAACCCCTTAAGTAAGCCACTGAGTATGTGGAATGTTTGATCTATTCGGGACAAATAAAACATGAACTGGAATTCCATATTAAAAGCATTCCTCTTGGCCTGAAATCGGATCCTTGTTGCACAGTTCACATAACGTATAAGCACGTTAGGTAAGAAGAGTAGCAAGTAAAGACAATCAAGAGTTTTCTGAAAAGTCGTCAGCCACTTTACCCCTCACTTTGGACGACTGAGCAACTTACGCGGTAGCAGAAATTGCCTTCTATTTCTGTCCACCAGATGTCTCTAGCATCACTTAAACGTCGACGTATAAGCGGTTGATTTCTCTCCCGAAACAGTGTTGCCACATGACGGGAAATTTGGACAGAATTTGAAACCAAAAGGGAAAAGGGAAATTCAATGAAAAATATCAAAAGAACCTGGAAATTTGAAGACATCAGACCCAGTGTTATATTATTAGGTTCCACTTTCGTAATCATCCTCGCGCTACGACGCCTGGGTTCGAATCCCGGCTTGGGCATGGGTGTTCTTTGGGCGTGTGTCTATTCATCAATTTCATCGTATCATCACTCATCCTCATCGTCGCGATTAGTAAAAAGTGGCAGAAGTTCGAACTAAACGAAATTAAGAGCATTTCGTTGAGTACAAGCTTATATGTGTACTCATATTGCTATTTTGTTTACTATACGTCACTTTTCTGCTTCTTGTGTTAATAGCGATGATGAAGAAGAATGATGAAGTTATGAAATAGGTGATGGAAGATATACCTGACTAGGGATCGAACCTGGGATATCCTCCCCAGTAGCGAGTAAGTTGGCTATATCTTGTTAACTTGTTTAACTTTTTCATATAAATAAACATGGGCCAACGAATATATTATTACATGATTTCTTTACATAAAGGGAACATTGGACGAAAAAGGGAAATTTTGTTTTTTGCAATGGTAACACTGTCCCGAGATGCAGCTTCAATATGCAGCGTTATGAGGCAAGAAAGTCAACCCTCACTTCAAAAGATAAGTTGTCATGGTAAACTCCTCTGTGTTTATGATGTCGGAGCAAACGACAAGGGAGGAGGGGAGAGAATTGATGCTGGGAGGACTCTCATCTCTGTTACCATAGAAACCCCAGGGCTTTCCTCCCTCGGCACGGGGAGCAATTAGTGTGATAACTGGACTTCTTTTCTACCCCTGTCTTCTTTTCTGTCTTCTGCTTTTCTGAAAAAGCTCAGGTTCGTCGAGATTCAATGGATCTTCCGTTCGAAATAATCAAGAGAGGGAAGAATCTTGCTTTCATGTTTGCTGTTTTCAGAGAGACAAAAACTTCTGACTGAGAATTGTGCATCGTGCAATACAAGATGCAATCTTCATTTCAATTGTGGCAAAAGAGGCGTATTGCAATCGAAAGAATCTAGAATTAGTTTAGTATTCTCAATTAAAGCAATATAATGACTTGAGAGATGTATTGTTTGTTTGTTTTTAGGTCCATTTTATGCACAGAAAGGCAAATTGGGACCGGACACACAGTTAAAGTGAATTCGAACTACTGCGATGTTACCACTGCGCACTAAGAGATCCTTCAATTAAGTATCCTTCAGTTCCAAAACATCCTTTTTAGATAACTTTTTTTATTTGTGTCACGGAAACGTACAACAACGACTTGGGGTTCGTCCTGCTGACCACAAGTGCCCCGTATCTGGTTGAATGACTGCAGAATCATGTGGGAGTGAGGCCGGCAATCGGTAGGTAGTTACGCCACGTATTATTACTAGGAAACGGAACTTTATGTGCTAAGAAACTCAGAAATATTTTTTTTGTGTGTGTGTCATAAATGTTGAAAATATGTGATAAAAACAGAAAAATATGTGACAAAAAAAATTGGTAACAAAAATATTACATGCATTTTTAACACCTGAAATCGGTTTCTAAATGCTTACCTCTTAGCCGCGGTGGCTCAGTAGGTAACGCGTCTCACTACGATGCTCAAGATCCCCGGCCGGTTCAAATCCGGGAACTTTTCTAACGTTGGAAGCGGCCCGGCACCCACCCAGCGTCGAATGACATGAGTACCTGGGGGAAACCCTGGGGAGTAAAGGCTGTCAGGGGCGTGATGCTGATCACATCACCCCCACTCACGACCGGGTCAAGAAAGTGTGGAGCGTTACCCCCACACCCCCTATACGCCTTCATGGCGTAGTGTTAAGCACGGGGGAGCGCTTTACCTTTACCTTTACCGAGCTATTTTTTGGAAGAGTTGCAGTGGATCACCATAGTTTTCTTTTTTAAATTCTCCATTGTAAATCTGTGGCGATTATCTCTAAAAAGAATCTTATATTGTGAGAAAGATCGCTCCACGTCACAAGAAACAATTCTTGCATATTTGAAGCACGAAATGCCACTAACGCTGAAGTTTTTCAAAGCTTCCTCTTCCTCTACTTCACCTTCCAAAACACGTTCAATTTGGCACAAAGTTTGAAAACCTTGGTTTTTCCCCAAAAATTCTGTACATTTCGACATTAGCACTTGTGCGTTAGATCCGGTGAGTTCTTTCAGTTTCGTTTCTACTATACGGACTTCATCCACTGAAGCTGCCAAAGTGTTCGCGGACGATTCAAGCTTTCGTATGGAATTAAAGAGAAAGGACAGGTTTGTTGAGATGTATGCAAATTCGACTTTTAAGGAGGGATCCTTCAACAGATCTTCCAGAATTTCTATAGTCTGTCGTTTTTGGCGAGATAATTTACAACAGATACAAATTTTTCAAAGTTCTGGGCATAATATACAGCTGCATCTAACCAAGAGCCCCATATTGTAACTACAGGTGTAAGGGGAAGGGAACCTCAGGACATTTTTGTTTACAAATGTCTATTCTTCTAAGCGACTTGATAAAAACTTTCTACCCATTTGAAACCAGTTTATTGATATTGGGATAAAGAGCTCTTATCTTTTCACATATTCTATGCAACGCATGAGCCACACATGTAACGTGCACCATTTTGGGGTAGCTAACGGCAAGGCCTACTGCAGCTATTTTCATGTAAGCTGCAGCATCTGTCACGAGGAGAATAACATTGTCAAATTTTATGCCTTCCGGCTGCATTGCTTCGTTAAAAAGCCTTGCTATTGTTACAGCTAGCTCTCTCCACACTAGCAATTAATTTTTCGTTGAGACAGTGTTGTCATTATTTAGCACTCCCACAATCACATTTTTCACTTTTCTACCGGTGGAGTCTGTAGTTTCGTCAATATATATCCAAATATTTTGATGCACACATTGTGGGCGAATATATTGTAAGGTTTGCTCGTAACACCTATGTTTTTCACAACGTTGATTCGTCAGGTTGTTCGAAGTTCGTATATTTCGCGATAAAGTTTCGTAAATCAGGGTTCTTTACTTTGAACAGTGGAATATCTGCGGACACAAAAGCTCTGCACAAGTCCATTGAAAAGAGCAGACAATTTTGACGGTTCCCCAGAAGTAGATGGAGTTTGTTGATCGATAAGTGCCTGTCTGCCTCTCAAACGTGAAGAAGCAACAACATACTTCTTGCTACCTAAATGCTGCGTAATTTGCAAACGTTGGTCAGTTGCGATAGGATCGTAGGCGAGGCGCCAGATGTCTGCCAGCGAGCGTGTTCAAAGACAAAAGAAACCTAGCACTCTCGATATGAACGAGGTGCGGAGAATAAACATTTTTCCTTGGAGAATTTCGAGGTAACTGAAGTCATTGAGCGATTTTATGAATGTAAAATGCAAATTCGCAAAATAAGTATTTACATACGGAAAACTGGAAAATAAAATTTGCTGTGTTGACATATAAGGCTATGATCAGAATTTTGGCAAAAACGAGGGTCTCTATCTTATCGCAGAAAAAAACATTTATTTACCTAAAGTTCCGTTCCCTAGTTATTGCTTTTATTTAAGCGTGTCGATACAGAAAAGTATATGCGTGCTACGACAGAGGGGATATCCAAAATTTGTTTTTGTTCTACTTATAAAAATAAATGTTTGGATCTAAACCATAAAAAGCAGGAGGAGACATTGTAAAGTCCTAAGACAGCTGTCAGACCGAAGCGACAAGCTGACACGCGACACGCGACACATGTCGCGTCTGAACGAACCAATCAACAGGAACATTTCATACCGTAGCGGCATAACAGGCTTCACAATCCTGCGTTCGATTGGTAAAATCCTCAAGCGACACGCATCTTTTGTCGCTTGTCGCTTCTGTGTGAAATCTCCTTAACTCGATCGCATTCCTAACTCACAAGGTTCATGGCTACATCAACATATGTTTTACGCCTGTCCCTACACTGGGCAAGAATTATCCAGCCGTGACCATCCTTATCGATTTCCTCCATCCTTGCCATTTCGTGTTCGTCATGACCGTATCACAGGTCTCTTACCATCAGGTTTCCCAAGAACCCAGTAAACGTTTCTATTTTCTCCCCACTGACATCTTGATTTTATTATTCTAATAATATCAGAGCATGAGTATAGATGGCGGAGTTGAGTATTCTGATCCTTCTCCCCTCACCTGTTGTATCATCTGCATGTGTCGAAGTATTTCATTTTTCGAGAACTCTTATTTTTTTCTTGTTTTAGTGTAAGAGACTGCTTTTGAAAAACAGACAAAAGTACTCGAAGTAAAATTACTATCTTGTATAAACTCTTAATAAATGTTCATACAAGTTTGAATAATTGTTATGTACTAATTTGCAACGTTAATTAAACAAATTTTACCATCATTACGTCTCGCGTGAACACCTCTTCTCTTCTTCAGGTGAAAAATCTCATTTTGTCGGTGGTGGGGATCGAACCTACGACAGACCTACTATGATTTACTACAAATCCAGTGCGATAACCAACTACAGGGTTATATTTATATATTTTCTTTTAAAGTGTATGCCTAATATGAAATGTTTGATCAACATTTACAGTTATATTGATAAACACTAATGATTGCATTTGTTATAACTAGACCTCGGATTCTAGGTTCCTAAAATAGGCTCTAAAACTCATAGAATAGGTCCTCAAAATCCTAAAATAGGTTCTAAAAATTCTGAAATAGGTTCTAAAAATCATAAAATAGGTTCTAAAAATATTAAATTAGCCTTTAAAAATTCTGAAGTAAGTTCCAAAAAACTTTAAATGGCTCAAAGATCCTGAAAAATACTAATTAGGTACAATTGTTATAAACAAAATTTCAAAAGAACAGTGAGAAAGTTTAATATATATATGTAACCATCAAAAATATTAATTATCTAGCCAAATTTTTATTTCGATGCATCATTTTCAAAATGATCCATAAATTATTGTAATACTAATACTTGTACTGTTAGCAAAAGTTACTAATATAAATGAATTATGTATAATTTCCTGCACAATACATAACAATATTTTTCACATTATCCTCAGACAAAACCCCGCCTTTTATCTGTGAGGATTGTCTTATATGCTGAAAATGATATTTAAGCAGATGCTTAGTCAATGGTGCAAATTTGAATGCTAGTAAGCACCAAAAGTAAGCGAATCAGATGTTTGCACTTTAGACTGTGTAGGCAAAAGTGGCGCCAGACATTTTGCTTTGTCTAGAGCTTCGAAAAACATTATGGACTTAGAGGGAAGGAACTCCGCAGAGAGTATCTTTCAAACAAGTTAGTCATTGATATTTTTAATTACCAAACAGAACAAATACCTCTGTCTATGTGATGTAAAAATAATGTGAAACCTTAAAAATATATATAAAAACCTAAAAAAAGGTTTGATTTAGACACAAAAATCTAAAATAGGTTCCAACAAGCAAAATATTTTATTTTAGGCACTATAAAACTTGATTAGTTGTCGCGTTTTTTAATGAAACGCTGACATACCTTGTTATTTCTTCTTTACCTGAAAAGGAAAAAATAGGTTAAAAACCTAAAATCTAAGGTCTAGTTATAACAATGTTGGCCTGGGTTCATAAGTATGGGAAACGTCAAACATGCTTCTTTTGTCGGTATTTAGCTGAGTGTCACAATAAAGATCTTTCTATCATCTTATTTCTGTTTTCGTTGATCCGTGGCTGACTTGTTAGCAGAGCGTGAGGGGTCCCGGGTCCAAATCCCGAACTGGGCATGGGTTTTCTTTGTGAGAATCCCTTCGTCAGATCATCAGTCATCCTCATCGTCGTGATTAGTCAAAGTGGCAGAAAAGTGACGTAAAGTAACAAAATATTTTAGGGTCAAATATCTTTAGATTTTAATTTCAGAAACTATTGACTTACGTTCCTTTTTCAGTGTAAAGTATCACGTTTCACGTCCGTACAAAACCTCAGACATAAATACTGTAGTTAGGAATAAAAAGATACAAACGGTGCCGCATCAGATGAACCAAAAAGTATGGATAGAAAGAAACAGAGAAAAGAGAAGAATAAGCGGGGAAATGAGAAAGAAAAGAGGAGAATACCAGCATAGTTGTTCGTATATTACCTTAAATTTGGCAGACACAGCTGATTCATTACATATAATGTTTTTTGCATTTTGTATCTTGCAATTATACGATAATATAATACAGGTATGCTTGGAGAGTCAACAACAGTCTTTCAAGGGCAACAGATTTCGTTGCTATAGCACTGACAGAGACAACTGAATACAGGCGAAAACAGCGGAAGCAAAAAATCAGACGAAATCAGGGCTGCACGGTACCTCAGCTGGCAAAACTCTCTGTAGACCTCCTTGGCGTAGTGGTTAGCACAGCACGCTACGACGCCAGGGTTCCCGGGTTCGAATTCCGTGTAAGATGTGGATGTTTGTGTTTGTCCTCAATGAGAAAATAGAGATTTATGAAAAACGGAGAAAGAGAATGATGGAACAAACTACCGCCTAGAGGTTTTCTTTTAATTAAAAAAGTTGGTAGAGCAACTGCAAGTTATGAAAGAGACCCGTTGAATGATTAATCCGGTCCGTAGAGGCCCAAAAATGAATGCGGAACCTGCCCGTTGATGACCAAAAATATACGATGAACCGGGCCGGTAGGACCTAAATATAAGCGTATTTCTAGGCTAACACTTACATCCTCTGGAATGGATTATATCACTATAGAGCTAAGTTCACCGCAATCTTCTTGGGAGTTGCAAAGAAAATACAGGCACACACTGATAACTAGGTATTATACGTAATATATACACACAACACGTAATTACACTTCCCTGCACTCCTGCCTAGGGAAACTGTTTACACGAGGTTTGCAACTGTAATGTTGTTTGTGATAATTATCACAGTGATTATAATCAATGAGATATCACTGCACTTCACTCTAATGCCACGAATGAAACGTAGCCACGTTAGGCTTGCGGTATCCATAATTCTCCGCCACGGTTTTAGGCTTTTGCCCGGGTGGCTTCTCCACGAACACTGCTGAAACTGCAGAGTGCAAAGATATGGCGGTAACAAGACACCGCGCTGAGAATGAATTAAGCAATGGGAGTGCAGGTTTCTTAAAGCATTTGATATACACAAAATAAATAATTGAAGTTACACAGAAACAAATGAATAGCAAACTGAGCAACCAAAAGGTTCTGTTATATGCAAATTTAAAAATATATAAAGAAAGATGAATTGAAGACTGAAATTGGTAAACGCTATAAGTGCCACAATAATTCAAACACCGTTTTCCACTTTAAATTGTGAAATGTGCCATGCTTTATAATGTGGTAAACGTGAAATGTGGCTGGTAGCCCTCTAAGTAATTTAAAGGGCGTGTAAAGAGGCACTAGTGTGAACGTTCTTACTGTCTGAAGTGCTGAACGATGCGATTTCCCAACACTTCGCTTTTTGCACTTACAACGTTTACCACTTTTAGTCCTCAGTTGTGGTTAGATTTTTATAGATAAATCTCCAATACCCGTGTTCGAGTCCTGGTCGAACTTGCATTTTTGCCTGAAATTTCTTAGTACGTCTCCTGCGTGTAGCAAATTCTAAAGGATAACTCATAGTATGCAACTTTCGTATCGACTATCAAAATGACATCATGCAGCCCCACGTGCCAATATCAGCAAATTAGCCGTGTTCAGTTATATTGAAGTGACTGCAGTGCTTAGAAATGTACTACATCCGTGGAACAAAACGAAACCCCACCACAAAAAACTTTTCCTCTTGATCAGTGACTTTCCTCAGAGTGTCATCGTGGTCGTATTTCCTCCCTTAATTTCTAGCGTACTACTCTAAATAATGAAAGTTCGTTTCGCCACACGCTTGGTTTGTTAGAAAGGTTGCGATGGGGAGACAAAAAAAAAGACCGACTCTAATGGCTCTCCGAAGGAGAATAATAACGGCGAATGTCCATTGGGTATCGTCAGAGTAACTCCCTTTGTTCCTGGACCAAGGGGAAGGAAATTGGTGTTTCCCTCTTTTTTGTGTTTCTTCCAGTCGAAGGGAAAATGGGATCAATGCTCTTTCGGAAGCAGGGGGACCGCCTTTTGGTGAACCGGTGGGATCATTTTATACTGGGTCTTCCACAAGGAAGAATTGTGAAGACTCTCTGTGTTCTCCTTCCCTCTTTGCCTTCATTTATCAGATTGACCTTTCCACGACGACTGGGCAGGTGTTTCTTTATGATTTACTTCATCAGGCGGTTGTGCTGTCACAGGAACAGGGTACAGTTGTTCTCTTTCTCTTGGTACTGACTCAGACTTCAAGGCTTTGAGTGTCCACGCCCAAACATCAATACTTGATGTCGAGGAATCACGAAAGATCTTCCAAGTTCGTAGAATATGCGAACCAGACCCGTACCCAGGATTTTTCTGAGGAGGTGGCCACATCCGAGAATGTGGAACAAAGAGAAGATCCGAAATGTTGTGGGTTGATTGAATTAGGTTATTTTACGTCGCTTAATTGCCAAATTTGTTTCGTCGCGACGATGGGAATGAATGATTACATTATGAAATTGATAAACGAACAGCACATCGCGCTACAACGCCAGGGGCCTTGGGTTCGAATCCCGGCCTGGGCATGGATGTTTGGGAGTGTCCATTCATCAATTTCATCACTCATCCCCATCTTCGCAAATCAGCCAAAAAAGTGGCACAAAAGCGAAGTAAAATAAAGCAAATCAATCAATGATAAAGGAACACATTAACAAAGAACACCCATGTCCAGGCCGGGATTCGAACCCAGGCAGAAGCTTTCATTTACGGATCCTGTCTTCGAAACTCTCATCCCATTCCACACGATAACAGGATACAACACAGTATCCTACATTGCTGGGATCAGTAAGAAGACAGCATGGAAAATATTTAACACTAATAATAATGATCTACTGAATCTTGGTGTTGACGAATTGAAACAAGAAGCAGCACACAAGGCAGAGAAGTTCATATGCAAGTTGTATGGTGTACCGGAGGCAAGCAGCTGTGATCAAGCCAGAGTAAAGCTGTTCAGCAAAGGAAAAACACCATAAGCACTGCCCCCCCCCCCCCTACCGATTCTCTACGGTTACATGTACAACGGGCCCACTATCAAGCCATGGTGTGGAGGCAGTCGGTCATACCAAAACCTGTGTCACCACCACCTACTATCTTGGGATGGAAAATGGTTGATGGACAGTTCGTTCCAAAACTTCAATCGCTGCCACCAATTCAACAACCCTGCTATGACATTGTCACCTGTGGATGTTTGGGTGGTTGTGTATCCGCTACATGTTCCTGCAGGAAAGCCAGCTTGTATGTACTGCAGCTTGCAAATGTGCAGATACTAGCACTAAGGAGTGCATGAATATCCGTGACTAAAAAAATGTTATACTATTCTTGTAGACAAAATAACGTTGAATAAGGATACATGCGGATTTATCATAAACTGATACTGTTAATATTTCAATATGGTCTTATGCTTTGAATAATATTATTATTTTGCATCTTTACTTTAGCAATGTTCTATACTTTTTTCTGTATTAAAAACCTACTGTTATACTTTTTATTACTAGTTCAAAAGTATGGATACGAAACATAGCATGGATGCACGTAGCCGCCATTTTGTTTTTTAGCGATTTGGAACAAACAGCTTCAAATTTCAGATTAGAAAACATAATATTTGGATTCAGCATACCCAAAATCATAATGTTTGACACCAAGATCACTATTTTGTTTCTGCTCCTTTAAAGTTAATAGAAACTCATTTCGTATGGCCGTCATTTTGTTTTTTTAGCGATTTGAAGCATATAACACCAAAATCGAGAGTGGCAAACAAAATATTCGTAATCAGCACATCAAATACATTCACAAAATGTTGTTTGCCCGCTTTTCCTCAAAAATGCTTCCTACAGTCAGAATTTTCGAAAATTGTCCCAGTCTAAAAGACAAAAGTGCTTCGTCTGTGCTCCAGCGTAAACCACGGTCGCGCACGAGCAACGGCTTTTTTTAGCGATTCGTTAACCCGGAAATTTGGATAATCGGGATTCGGTTAAACGGGACTGTAGTGTATAATTATTTACAGTTTGTCTGTTGTCTAAACTTTGGCACCAGTTTTTACATTGATTCAAATTACATGAATGCATTTTCATATTTCTATATATACCTAATATAAATGTAGGCGTGAATTAATACCGGGTGTTCCATTCAAATCTCCCTAATTTCAATTAATCGTAGAAAATAAAGTATGAATGATAGAGCAATGAAATTTCAGAGACCTGAAGAAAAACTCTTAAATTTTATTTTCCACACACTAATACACCCAGTGGCGAAGCGTCCTATGAGGCCCGGAGGCCGGGCCTACCCTAATATATTTGTCTATAACGGATTATTTTATTACTTATAAATTTCATTAAACGACGCTTAATAAAAGAAAACTGAAATTCTTGGTCTTCCGATAATTACCGCAAGTTTGCAACCCTGCCTGGAACCGTATCTGAGCATTCAGCGAGGCCCGCCCGAGAGTGCCTCAGCTGGTCCCATAACAACCTATGTGATTCGTGCGGGAAAGCATAATTTCAGGGGTGCGTTCGCCTGTAATGTAACCTGAGAGGCCGGCCTCTTCTCTCTCTCTCACCCCCTCTCACTGACTTCCGAAGAGTGCCGATCGTGTACGAGCGCGTGACGAAGCAGGCAGTGGACGTACAGAGCTTGTTGAAGCAGTGTTTCCATGGAAGATTCAGAGCTGTGCCGGGAGCGGAGCACACCCGGCTGCTAACATGTAGCGAAAATGTGTTGCTAACACCTCTAAGCCTGGCCTCCTAACCTATCAAAGTAGGCATTATTAGAATTCTAACTGCAAATAATGCATGCAAGTTGGTTGGTTACCAGTGTTAAGTTTGGTGCTTTCAGCTCTTTTGAGGAACCGCTTTTCGCGAAGTGTTAGCTGCTGGATGTGCCCCACACCAATCTCGATTCAGAGAGGGAAAGTATTTTATTTCTTTGAGGAAAGGGATATTGAGACGAAATTTCCTTTCATGATTAGTGACATAACTGATAAAGCGCTACTTTTAAAATGGGGCAAAGTACGTACAATGCAAATATATAGAGAAAATCCATGTTACTGAAATTTTCTGGTCGGTGTGTTACACAGTCCGTGTTCTCATTTAGCATTTCATCATTTTCTAAATCATATTATATTTTTTTAAAAAAAGTCGCCTGTTGAAGAAGAATTATATGCATAAAAAAGTTAAAAAGAAATAATTGATTGATAGATTTAGTTTATTTTACTTGGCTTTCTGCCATTTTTGGCTAATTAGGAAGATGAGAATGAGCGATAATATGATGACATTGACGAAGGGACACTCACAAAGAACACCTATGCCCAGGTGGGAATTCGAACCTGAGGCCCTTGTCGTAGCACGCTGTTATAACCAATCTGCCGCGGAGGTCAGCATTAAAAAGAAATAAACGCTAAGTGACGATCAAGTGAACCAACCATTTCTGTAATGCGAGAAACATTTACAATACTGTTATTGAAGTAGCAAATAATTTTTACGAGCAGCTTTAATCTAACAAATGTAAGATGGCTAGGGCCTGACAGAACGGCTTTTTCATTGGGTGACGCGTGGTCAGAACATCGAGTCTCATTGTCACTGTTTTCTGACCTTCGAGACAGAAGCGCCTTTATTCTCAGATATCTAATCGAGACTAGATTAAAGTAGAATCTGAACCAATGCCTCCAGGAGGAATCGAACCTTCTACTTCTTGATTATAAGGCGAGATTGTTAATCACTACATTATCCTTTACAATCACTATCCCGACTTAAGTAGACGAGATTCAGGCAATATGTTATCTTTTATTTTCTAGGGGCTATATTTTAACATACTACTGTTAAAAAAAATCACATCTTCCCCTCCCCCCAAACCCTGCTCCGTCTTGTGCCTAGCCTTCCAGAGACAGCACGCTTCGCCACTGAATACACCTCCACATATGCCCCATTGGTAGCATGAACAATATCCTGTCTGTATTCAACTTGTTGCCATGTTCTCTCCAACATGTCCCCTGTTACTGTTGCAATTGTATCACGTATGCGAGTTCGTAACTCTGGGATGTTATTTACTGGAGTCGCAAACACACGAATTGCCTAGATGCCTGGCGGATGGATTTACTCGGGTTTCTCTGAAACCCCGCTCGAACTTCTTCCACCTTTTCCTCCGACACACGACGGCGAGCTTCACCAGATTGTTTTAGTACACTGATGGTTGTTAGAAACTTACCAAACCATAGCCTCATTGATTTATCATCAGGTGCAACTCCTCCGTACACTCGTCTGAAATTGCGTTGCAATCACATATTTTGTATCAGCATATACCATACCACACCACTGCCTGCGCACGTTGTTGAACAGTTTCCATTTTTATTTATGCGACGGTGGCGCTGCGCAGTGAGCAAACTGACAACTTCAAGTCATGAAAGCAAAACTTGAAGATCTGGCCTTTCATTTGGTGTTACAGTTATTTTACAATTCATCGTACTTCGTTCACAGTAA
This sequence comes from Lepisma saccharinum, assembly GCF_977018435.1. Lineage (NCBI taxonomy): Eukaryota > Metazoa > Arthropoda > Insecta > Zygentoma > Lepismatidae > Lepisma > Lepisma saccharinum. Next base: position 34,115,623 of record NC_139229.1, on the reverse strand, counting down.
TTAATTGAAATTAGGGAGATTTGAACGTAACACTCTGTACTTTAGAAAGGAAATTTAAAAAAACGAGTAGGGGCGCACAGCTGAAAGTTGGGGGGGGGGGGGGAGGACGCAGAGCGTGTTGGTTACGCTACTGGCTGTGTTGTCCTGTGCTTGTCCTTACATGTGCTGTGCTCGCCTTTACAGCCTCAGCTTTTAACAAGGTAAAGAGATTTTAGTCCTCAGAGACACGTGTTGATTTTAGTTACGATAAGGGGCTGGATCACGTATAATGTGACGGGTGCAAAATAGCCTAAGTACTGACGCACCCAACATTTTAAATTCAATCACTCAATCAAATCTCTCTTGTTATTCTGAACCTACCATCTTATAACCAGACAGGTTACTCTGCTAGTAACTTTGTAAACGTAATGTAGGAATGAACTTCCAAGTAGGACCTGACAACAGAGGGTGGAGGAACATGAAGAGACGGGTGTGAAATGTTCCGTGTAGTGGACTGTGATTGTAAAATTGTTGTTTCCATGCCTGTTTTGTGTTGTGTAAGCTGAATGATACTGCTATGTGTGTTTTGGTGCAACAATACATTATTGTACTGTAACACAAACTGTTATTTCTTGTGATCTTAGTGGTTTTGCCTATCCATGTTGTTGCTAGTGTACTTTCGCCATTCACCTCCTACTCGTTAACCCTGTCCAGTTCGCTGCACTTTTTGACTCTCTTTGCACCGAAGCGTCTAGTTGGTTACACGGTGCAACACAGAGTCATCTAGTTCGTTGATTTGGTGCCTGCACCGTTTGCACTACGTTCTGGGTCGGTGTATGAGTGGTGTATGGTCACGTGGTGAGTGCTAAGTAATCAAATGAACGTTTAAAACCCCAGACAGGCATTTGTTGAATCTTCTGAACTTGAACACCGCTTTCCGTCTACTTGGTCGAACGTCAGTTCCTTGCACCACCATGACACTGGAATACACCTGCACATGGGCGGAGTTTGAGCTTTTACTTTGGTGGGGGCAGACTCTGGGAGAAGCATATGATGTACCTGAGGTTTATTGAATGTCCCCTAGTTTATAAGGGGTCCGGAGGCCTTCCCCCGGAAATTAAAAAAAAAAAAACTTAAAAACCCTGAGTTCTAGGACTTTTAGATTTGAAAATGTTAAATTTCCTCGCTTAAGTAAACAAATATTAATTAGTATATTGGTTGTCAGTTTTAAAAGAAGCAAAACAGTACGATTATTGCACTTTGCATTTCATTAATTTTTTATTGATACAATACTCGTATTACTTTAAAAAAGTTACGGTACAATAGTAAGCTTCAGTAATTTTAGAAAAAAAAATTGAAAAGTTCTTTTGATGCCTCAGCAGTAACTGTTGACTCAACACAAAGTCATTTTACGTTTTTCTTTCTTTAAACTGTACACATCAATCAAATCGTCTAAGACGATTGCGGCGCAATTACCACACATGGCATCATGCCAAACGTCAAGGTTTGCGGTATGGCTTCATAAGAAAATTGTAGTAACTGAACTTAATCATGTGTTATTTGTTAAATCTTTTTTAAGTTGGGGGGCAGGCCCCCCTCCTGGCCCCTCCAGAACTCCGCCTATGCACCTGCATTACACCGAGTGTCAAAAAGTGCAGCGAACTATACGAGGCTGCTGTTCTGAGGTGAAACAAATCCGGTAAGGTCTGATTGAATATGTATTGCTTTCGTTCGTACCTAAATCCGGTCGTAATCTTTTTCCTGGAGTAAAAAGGCGAAAAAAGAAAAGAAAAATCGTATCACACTATAGTCTAATTTGATTGCATACATTATCTATCTGGGGAGGTCCATTAGACCTTCTAACATCCACGTGCGTAGCAATATCGTTGCAAAACGAAATTAAAGTACCATTCCTTCCTTCTGCCTGGACAATACAATAGATGATGATTGTTGCTGGACCTCGTCGCTCTAGCTCAGGGGTTTCCAACTGGCGGCCCCCGTTGCCTTTTTCTGCGGCCCGCGAAGCCAGTTTGCAAAATACATTAATTTTATTTATTTTTATTAAAATACGTTATTTTTTTTACTGAAGGAACGGATGCTCTGTGAAGAAAGACAATATCACAGGTAGAATTGAATTTGCAGTCAATAATGATCATCAGAAGAATCTAAAGTGACGGAACTTTCTATTCACACCATGCATTCCATCCCTTCGCTATGTGGAATGAACTCGCCTGCTTCCGCGAAGGCTTCACTCTTTGTGTTCAGAAACAAACTGCAGAGAGGCGCTATATGTGTTTTACTACGCGCGAAGTACGAAGAGATTTCCAGTGTTCCAACTCGGATTGTACTGTGACTGATTGTTAAAGTTTGTGAAAATATCGAAATGAGCAATATCTCCAAAAAACGTAAGATTGAAAATTAAAATAGCTTCTCTCCAACTTGAATTGTGTCATTTGCAAGGCGATGTGTTCCTTCAAACTAGGCAAGAAAAGGGGCCAGAGTTTTTCAAATACCTCTCAAAGGAACGCTTTCCAAACCTTCGTAGTTTTGGGCAAAGAATGACATCGATCTTCGACAGCACATACACGTGTGAAAGTCTTTCTTCATCAATGAAGTTCATCAAGAACCGCTACAGAAGCCGACTGGCAGATTCTTCACTGCTTCACCTTCTGAGACTTTCAAATACAGAAATTCAAATACAACTTTAATAAAAGAAGCAGATCGGGCTCAATTTTCACATTGAACACTTACTATGAAGGATTCTTATTTGTATGGTGTGTCTTTAATTTCTTTCAATTCATCAATAAGTATTGGGTTTTTGTGAAATAAATTGTAATTATACAATTTTGATTTGTAATTCCATTGTTTTATTGCCTCATTTTAGAAATTTAGGTCATGCGAAAGTACTACATTTCCAGTTCAGTACTTACAATATTTGTAATTTTTAATCCCCCCCACAAAAAATGCGGCCGCCTATCAACTGCAGGATATAATTTTGGCCCTCGGACCTTTTGAAGTTGGAAACCACTGCTCTAGCTTATGTATTCCTTGGAAGATTTGTCACATCTGTGGTAATTGCGTACTATATATTTTAACGCTATCCCCACAGCCCTCCATCCACCCTTAGTGTGTATGCAGGGTTTCTCATCGCACTAAAAAAGAATCTCATAGTTTGCCGTAACTTACGTTACGTCAATGAGAAAAGGGCTGCTTACGTCTGCCCTCTACAGGCAGTTTTCGTAAACTTACAGTGCAGCTACGACGAAGTGCCATCTGACCTTCGGCTCTCCCGTGTCAAGGACTCCGTGACTTCATTCATTGGGTATGTGCATAGCTTTTTCTTATTATGCAAGGAAATCCAGGCACCTCTTGGAGACTACAGCATGGGAAGAATGGGATACCCTTTCGCTGCCTTTTATGCTTCATTAGATAATGCAATATCCACTTAGTAATGAACTATCAGGCACGTCGGCGAATTAACGTTAAGAAACTCTACATCAGAGTGCGGTGACTAAATCCTTTCGTGTAAGTGTTACGTTTATTTCCTCTGAATTAGGGCATCCCCGATTGTGCAGTGAAAGCGTCGTCGCCTTGTAATCAAGGGGTCCCGGGCTCGATACCCGGTGAAGACATATAGTGATTAGGATCCCACTTTAAAGTGTAGGTCCAGTCCCGATTAGCCTTACTGTGCATAAAGTTGATTTAAAACACCAGATCAACCAATTTTCCTCAGAATTCTGAGATTCATTCCTATTGTGTATTTTGTTAATATACCGAGTATATGAGATCGTGAAAGCTTTTAAATCATATTGCTTAAATCATATGTTTTGTTACAGATATTACTCGTAAGTCTGCCCGATTCGAGAGCTCTGGAGGAAAGCCCCGGAGGGACTGGACGATCTCTCCTATTCCTCCGCGACTTGCTCGAAAACGCGAACGGGTATTCATAAGGAGGGAGACAGATCGGAAAACGATTTACGATCCACGAGAAATCCTAGGATTAAGAAAAGCACTTGTGATTAGGTCTTTTTGTGAACCAGAAATAAGGGGTAATACATTTGCCCAATTTTTTATTTTTGGTAAAAATTTACTATCCGTCAGACACCTATAACTTCTTCGTTTCGTCAATTTCTGACATTTGTACTTACCTATCTGCTTCGCGGAACATTCCTTAAGGTGTATTGACGTTTTTTTGATCAAAGTAATTGCAATTTTTCACATTACGAGTACTTCTTTCTCGTAGTCTTTTCGCTTGCCTTAGACACAATATGGTGCGTACACCTTCCTACATAATCGCGCGTCGTGCTTGTGTTTTGTCGATTTTCATTCCTTATGCAGTGTTTGAACCTTCTGTTCCCAAAAAATACCCGTGAACAACGCTCGTCTGATCCAATTCTTTTAAAAAAACTTTTTCGCATTGTTTTACGAAGAAAATTGAAATTTTTCGTGGCGCTATCCGTGAATGGTTTTTGGGGCTATCCGTCCCGGAATCCCTGGGAAATTTAAACTAAAAAAGTATTTTCGTTTGAAATTTTTTAGTCCAAATTTTCCACCGATTCCGGGCTCCGCCCCTGGGGTAATTGACCTACCTCCAGCGCCCAACTGCTACCGCGGCCTCGCCTCTGATCCGCTCCGGCTACCCGGCTTTCTCTATAGAGTCCCTGTTAAAGGCATGTTAGAGATTGGCCGGAGTCACCTGCCCCCAAATGAGCCTCAAACTTTTAAATTTGAAGAAATCCGTTTCCAGGATACGGAAAACTTACCTGAATTTCACCACGCATCCACGACACGTCATATTAGGCACATACCCACAGCCCATTCCTTCTAACGAGTAGCTTACATTCACTGCCACATTTTCGACATTCCTTTCCTTTCTTCACGATCCCGTGTTCAATTAAATTAAAAAATATACTGGATCTTCCACACCCGGTACGAATTTCACCACGCATCCACGACACGTCATGTTTCTAACTTTCGTTACAAACACAGACAGTTCGAAACACTGGATACCCAATGAACATGAACAAAACACAATCACGAGGTGTGATGATGTACGAAGGTGTACGCGCCAAAGGCTATTGTTCGTCGGAGAATTAATTTTCAACAAAGAAAATGAATTTCAGCTATGAAACATTCGCACATCACACAAAACACCTTCCAGATGTTAGACAGTGCTACAGGAATTTATTACCGTAAGTAGTTTTTGTGTAAAAATGAAGAAATCTGTCCGATGAATAGTAAATTAGTACCATTACATCTTTTTGTAAACCAGAAATAAGGGGGAATAAATTTGCCCAATTTTTGAATTTCTTTTGCACCTTCCAAAATTGCCCTCCCTTTTATACTGTTACTCAATCTCCAACGTACTTCTGAAAGTGCAGTTCAATTTCATTAATACATTTAATATATTAAGAGTATAGAATATTCGTATGTGTGAGATTGAAAAGAGCTACCACAACTTACTGGCACATTTTTGTACTTAGGCTAATCGCGACCTTTTCTTTTAGTCACAGAATTGTCACACAACGCATCCAATGAACGTGCACGATTTTCTTATTGCCATCCAATACCTGAACTTTGCAGAGACAAGTGGAACCTATTTTGCGTAGTACCACTCTCGGTGAAAATGCTGGTCTCACAAATTTGGAGATTGTATCCAGACCAATTCGCAGTCTCTAAAACCTTCTGTTGGTCGACTTCCGGACTTCCGTACCTTCAAAAATTGAATTCCCTCATTTTCCAAAAATGTCTCCATAACTATCCTCTATTGTTCCACCAAGTCCTATTGAAAAAAACGCAAATACCGAAGCATTAGTTTACGACGGTGGCCTAACAATGAACGAACAAATTTATAATTTCAAATTTATTTTTATTTTTCAATATAATCTCCCTTATGATCAACACATTTATTCCAGCGATGCTCCAAAGCCATCATCCCTGAGGTGGTTTTTCCTTAAGGTCTACAAATACCCCTCTACAGCTGCACACACCTCTTCTTTCGATAAAAAACGCGGACCAGCGAGGAGAAAAGTTGGAGTTTCGATTAGAGATAGAAGTCAGAGGGAGCTATGTCTGAGATATAGGGTGGGTGTTCCAACAATTCGTCGATAAGATCCCATAAATTTCAAATTTTAAAAACACTTTTGTGGGCAGGTGTATTGTCTTGATGAAACTTTTTTTTCTTCTGCAAGGGTCTATTCACACGATCTTTTCCATCTAGTAAGTATAAAAGAATGGAATCGTACTATTTGTTTATTGTTTTACCCTTTTAAAGATAATAATCAAGGAATAAAATCCCTCTGATATCTCAAAAAGGCCGATGCCATAATCTTGCTCTTCTGATGGAACCGACTTTGTCTTTCTAGGGGCTGAACCACCAGGTTCTGTCAACTGTTTTGTCTTCAAACCCCAACTTCTCTTCTCTGTGTAGAAATTCATTACTTTGCTATAACAGCAGAGCTTTAGGAACGACCTCCTGCACCAAAGTACTTTTCACCAAGGAGGGAATTTTGCGTGGGATTTCTACTTGAAAAGGGGAGAAAAGAAAGCAGGAAAGGGGGAAATTCGAAGTCGAGACGTTGAATGGTGCCTACTTGATAGAGAGTCCTCCTGTAAGAAGATAAGATGCTTTCAGGGAGAGGCTGATTCCGGTCTACTAAGCCGAACGGATCGAAATGAAATAGTTTCTTCTTTCCTTCAGGAGCAAACTCAACAATTGATCTGTCGTCAAGGCAACCAAATCTATCTACTCTTGCCTCCAGGATCTGCAGAACAGAATTTTTTCACGGTTTTTAACATACGCTGTGGTCCATCTGGATCTTTCTGTTTACTTAAGTTCACACTATGCCCAGATGGGCTAATCGGGACTGGACTTGATGTTCAATGCGCCTCTATCGGGATTCGAAACAGAGACCTCTTGATTACATGTATTTTTGTTTTTAGTTTTACTTCGCTTTTCTGCCACTTTTGACTACGATTGCGAAAATGAAGATGAGTTATAATATGATGAACTTCATCAAGGTACACTCACCATGACAGTACCGAGATTCTAACCCGGACCCCCTGGCCTCGTAGCTGACCACTGGTTTTCAAATCACTCTGCCGCGAATATCTGTCTTTGCTTACAAGCAAACAGTTCTGAGATAAGAGATCACAAAAGATGTTTGTGCTGTAGGTAGGTAAGTTTTGATAGTTATTAATAGAATTTTCAAGTCTCGACTTTCTGGCATTGGTAATTGCAGAGGTTTGGGAGTTATGACAGCTGTTGGTGAAACCAGAACGACAGGCAATCTTTCCACGTGGTTGCCCGCTCGGGCTGCAAGTCGCTTTACCTTCCTGGCCCTGACTCGAGAACGACCCCACGCTTGTAATTCAAATTTGGGGGCTGCACGGAGGACAGTCCTCTCAATGGCTTTGATTTCTTGCCAGTACTGGCGAGAAAAAGGCCCTCTTATTGCTGGTGAACGCCGAACGCGAGGTCATCTTTCCAGGTGGTTGCCAGCTCGGGCTGCAAGTCCCTTGATCGTTCCGGCTCTTGCTCGGGAACGGTCCGTTCATCAATCTTCAAATTTTAAGCAATGCTTCCCCGGTTAGAACGTTTGATCGCTCACTAGCACTTTCGGTACTGTAAGAGAGGCTGAAAGGAGGAGTGAATGAGGTAGGAGGCTTCGTCGGTCACGTTCCTTCAGTGGGGAAATCTCTCGTCTTCTGATTCGCAAGAGTGTAGTATGGCATTGTGATTGGCAGAGGAAACAGAAGGGGGTTCCGTGAGAAGGAGGGCACCTTTCCCTTACAGTATTGTTTAACCCCTCAACGCAGTATCTAATCAAATATTTACTTACCTTTTGGTGCAGTGTGCAGGCGAGTGACACCATTACACAAAAGTGTAATCGAACTACTCGAGCCTGAGGAATCGTGAACGTATGACGTAACTGCATCTGATCACGGTGTTTCTCCATTTGTGCCAGAGAGCCGCAGTGGTCTAGGGAAGTCTCGCGCGAACCGCGGAAGGAGGAAGTTGGATCGGTGCTCTCTCCCGTAGCGTGTAGTTGAGACAGCGTGCGTGTATTACGTAATCGTCCAGTCGAACAAAACTGAAGTCTTGAAAATGGCCATTAAGCGAGTGAACACGTTGAAATTGAACTTTAGAGATGTGAGATATAAGCCAACGTCAAATGAACTACATCGCTGGATAAGTACGAAATTGAAACTGAAACCAGAACAGGTTGTAAGTATAGAAGTAGACTATTATAGAAAATGTGTTTTTGTGAAATTATTGTCTAAAGTAACGGGTGAACAGTTATTACGCGAGTCGAAAGGAGTGTATATGTGTAATGACGATGACGGCGAACATGAAGTGATAATGACGTGGGTAGATGAAAATCATGTGATAGTGCGGCTGCACGTCGTGCCGAGTGAAATGTCAGATGAAGCAATTTATTCTGTACTAACTAACTATGGACAGGTGATATTCCTTGATGACGAAACGTATTCGAAAGACCACATATACCCAGTGAGAACCGGAAGAAAATTAGTAAAGATGAACTTGTCCCGTGCGATACCTTCATATGTTACGATCAGTGGCGGCCGATATTGGGTCACGTACAATGGTCAAGAGCGTACGTGTTCCTAATGTGACGCGGTCGATCATTTCTTTAACCAATGCCCTAGTCGCCAGAGGCCAACAGCACGCACAAGTGATAACTCGTACGCAGGGAGAGTGCGACCCGCCCCATTCAACCTCAACAGCGCTGAAGAAGTGATACACAATGATCGGACAGCCCCAACAACCAAGACGCAAACTGAATCAACTGTAGATGCCAGCTCCGATATAATACAGGGTGTCCCTTTAACGCCGACCGAAGAAAACAGCACCCTGCCTAGTGTCGATTTCATGGAGGTTCCAGTATCTGCCAATGACGAGACTACAATCATGCTGCTAAGTATCCATACTACGCAGATGACTCCTGAGGAAACCATCGAGAACTCACCACCAGTAGATGCAGATTCTTCGCAGACGACAAACATGGACCTGACTCTAGAACCCCCATCATTGCCGACCCCAGCTTCACCCATACTGGGAAAGAAGAAGAGGAAGAAGCAACGTAGCACAGACCAGAATCACACCCACCCGGCGAAGAAAACGAACGAACAGCGTTCACCATCGCCAGTGAAGTATACCCTGACCCCAATTGTGCCCAACCCTTTGGAAACACCCCCCAACCCCACGATGACGACCACTCTAAATACCGATTCTTCAGGAAACTTGTAAGTACATGCAATGTTTTGATTGTTTATATCATTAGTGTGTTATATGACGGCTCCCGTGTATCATTTTGCCACACTAAATCTGAACAAACTATCCTCTACAGTCAAACACCATGCCTTGACCGATTATATAAAGCAAAGTGCTCTCGATCTTCTTTTCCTTCAAGAGGTCGGTACAGACGATTTTATATGTGGCCACGACTACACTATATATAATAATTTCACATACAACGCCACAGGTACTGCCATTTTGGTACGACAAGGTATACCTGTTAACAAAACTTTCCTGCATCCCTCTGGGCGAATTACGTGCGTCGAAATAGGTAAAATCTGGTTTTGTAATATCTATGCGCCTTCAGGATCAGTGGCCCGCGAGGCACGAAACACTTTCTATGCAACAGAAGTGGCGACAGCTTTAGGGGGCAACCACCAACATATTGTCTTTGCTGGGGATTTTAACTGTGTGTTACGACGACAAGATCAATATCCAGGGTTTAACTCATCCCTTAGTCTCTCTACCCTGGTCGAGGCCTTTCACCTAAAAGATGTCTGGGAAACCAAGCACCCACAACTGGAAGGATTCACCTTCATACGTCCAGACTCGGCCAGTCGATTAGACCGTTTCTATGTAAGTGCGAACTTATTACCCAAAGTGTCATCTGTAAAGATTTTTCCCACTTGCTTCACCGACCACCTCAGTGTGCAACTAGACATGGCAATCGACGCCAAAACTGCAGTTCGGGGACGGGGATACTGGAAACTTAATAGTCGAGTTCTCCAAGATGAACAATTTAGAACAGCCTTCAAACAAAAGTGGAAGGAATGGGAAAATATGAGCAGGCGCCTAACTGATATCATCACATGGTGGGACACATTCCTGAAGCCGTCAATCAAGCATTTTTGTATAGCATACACACGTATGATGCACACGGATTTCCATAAGAAATACAACTTCTATTATCGCGTACTCCACGAGTTGACGAAACAACTCATACGGGGCGACCCAGTCCTGCATGAACTGAAACGCATACAATCGGTCCTACTGAGGATGCACCACGAGCGAATGGCAGGTTTCGTGGTGAGAAGTCGTCTCCCAACAATTGACCCCCAAGAACAAGCCAGTATTGCCCAGGGGGTGCTCGTTCGGCGGCGCAGATCGTATGCGCAGTTGTCCGTGGATGCATGACGTCACCATCGAAACACTCGGCACGGAAAAGGCTGGTTCCTTATGCAAATATTGAGAAATTTGACAACGAATATCTTGTAAAATATAGTAGCAAGGGAAAATTTACAACTTTTACTGTTAAGATTCATCCTTTCTAATCAATTTATCACAAAGTTGATTCAAATGTGTAAAATGGTTTTCAAGAAATCGTGTTACGAAGGAACCCCTGTTTTGTTCTCTCCAGGCTTCCAATGTAAGGGAGTTTTAACTTAAGCGCGTTGGATTTCTTTTTGCTCTATGTTTTGAAATAAGATTATTTTGTTCTTGTCAACTGAAATCATGCCTAAATGCTATGGAAAGCTGTGAAAACTAATGGAAGAAATCTAAAATATCACAGCTTGATTGATATAAAAAAATGCGAGATTGCCCATTTTTGTGAAAAAGGCATTGTGCGAGATCTAAAAGCAGAACTTTATAATATTGTATGTAAATGTAAGGGTGTAATAAACGTGACTGCTTCCCAGGCACGTATCCACGGGGGGGAGCTTATGGGGCTCAAGCCCCCCCCCCGAAAGTTTTCGGTTTACACTAGATAAAATGAGATTTTTTGTTTCTTGTGGTGTCAAATAAAATAATGTGACCTTAATTTAAGGAGAGAAATAATTATCGAGGCAAGACGGAGAATATTCTATAACCCTGTTGTTGTTAACAGCTCGTATCCAAGGTGGGAATCAGGAAGCTCAAGCCCCCCTTCAGAAAATTTTCAGTTTACGCTAGATAAAATTAGGTTTTTGGCTTCTTGAATAATATGGTGATAATTTGAGAGAGATAATTATCTAGGCAAGACGGAGAATGTTCTATAAGCCTGTTCTTGTTAATAGCGCGTATCCAAGGTAGGGATCGGGTGGTTCGAGGCCCCCCCCCCACTCCCCAAGGAAATTTTTCAGTTTACACTGACAAAATTAGGTTTTTGACTTCTTGAATAATGTAACGATAATTTAAGGAGAGGAATAATTATCGAGGCAAGACGGAGAATGTTCTACGGACCCTGTTATTGTTTATAGCGCGTATCCAAGGTGGGGATCGTAACTCTTGGACTCCCCCCACCAGGAAAGTTTTCATTTTACACTAGATAAAATTAGGTTGTTGTCTTCTTGAATAATGTGACGATAATTTTAGGAGAGAAATACTTATCAAGGCAAGACGGAGAATGTTCTATAACCCTGTAGTTGATAATATTGCACGTAAACTTTTCTTACGCTTTCGGTGTTGTCGTAGCGAACTTGAACACTATGTAGAAGAGACTTGTCAGCATTTGGAAGCTGCACAACAAAGGTAGCACCGCAGGTAGGGCGATTCGGATTCATTGAATTTTTTTAATCTCTGGAAAGCGCGAGAGAGTTCTTGAAAAAGAGAAGGAGTCGAACTACTGGCAATATTTACGAATCGTGATATTAATACGCGACTTCAATTTCCCGGTTGATCTGTACAACAGAATAAGTGGAGACTTCAGAGGTAAGTATGACAATTCATACAGTCGATTAGTGATCAGTCAGTGTCCATTGGTTGCTTTATAAGATCTAGTGATTCGAAAATGAAATGGACTAAGTACCGTAAAGTAACGAAGTCTACCACTAGTTCCAGTTCGGTCCCAAAGCTAAAGACATTGACGACAGCTTAACTTCGAGTAGTGCTACGCGTAGTTCGGGTCGAAAGACGAAGAGATCGAAGCTCTCTCTCTCTAAAGTGTATCGGGCTGGGCATTGGAGCGATTTATTAAAAAAGAAATAAGCTGCACAGATCAACTGAAAATCAAAGTTTTGAGTGATGATTTGGTTGTGCCAGGACCAAATTTTGTGTATGCAGTCCGATAATTTCATGGCATAAAAAAATACTTTTGTTCAAGGCTACTGGGTTCGACACACACTCAACAGACAATTTTGGACACTTGCGAGTGCTTAGGCATGAATATGAACAATTTGGTGTGTTTCGGCTTTTATAAGAACTGCAAACATGGGAGGACAAGACACATTAGTGGTGTTCAGGCTCGAATGAGAGAGAAATATTCGTGAACTGTTTGATTTCAGTTCCCAGCACACAGTTTGAATCTTGCGTTGTCGAGTGGATTGTGCATTCCGTGCATGTGTAACACCTTCGTAAAAACACTTCTGGTACATAGATGTTTTGATGCCTGATGAGAAGAAATGGACAAACATACATACTGAGATGGTTCCGTCACACAATATTAATGCATGGAAACAGAGGAGTTGAGTGGTAGAAAATGTCCCGATTTCACGTTCTGATTAAAATGACAACCTTAAACAGTGACGACGATTTAGGAGATAGTTGCTCCTCATTCTTTTGCCTCCACACTATCACACTATGGCCTCTTAATGCTTGTCTCCTTGTCCACCCCCCCCCCCCCCCCACACACACATTTTGGAACCCAATTGCCACCACTGGCCTTAAACATACAATTGTGATACCCCTTTAAAATATGGTGTTTAGCATCCCCCCGAAAGGAATCCCTGGATACGTGCCTGCTGCTTCCCGTAAAATATCACTGCACTCTTCACGTTTTTCTTCTGTCTTTTCTTTGGCGCCGTCAATAGCTTCAACACGTTGTTCTTTTTTTATACTATATTTGTCACATATTTGTTTTAATTAGTATTCTGCTCGTTCCGCCTCCTAAACGCAGCAGCTAGGGCTCAAAGGGCAGTGCAGTTACACCAGAAGAATTCTCGGAAATGACAGGCTTCAGAAGTTAACTCATCCAAATTAAATTAAACAGGTATGTGCTCTCTCTAAATTTAAATCATAGTTCACAAATAATTTTATTAAAAGTTTTAAAAGTATCTGTTTTATTTAATATCGTATTAGTTGGTGCATTCTTCTCCAGCATAGCCATAGGCAGTGACCACACTATGGGGGGGGGGGGGCAGGAACGCCCCCAACACTCGTTCGACAATTTCTCTCTCTATCTTATCTGCCCCCAGTAAAACGACAAAGTAAATAAATCAATGAATGTTATTTTAGCCAAATATGCATTTTTGTGTCGTATGTAACGGAATAATAAAAATGATTGCCCCGGGAAAATATGATTTACCCCTCCATCTTTACTATTGCGCTGTTACTAGCTACAACATATTTTGATTTCTATTGTTCCCACATATTTATTTTAATTTTAGTATTGTGAATCATATTCCACTGTGTTACCTCACGTAGCCCCCCCCCCCCTCCACGCACACATACGACTTCAGATGTAAGTTTTAGACTAAGCCTGTCAAATATCTTTGTATTCTTGAGCCATTTAAAAAAAATCATTTCGCCCCTTCTTCTGGACTATTTCATAGGAATGTTTTTCCACTGGAAGCCCCTTTGCAGATCGAGATCCGGGGCTATAGCCTTCCCAAGCCAGCGTCCCCTCCAAATACTCTCTTGGCCTCATGAAAGACAAATATATGCATTTCTACGAAATATTAATTTGACTTGGCAGTTTCTCTTTTCGAACAGGAATAAGTTTTAAATTTTAATAGCTTATAAATTTACACTAACAATTTTGAGTAAAGGTTTTGCGTAACCCTAAAAGTACATTTAGAGACTGCAAGGTCAACTCTCGATATTTCAGATATATTAATAATTTTCATCACAATGTCTTGTAATAATTATTTGTTACTTCAATAACTTCCTCGCAAATGTTTCTCGCATATTAAAACATATATGCCATTTTCTGTTTATTTCCTTGTAATGCTGACCTCCGTGGCGAAGTGGTTAGCACAACCCTTTACGATGCCAAGGGCCCCCAGGTTCGAATCCCCGCCCGGGCATGGGTCTACTTTCCTATCTTCAATTTCATCATATCATCACGCATCCTCATCTTTGCGATTAGGTGCCAGATATGCGAAGTAAAATAAACTAAGTCTATTAATCAATTATTTTTTTAAACTCTTTAATTCTTCTTTAGCATGCCACGTTTTTGTTAAAATTATATTACGATTTGTAAAATGACGAAATTCTAAAGGAGAACACGCAACTTTCTTTGTAGCGCATCGGTCAGAAAGTTTCAGGAATATGGATTTTCAAAATACATTTTTTCACATGTACTTTGCCCCCTTTTGAAAGTAGCGCGTTTTCAATTATGTTACTAATCATTAAAAGGATGCATCAATACTATCTTGGAGGATGACAATTATTATTTTCCCCCTCCTAAAAGCAATAATATACTTTCGCTCTCTGAATCTCCCATATAATTGCTAGGGGCCGTCTGCTTCAGCCGAGCTCACTGCTTCTCCGGTGACGTCACGCGTTCGTGCAAGATCGGCAATCTTCGGATGGCTTTACCTAATCTCTATATTCCTTGAGTATTGCCCATGTAAGCGCAGAACAGCGAAGTGGGAAAAGGAAACTCATAACGAGATTGCAACAAGGGAACGAATGCCTCACACAACCCTCGGACATTCGTGCATGCCTATATGAACACTATGCAGCACAATTTAATGCACCCCAGGCGGAAGAAGAACACGTGACATACCCCGATATCCCCACGCTCTCAGGGGAAGATGAAGCCATCTTAAACCAACCGTTCACTAAGGAAGAAGTGGAAGCGGCCATCCAATAAGCTCAAAAAGGAAAAACCCCGGGCATAGACGGACTACCGATTGAATTATTTCAAACATTTTGGCCTACCATGGCAGACCTGCTTATGCGGTGGCTCAAAGCCTGTTTTGCGCAGAAGAAGTTAGGTCGTACAAGCTCGACAGGGGTCATGGTCTTAATCCCGAAAGTGATACATCACTTAACACCTGAACATTATCGCCCCATCACTTTGTTATGTGCCGATTATAAAATATTGGCACGAATATTAACGCGCCGACTACAACACTATGCAGCTACTCTACTAGGCCCTCATCAATTTGTGCACGGAACTAATGGTAATATAACAACCGTTCTCACTAGCATACGAGACATCGTTACTGTAATGAATGAAGCCCCTGACTCGGAAGCAGCTCTAGTAGCCCTGGACTTCAAAGGAGCATTTGACTCATTGTATCATCATTATCTATTTCGGCATTTAACTCAGGTTGGATGCGGAGAATCCTTCGTAGAAGCGATAAAGAGCCTATACACCCAGGCTCGGGTACATTTGTGTGTAAATGGAACATTATCCTCGCCGTTTGTTCTTCAGCGCTCTGTTAGGCAAGGTTGCCCCTTTTCACTCCTCGCCTTCTGTACAGCTCTTAGTCCCTTCCTACACCAAATAAATCAACGACTACAAGGAATACAAGCGTATGGCATGACCTACCGAGTTTTTGCATACGCCGACGATGTCACAGTGGCGGTGCGTGATCATCAGGATTATGTTAACCTAATGGAAATCTTGGAACAATTACGAGTAAATACAGGTTTGTGTCTCAACCTGAGAAAATCAAAAATACTACCCTTGGGGAGAATGGCAAGGAACTGGACAGAATCTGTCCCAATGAACGTGACGGACGTATTGAAAGTACTCGGGATCTATTTCTCGAGAAACCTGGTCGAGACTTCCAACCACACATTTCAAACCATAGTGCCCAAAATACAAGCAGTATTACATTTCAACCGACTCCGCCAACTGTCACTAAGCGCTAGAATCAAATATGTCAACACTTATGCACTCTCGAAACTATGGTATGTGGCGCAAATACTACCCGTGCCTACCCAAACGGCTGCGAGAATCCGGAGAATGATCACACGCTTTCTCTGGCACGGTCACCTGTTCCATGTAGCTCATAACACACTATGCCTACCAACTCGCCTTGGAGGACTAAACCTGCTGAGTATCGACCGACAAGCGCAAGCCTTATTTTTGCACCGCCATATCACCATGATAGTCCAGAATCAAGATAGCATTACGGCTCGTGTGCTACGCTCCATGCTGGATGAAGTGGAACTATGTGCCCCAATTTACCCAGGTGTTATACCCACTAAATTTCTCTATTTACGAACAACCATAGTGGAAATTTGTTACATGTTGATGCTCCTTCCAAGTGTGGATCCTTCTGATATAACAGTCAAATCTCTATCAAAAATGCTGCAAAACCGGATGAAACATATTCCGCGTATTGTCCCATTATTCCCCAGTGTGCGCTGGAACATCGTGTGGAGAAACATATCGGCGACCCACCTCCCCACTCGAGTGCGCTCCATATGGTACTTAACTGTACACGATGCTATCGTCACTAGAGTACGATTGCAGAGATACCTTATGGCAGACAACTCCCATTGTACCAAATGTGTACAGGACGACACCTTAGTGCATCGACTGACGACATGTGTGACAGTCGTGGAACATTGGAAACACCTTAAGAAGTTACTTGGAATCATATGCCGCCGCTCTCCGAATGACTTCACGGTGAACCATATATTAACTCCAGAGTTTCAGTATTTTCCTCTCACAAGAACACGTGCAGTGCAATTTCTCATAGGACATTATGTCTATTATGTGCTTGGCAACCAACCTCATGTACAAAAACTGTCATTCAAATTCTATGCCAATGAACAATATTATCACAATGATCAGATAACCTGTAAAGCCTTGTATGCAAATTTCCTACATGTGATCCTTTGAAATTGACGTCCAAATGTAAAATCTGTGTAAGAAGTAGCTAATTTCAATAAAGAAAATTTAAAAAGAAAAAAAAAAGTCGGTAAGACGTCTGACTTCCACGCGGGAGATCTGGGTTCGATTCCCAGGGTGGGTGATCTAAGGTCGGAATTTTTTCGGTCTTGTGTCCGCATAAAGAGCATCGAATCAATGGGTGCCTGGGGATAAAGGCGGCCGGAGCGTGGTGCTGATCACAGAGATCGAGAATGTGTTTGGCTCTATCCCCACATTCCCAAAATGTACCTTCATGGCACAGTGCTATAAGCACGGGGAACTTTACCTTTTACCTTTACCTTAACACCTTCTAAAGAAATCTGCAAAGCTTTTCCAGTAAATAGTATACCGGTAATAGTAATCTACCTCTGGTTCCCCCTCGCTATCTCAAGGATACCTCTCCGATGACGCAGTGGTTGCGTTCTCGCCTTGTAACCAAGGGGTCACGGGTTCGATTCCCGGTGGAGACACATAGTGGTTCGGATCCCACTTTAAACTGTAGATCCAGTCCCGATTAGCCTTACTGTGCATAAAGTGGACTTAAAACAACAAATCAATCGATATATCTCAAGGATAACTTCAGCACGACGCACAACACGCCTGAAGTATGACGTCGATGGACTGGTGGCTCCAAGTGCCAGCGTTGGACATGCTCTCCATCAAATTTTGGGAAGGGAGCTTTGGAAGGGCAAGAGTGACAGCTTACATAGAGAACATGACCGAGTCCAGTACCACACCGCAGGCAGCGAGAACGACGACGATTTTTCAGGATAGGAGCCGGTGGGAGGCAGCCACTTCCATCCCCACAGCGAACGTAGGGGGAGGGGGGAGCGCGTGCGTGGATACCTAACAGTGAAAACAAAACGCACAGCTCGACACACGACTCACGTACCCGGACGTATGTTCCCGTCTGTCTGCTGGACGAGACGACTCCGAAGTTCCTTTCTCCAACGGGGAAAGCTAAGAGTAGGTCGTTCCCTGGTTGCTGCTGTGCGGACCTTAAACACCTCCCGGGTGGCGTGCAACCAACGCTCGTGGAGGAACTCAAGGTGTCCTTTTAAAGGAAAAATGAACACCGCTAGTGCTGAAAGCTCTTCATGGGTCTGGAAGCACCGAGCCAAGTTCTCCCCCACCGAACACAAAGACATTTTCAGGACCAAGTGCTTTGTGGCGGGAGGATAAACTAGGAAGACGAATGCCACATTAGGGACCAAACAGTGCAACCTAGGGTAAGGTATCAACTCCCGCTGCGGCTTGCTTCACCTCCGAGCGCCCGGCACAAGCCCTAGTGGTGAAAAATAAGACCAGGAAGAACGCAAGAACGAGGATGTCGCGAGAGGGGAAGTTACTTTAGCAACGACGACTCCAATGCTCATCCTGCGGAGGAGGGAGCGCGTAGACCTGGGCAAAAGCAGGGATGAGGAGGAGAAAGGCAGCAGAAGCTGATCAGATCCGGCCGGGTTGGTGGCCCTCAAAATGGCTGATTCACCCAAAGTATGTTGGGGAGTGGTGACCCCCGACAGCGCCACATTCCTACGTGCCTAGCGGGAGGGACACCGGGGACCATGTGTTTGTCGTGTCATCCTCGGATGATAATTACCTCGACTCGGAAGTTGACCTAAGGGGTATAGGCAGGCACATGGGCATCAAGTATGGTTCCCCCGGTTAGGAGTGCAACACGAATCGGTCTCTGGCGTGAAGTCACCGATCCGTAAATTAAGAGAGGCCAATGCTGCCCAACGCCAGGACCCGAAACTGAAGCGCCGATGCCCGGAGAAGCAGACGAGATGTCGCCCAACGGACTTGACCTGACAATGACTTCTCCTCCTTTTACACAGACGTCTTTTTAAATCTTCGATCCGGCTAACTTTTCGGCCTGTGTATCAAAATTAATCTTCGTTCGGCTTTTTGTCAAAATTACGGTTGTCAGTCGGAATGTGTATGTCCTACTAACACTTAGAAATTTCCTGATGGCCTTCGGGCTGAACCTGCACCTTTTTCCTAAATTCCCGATATCATCCTCTCTCCTAGGATTGAACCATTAGGATGTGCGAAGTTCCCCCCTCCCCCTTCTAACGTGAGGGTTCTAGCACACTAGAATCTAGATGAAACTCATGCTAATTCAAGATGCGGCCGAGGTTTTTCCCAGCTTGTTTGGTTTTTACACGGAAGTTTCCTAATTTCTACACTCGGTAAAAGTCTTCTTTATCAAGACTATAAACCAGGAAGCATGATACCAGATATCCTGTAGGTAGTTCGTTACTAGAGCATGCCTGCATGAAATGGAGGTTTCCCCGAGGGAGAAATCCGGCTAGACTGGATCTATTATGAGGGGAAGACTACGCCTAGGCAAAGGACCAAACATGGGGCTATAATGTATTTGGAGAGTGCATTAGTGTCTCAGGCGAGGTCTGAGACTTTCGGTGTGGTTGCCGGCTGACTCGGGCACCACTCACTTTTTTTTTTACACACACACACACACGCCTAAAGTATTGTAAATTTGAACAAATTGTCGACAGCCTGTTTCCAAAATACCTAGTTCATTTGAAATCGACACTTTTAGCCGTCCGCGGCCAGCATTACATTTCGAAAACGTCTGTTCGGATGGATGAGAAATTTAGAAAGAAAATTCCTAGACTGCTTTCCAAGATAATGTTTTTTCAGAAAACTGCATAGAAGTTTGAAATTCCTCTCTCGGATTTATAACGATAGTTTCCATAAAGAAGGGGAGAAAATGTGGATCTGTGTACCTTCAGGCTGAAAGTTGAGCACCGTGTTGGCATCTGGAACAGGAATTAATTACAAGTGGCAGCTGCTTGATGAGAAGACGGGAGAGAAGATGTTGTTTGCTCAGTTTTTATTATAAGTACATTTCACTGCTTCCGGGTAAAGATTACGATGTAACCGAAGTTCTTTTCTTAATCACCTCTGACAGGATATTGCTTCCTGAGTCAAACATTCTGAAGGGGTCCTTTTAAATTTTCTCAGAGATCCCCGAAAGCATTGCATCCATTTTATAATATTTGTATTTTGCAAAATATTTTGTATAAATTGTCTACCTCTCTTGGTTAACCACAACTGACCTAAGCTCTTGCGACTTTTTTCTGTTTGTTCTCTATGTATACGAGGTAAGGCACAATTTTAGCCACTAGTCTTTTAGAAGCTCCAATAGTTTGCCATGAACGTTAACACATGCAATATGTCTGGAACACTCCTATCAACAATGCAACTTTATTGTTGATGGCTTTAGTTCTTCACATAAACCTGGGAATGTTGAGATTATAAGCACAGAGTTTTTTTTTTTAATGTTATTGGCCAATTTGACCGTTTTGTATCGAGTCAATAGCCTGAGTCTTGGTTTGAACCTGAGGGTATGTGATCAGCAGCACGCTGTGGCTTCATTTTCCTCAGGGTTGCCTCCAGATATCTAGAGGCTGGGTGAATGCAGAACATTGGTGAAAAAGTGTTTCATGCTGAAATCCCCACCCTGTGAGTGTAACCCGGGTCTTACGCGTGGCACTCAGATGACCTACGGACTGAACCACCACGGCTCTCTCTCTCTCTCTCTCTCTCTCTCTCTCTCTCTCTCTCTGTGTGTGTGTGTTTCTCCCCTACTATACTCTGTCCCAGCTATCTCGGGAGCAAGCAAATCAATACAAGTCTCTGTGAAAGTAATGGCGCCAGACTGTCCCATCCATGAACACGTCAGAGGGAATGGGATTGCGTGAAGGGGGAAGCGACTGCAGTTACCAGCCTTCGCAGCAGCGTGCAATGCTTCGCTCTGCCCATCCGATTCTCCTCCCCTTTTCTGCCGCTATGTGCGGCCTTGTTCCAGAGATAGATGAGACAGAGTATACTTTAATTCTCTTTGTCAGTCATTCCCCGCATCTACCTCATGATTAGCACAGCGCGCTACGACGCCAGGGGTCACGAGTTCGAATTTCGGCCTGGGCAATGAATTCCGAAGACATGGAGACAAAGTGTGGATTTGCTGAAATTTTATCTCGACAGATTGTAAAGCCCTCAGCGTTAACGCTTCGTGTCCGTTTCATTTTGAATTAATTGATCGTCTATTATTTCATTGATGATGAAGAGGTCTTCTCAGGATATCAACCACGTGATTTCCGGATAAAGTGTCAACCCCTGAAGATGAGTGACGTTAGCTGTAGAAAGCTGGGAATCTATCCGGAAATCACCTGGTTGATATCCCGAGAATACTTCATCATCCGCCGCCAGGAAAGCTTCAAGAAGTGCAGGTTTAGCCTAAAAGAAATACACACTTTTAAAGTTTTACAGATAGAAGAGTTTTAATAATAGGGCTGAAATACTTACGTGGTTTGAAGAGTGCGCCCTGAAGTTTACATTGGTAAGTAAGGAGTGTTCTATGCGTGACCCTTTTGTAGCACGGCAAATATAATTCGATGATCCAGTTCTACCCTCACGCAGGCTACCAGTTTCCTCAAATGTCTTTCTCCAATCGTAGATTGACTGTCTTGTGGGTGGTTGTTTACCATACCGTGTTCTAAAACGACGCTGCACGATAGTATCAGAATTGGTTTTTGAAAATTCAATCATGCAGAAAGCCTTCTCCCCTGGCTAGCGGCCATACTGCTCGACTTACGTCAAGGGTGCTCACGTGATGCTGACGTCACGAAGACAAACGAAAGCGGAGGTGGTAAACTTGAAGACTTTCTCTACACAACAGTACTAAATGCTTTTTCATGTAACAAACAAATTTCAATTTATAAAGCGTTTAAACTGCCTCTCGCAGACAATCTATTATTGGTCTATTATTTAATCTACTCCGAATTTAGTTTCCAATTGCATCATAATCTCTCGCTGGTGACGTCACACTTATTACTCGGTGGACCAAGTGGATGGACCAACCAGAATATATCATCCTATAGCTCTCTTCCAGTCTTACGGCGGGCGTTCTACATGCTGGCAAGGGAAGTGGGGAGCGGGGAAGCGACCAATCCAGCGCGATAAGAAACGCAGCAGCCTGTAGAACGAGGTGCGCGCAGCACTTCCTCCCCTAGAGGTCGTAACTCTCGGCGCCACCGCTATTAGCTATAACTACAGAATAATCCAGTTGTCAACATTCAGGCGATCTTCAGGTCAACGAGGCGACAGGGGTCACCAAGTAAATAGTATAAATATCGACGCAGATATTAATTGAAGCAACCCCGATCTGTCACCAATGTGATAGTTTAAGTTTGCTATGCTCAATGACGTACTGGCGGTAAGGTTAATGTATCACTAGAACGTGAAACGACAGTGTCGCAATATGGAGATATTAAGCACTTGAACAAGATCAACCCATAGCTTCTGTAACAGAGAATGTGGAAGTTCTGAGCGCCATCAAACGATTAAACGGTAACTTTAAGTTACAAAACCATGGACAAGCAACAGACCAATTAGTCCATGACTGACATGAAACGCAAAGTGATTTAATAAATTTCATAAAATTGCATTGTAGAGTGTATTATTTACATTACATTTTGTGTTTATATTGTAAACTATTGAAACAAAAAAATCTTATATGTAATTTAATAGTTACAGTTTTTATTTCATGTTATGTATAATAACGTCCGTCAGTTTGTTTAATTACCTGAGTCAGAAACTGTAAATAGGTTCATTACTAATGAAGAGGAAAGCAACTGATATCAGAAAATGTGCATTTGTGTACTCGATTAGGTGTGCTTAGTTGTTTGATATATACTGGATGAGTCTTTTAAAAGAGGCCCCGTGGAAAATGCGCTCCTTGCATGTAGGCAACCTTGGTACACCGAAGAGAAGAGCGGGTTATCGGTGCCAAGCATATTCGACAACATGACATGACATGACATATCCTGGACTGTTCTCTGCCCCGCTCTTCTCTTCGGTGTACCAGGGTTGCCTACAAGCAAGGATCACATTTTCCACGGGGCCTCTTTTAAAAGACTCACCCAGTATATTCTGTTTGCATACTGCAACACTAGCGCATAGATTTGGTATTCGATTCGTGGATAAATTCTTCTGTTTTCTGATAGTCTAGGACCTACATGGAAAAGAGAAGGTTTGCAACATGTTTTTCGTTGAGAACTTGTTTTTGGTAGGCCAAAATATGTTAGTGTCCCCATTTTGGACGACTCCGCCCTAAGGTTGATATTAAGCTTTCGTTTTACTACAACCTGAGCAAGGACTTTGCACCTTTCTGAGTTTCTTGCTCGCCGCTATAGGAGCAGTGACGTGTAGGTACGTCAGAAGATTAAAGTAATTATTTATAGTGAGGAAACTCGGATTGAACACGATGTGAAGAATCTAATCGGTACAAGTTTGTTCCAGTTTCGAACAAAGTGACTCAATGAATTTATCTCGTGGTATTCTTTTTAGCTCTTACAAATCCTGTTCTTGTGAAATCCACCGGGTCATTTGTGGGGTTGCACTGGGATACCACGCCGTGATAAATGGGATCCGGGGTGGTTTATCAGAGACAAGGAAAAGTCGGCAAACACCAAGGTAGTTGAGGGAAGCGTGCATGAAGATCTTAACGAGGTCGTTCATCATCCCCCTCCCCTCCCTCAATGATCAGGCAGAATCCGTGGAGAAAGTGAAGATGAAAAATTTCTCCCTTTCTTCTGTTTCCTCGTGTTTTCCGATGTTCAACGGCCACGAAGGAAGGGCTGTATTGGCTGATTTTTTTCTGTAGCGCCACTCTAGAAAGCTTTATTTACTTAGTTGTGTAATGATTTCGAATGAGGAATGCTACACAGCATGGGAGTCTTATCGAGAAAGCAGTTGAGAGCATTGGGAAGGAGCAGGATATTTTCTTTCAAGTCCACTTTATGCACAGATAGGCTAATCGGGACTGGGCCTACAGTTTAATGTGGGATCCTAACTACTGTGTACCTCCACTGCGTATCGGACCCGGGACTCCTGGATTACAAGGCAACGAAGATACCAGTACGCCATCTGGTTGGCCCTAGTATTGGGAAGGATGTCTTGAAACGTGTGATAAACTTCAGAAAAGGACTCCAATTCTGTGTAGCATCACAAGGTGACGAATTAAAAACGTTGCTTCTGGTTTTTGTCCGTTTAGTGTGTTCGTACACTCCAAGTGTACAGATTAAATATTTCTGTTTCTTGAATTAATCTCCAAGAAGTGTAGAATTTATTATATTTACATAATATGCTCTAATGCAGTGGTTCCCGATTTTTTCCCTTTCACGGCGCCCGTAGCGTTTCAAGACTTTTCTGCGACGCCCAAGTCAGAATGTAGGCCTATCCAGCACTTGCAACGCTCAGTGTGGTTAGGTTGCTTGCCTTGAGTTAAAAAAATAAACACATATTTCAAATTCAGAAACATTTTACATGTAAAAAGTAGTAAATAAGCACATATTTGGATTGATGCGATATGGTCAGATTCTAAAACCATGTGCAGACTAACAAGTGGGTGTCATTTCAGCGAAAATATTGGAATATTGGCGCACACTTCGGGAATCACTGCTCTAGTGAAACGTGTTTGTTTTATTTCTGCTATATTAAAACCGTTAGTTAATTGTGCTCATCTCTGTTGGATTTATAATTCCCAACTAAGTAAACAAGTTTTGATTTTGTACTTGTGTGTATCATGCAATACTAAATGAACTCCTTTCCTCTTTTTACAGACAGCAACTTTGTCCTTGGAAACGCTCAAGTCCCCACCCTCTACCCGATCGTGTACTGCTCCGATGGGTTCTGTGAACTCACTGGCTTCATGCGGGCGCAGATCATGCAGAAAGGCTGTGCGTGCAAGTTCTTGTACGGCCCGGAGACGAACGAGGACCACAAACTTCAGATCGAAAAGTCTTTGGAGTGCAAGACTGAGCTGAAGTTGGAAGTTATATTTTACAAGAAAAATGGTAAGTATGCAGAATTTGTTCTTGTTCTTTTCTCTTGATTTTGAGCTAGCTTTCAGACCAAAGCGACACGCGTTACTTGAAAACAAACCATCAGACATAAATACGAGACAAAGAGGGGAACCCCTGAAGACGCCCAACATACATCCACATACATTCAGGGATATGCGCTTAATACCCTGGTGCCTTTAAAATAAACCAGGATGTTTTAGTCCACGTTATGCACAGTAAGGCTAATCGGGACTGGACTTACAGTTTAAAGTGGGATCCGAACCACTGTGCTTCCACCGGAAATCGAACCGGGACTTCTTGATTACAAGACGACAACCCTACCACTCCGCCATAGGAAAGGCCTCATTCCCCGTTTTTCTTTTCCTCCTTCTTTATTGATACTTTCAAATTATACATGTATGAGGCTGGTATATACGTATGTGTGTGGGGGGGAGGGCATTCGATGTCAAAGTGCCCCTGAACCTCAATTTTCAAAATTAAATTTAATGCAATGCTGTAACTTTATCCTATCTTGTGAGTGAACAATCTAAAATTGTCTTTTGGATAAAAATTCAAGTATTTTACGTAATTAAAGTAGAAGGAGTTTTATTTATTATTTATTCGTTTATTTTAACTTTCTGGTTTACTTGTGTTTTCTATCGTGTCCCACCCGTGACACCAAAAAGACAATTAATTTATCCTTTAACTGTTACATTTTCCCTTCAACTCCACTAGAATATTCAAAGGTCAATTACCCTCTCTCTTTGTCTTAAATAATTTATTTTTCATCATTTGACGATTCACAGAACTTTAAATAAATTTCTTATTAAGTGAATAGGCAGTGTTTCGTCTGTCCCACCCGTGACACAAACTTTTTCACTTATAGCTACAAATCTGAGAAAGTATTTTAAGGGTACTTAAGTTTAATCAACAGAGTTAAGTCTCATATTTAATTGCACAGAAACTGTAAGAAAATTGTTGCTTAACTATCAGTACAATAGAACAATGCCTTGTATTATATTTACATTATTGTTACATTTACCATTGCCCCTAGCATTTACATTTACCATTTTTTTTTTTACAATACATTATACGAGGGCCACTATTTATATTTTGAGCCTTGGCAACACTGATTGAAGTTAGGCGCGATTTGACGTTTGCACGGAATCGTCGGGCATTATTGACCATAACGTACTTCAAATGTTTTGTCAATAGCTTGATTTGTGTTGTTTATGTTGCCTTGGAGATTGCGCGACAACAATAAAATGGAATTAACTCGTGAACATTTTCGTGCGATGATTTTATCGATTTTCGATGTGGATTATCAAGACAAGAGTGCATCGATCAAATTACTTCCACATTTGGCTATGAAGCCCCATCCTTTGCCACTGTGAAACGCTGGTATAACGAATTTAATCATGGCCGCCATTCGCTCACCGACGAGATTCGCGAAGGTCGTCCAAAATCAGTTGTTGTTCAAGAAAACATTGATGCTGTGCAAAAACCTAATACTGCAATATCGTCATCTGACATACTGTGAGATTGAGGCAACCATAGGCATTAGTTCCACCAGCATATATAAAATATTACATGATCATTTAGCTGTGAGAAAGGTATGTTCTCGTTGGATCCCAAACAATTTGACAAAAACTCAAAAAGACGCTCGCTCGCGTCAATTGGTGCAAACAAATGCTCAATAAATACAATCGTGGTGCTTCAAAAGACGTATATAAGATTGTAGCAGGTGACGAATCATGGATATATGAATATGAGCCGGAACGTAAACAGCAGTCGACTGTATGGGTGTTTCAAGATAAACCCAATCCAACAAAAGTTGTTCGCGCTCGAAGCACATCGAAACAAATGGTCGCCTGTTTTTTCGGGAAAACTGGTCATGTGGCAACTGTGCCTTTAGAGGAACGTAGAACGGTCAACTCTGAATGGTACACAACAATTTGTTTGCCAGAGGTCTTCGGTCAAATACGGAAAACAAACAAACGCCGTCGGATCATTCTTCATCAAGACAATGCCAGTTGTCACACATCTCGTCTAACAACCGACTTTATGAACAGTCAAAAAATCGAATTGATGGGTCATCCGCCGCACAGTCCTGATTTGGCTCCCAATGACTTTTTCTTGTTCCCGAATGTCAAGAATAAATTGCGTGGACAACGATTTTCGTCGGCGGAAGACGCCGTTGATGCATTCAGAAACCATATTATGGAGGTGTCTTAAGAAGATTGGAAAAACTGCTTTGACAAATGATTCGAACGAATGCAAAAGGTATTGACCATAAAGGAGAATACTTCCAAAAACAATAAAGCAGTTTTCAATGCCAAATTCCTGTTTTTTCATTGTTAGGCTCAAAATATAAATAGTGACCCTCGTACTAATACCGTGATATATATTTATACATATATACTGAAATCCAAGACGCCAAGGCGCAACTAAATTTTCAACAACTAAACTTAGCTTCGAAGAAATACGGTATATATACGGAAATTACTACTATATATTAAAAACTTAATATGACACATAAGGGTATGTATATTATTAATACATAGAAAACAATATGCATACTTACAATATATCTGTATATGTTGTGTATACACTGTGTATATATATTCAAATTTGCCCCCAAAACAATCAAATGCACATCTCAAATGTAAGCACATGACCCATATTGTTACTACTTAGAATCAAGCATGAAATATACCAACCGTCTGAAGATCAGATGTGCCTTATGGATGATTAAATCACAAAGCAATTTTCTCCAGCTCTGACAAAGGAGCAAGAGACTTTACCTCCCAGGTGATTGATTGCGTAGAGAGACGGCGAAGTGAAGTCACAGGTGACGGAAGATTTGGTTCAAGTTTGCCGAACACTTCGTACAGCCGAGGAAGAAAGGGGAGCTTAATTCTATAAGCGAGTTAATATATCTTCCGTTGTCAGTTCTGCAGTGGAGCAAAGGGAAGATCCACAGAAGGAACGATTAGTTTGATCCGTAGCTGTTGTCGTCGTCTGGTCAATGTGCACTGCTTAGAGGGCTTTCGAACGGTGCAAAGACTGCCTTCATAATGTTATCTTTTAAGAATAAGCTGGTAGTAAATTACACACCCCATCACAAGTTGTTGACGTACAACTGACAAACTTTTGTTTCGTGAAAACCTGGCGACTGACCGTGCTGTTGCAAGAGTCCTTTGAAATGGCAAACTAATCAGCTATTCAAGCTTTTAAATGGTAAATTATTTTCCGCTCGCCATGTGAAATACCTGCTCCGTATGGCTGTCCGGAAGGTCCAAAAATTAGTCTTGAAGTACGATCTTGTCGTAAGTGACGTCACTTAGTGCAGTTCGAAACGAGCAATGAGACCCCAGCACGGAGCACGTGAGGTTGCAGGCTTCAATACTTGATGTTCATTTGTTTGAAATCATGAAAGCAGAAAGTAGCCAAATGTTGGTTGTAGTTCTACTAATGTGTGAAAATGTAACTACAAGAACTTTCTAAAATTGTTGTGATTTCTATGGTGAAAACAATGTGTTCTTAGTTTTATCTAGTGGTCGTACTCTTATTTGGCGCTGCAGTCGAAGTGCAATTCGAAAGATTTTCTCTTCCAGTCCAAGGCTTCAAGACTGAACTGCGAGACCATTCTCGGAGGATGATAGCTTCAAGTATGATCTTGCACCTTTCGGACACGGCCTATGTTTCTGTTGTCTTATCCTCCCCTTGGGCTATGAATGTGGCAACGAAATGTTCAAATTCCCCTACCAAAGGAAACGCCGAGCAAATTGCCTTGCGGTTCTACGTACCGGTACCTTAGAACGTACGTTCTAACCTAGGTTGTTTGTTATATCTTATGATCTTATGACAACAAGGCTGCATCCTTTTCCACAGGGAAATCTCTGATGACGGGACTACCCCCACCCGTTAAATCCCACACTGCCATACAGCACACTGTTCACCGCTCCAGAACGTAGTGCAAATAGCGCAGACTACATTATGTGACATGAACTCTATAGCTACTCTCGGATTAAAAGTTATAGATACTAGAGTCTAGACTGCAATTAAAAATTAACCAGTAGACCTACAAAAGAACGAGTTACTTCAAAATTTAGCTTATTCAATTCTACGTTAATCTATGCTAATCAATTTTTCTCGAGTATGCTTTATATTTTTTATCGTCGTGAGAACAAAAAGAGGGCCGGTTTGTTTTAGTTTCGCAAACAATCGCTCTTTTTGAAATTCTATAAATCAAAACCTGATTGATCGTGATAAAATTTTAGTATGATGCAGGCAGAAAGGTTTTAAACACAAATCTTAATTTTCAGATTTTTAAAATTTGTTAAAAAACCGTGCTCAATTTTACTAAACAACTTTTTCTTAGTATTGGGTAGTCTTACAAATACAATATTAGTCTTGTTTTGAAGCCTTTTGCATCTGTTTTTAAAATCCATTACCGTTGTCAATTCACATTGAGAAACAGATTTTATACAGATTTTTATTCGGCGGAGAAAAGATGAACGTGAAACGTGGCACAGACTTACAGTTCCAGTCCGCAGTTTCCGCGATTCAACCGAGATCCCTGTATGCCGTATTGCCACGTTCCGCTTTACGTTCTTTACTCCGCTGAATAAAAATCTGAATAAAATCTGTCTCTCAATGTGAATGGACAACGGTAATGGATTTTAAAAACAGATGCAAAGAGCTTCAAAACAAGACTAATATTGTATTTGTAGGACTGACTACCCAATACTAAGAAAAAGTTGTTTCGTAAAATTGATCACGGTCTTTTAACAAATTTTAAAAATCTGAAAATTTTGTGTTTAAAACCTCTGCCTGCAGCATACTAAAATGTTATAACGATCAGACAATCCGTTTTTGTTTTATAGAATTTCAAAAAGAGCGACCGCTTGCGAAACTCAAAAAACCGGCCCTTTTTTTGTTCTCACGACGATAAAATAATATAAAGCATATACTAACTAACTAACTAACTAACTCTCTAGCCTTCATAAACCCGAAGGTTCATGGCTGCAGCAACACAGGCCTTCCATCTGTCCCTATCTTGAGCAAGATCTATATACTCTCTTCCATCCCTACCGATTTCCTTTAGGTCCATCTCAACGTTGTCCCTCCATCTTTCATCTTCGTCTTGGCCTTCCTACAGGTCTCTTAACATCAGGTTTCCCAACAAGAATCCTGTAAACTCCTCTTTCCTCACCCATTCGTGACACATGGCTTGCCCACCTAAGTCTTCTGGATTTAATTATTATAATAATATCTGGACATGAATACAAATTATGTAGTTCTAAATTATGTAACCTTCTCCACTCACCTGTCTCCTCATCCCTTTTAGGTCCAAATATTTTCCTAAGGATTTTATTTTCAAATACTCTCAATTTATGTTCCTCTTTCAATGTAAGGGACCAAGTCTCACACCCATATAATACTACAGGCAAAATTACTGTTTTGTATATTTTAACTTTTAGTTTCTTAGATATTAAACGAGAAGACAAAAGTTTATGAAGAGAGAAGTAACATGCATTTCCTGAATTAAGCCTACTTTTTATTTCCTCTTTAATATAATTTTCATTTGTTAATATTACTCCTAAGTATTTGAATTTGGAAACTCATTCAAACGAGTTGTTATCAATAATTAGATTTTGATTATTACCTAACATTTGGTTTCGGCCTGTAAGCATATATTTAGTTTTCTCTTTGTTAACTTCCAATCCTATCTCTTTAGCAGTTTTGAAAAATATTTTAGCATTATTCTTAATTGTACATATTTATATCATCCCCCAGTAAGTCTACATCATCTGCATATGCTAACAACTGAGTCACACCATTTAATTTTAGTCCTTCGTTAGTTTCTTTTACCTTCCTAACGGCATATTCTAAGGTAAAATTAAAGAGCAATGGAGATAATGCATCTCCTTGTTTTAACCCATCATGAATTGTAAATTTGTCAAACATATTAATACCCACACGAATTTTACTTTGTTTCACTGGTGCATACTTTTATCATACTAACAAGCTTCTTAGGTATTCCAAACTCGACTAATATATTATATAATTTATCTCTTTTGACCGAATCATATGCTTTTTTGAAATCAATGAATAGCTGATGGATATTCTGATTATATTCCTACTTTTTTTTCAAGTGTCTGTCTTATGTGAAAGATTTGATCTGTAGTTGATCTGTTACGTCTAAATCCACATTGATAATCACCTATAATTTCATTAGCATATGGGGTTAGTCTTGCTAAAAGAATGTTAGATAATATGTTGTATGTTGTTGAGAGTAGAGAAATTCCACGGTAATTATTGCAGTTCATTTTATCACCTTTTTTAAACACAGGAACAATTATGGATTCTTTCCACTGTTGAGGGATTTCTTCTTTATTCCATATTAAATAAATTAATTTATGAATTTGACATATTAATGAATTTCCACCATATTTAATTAACTCAGTTGGTATTAAATCAATGCCAGGTGCTTTGTTATTCTTTAGTCTTTTAATAGCATCTTTAACTTCAGTCAAGTTAGGTTCTGGAACTAAAGGTTCTGCTGTGTGGACTTCATTTACCTCTGATTTATCTCCTACATGGACATTTAAAAGGTCATTAAAGTAGTTCTTCCATCTATTTAGAATATCGCTTGCGTCAGCTAGAAAATCACAGTTTTTATCTTTTATCAAGTTTACTTTAGGTTGCCACCCCTTTCTAAACTCATTTACACCTTTATATGAATCTCTGATATTTTTGTTTTTGCTGTTTGTTTCAATTTCGTTAATTTTGCTTTTCAAGAAATCTCTTTTTTACTTTTAAACGTGCGGTTAACTTCTCGCTTTATTCTATTATAATTGTTTAGATTTGTATCATCAGAGTTATTTAACCACTTAAGTGTAGCCTGATTTCTTATTTCTATTATATTATGACATTCATTATCAAACCATGGCTTACTTCTTCTTGGTTTATGGTATCCTATACTTTCTTTAGCTGCTGATTCTATTGCATTACGTATTGCTCCCAATTCTTATTTACGTCTGTTTCATTTATATTTTCATGATTTAAATCCTGCAAAACATCAAATCTATTTGACAGTTTAATTTGGTAATATTTCTTAATTCTTTCATCAGTAAACTTTCCTGTATTAAATTTTATAACTTTTAGATTTTGTTGCTTATGATTTATCACTGCGAGTCTTTCTCTTAATTTAGCAATTACTAAATAATGGTCACTGGCACAGTCAGCACCTCTCTATATTTGTGCATTAAAATATAAATAAAAATATAAAGCATAGTCGAAAAATTTTGGTTACCATAGATTAACGTAGAATTGAATAAGCTAAACTCATTTTCATGTAGGTCTACTGGTTAATTTTTAATTCTAGTCCAAACTCGAGTATCTATAATTTTTAATCCAACAGTAGGTGTTGCACTTTGTAGGCAACTAGACACGGGAGTGCAGCGAACTAGACGGGGCTTATAGTATATACAGTCCCGATTAGCCTATGTGAGCATAAGGTAGACATAAACTTAGGCAAGCCTTAGGTCCAAAGGACCCAACGTCTCTGTCTTTACGTTTGACCCAGATTCAGAACGTCTGAAGAACTTGACAGCTTGTAGATCCCGTAGCACCGTTGGGGTTCAGATCACGCTTCTTTTAAAGAGTCAAATTTTGTGTAATCGCTGTGAAGTGGAGTCATTCACTTCCGACAAATAAGTATCAATAAATTCAAACGGTCATTTGGAGAGAGTGGTGCGCACTAACTCGTGAGAGAATTGCCTCTGTGGGGAATGTAAAAATGGCCGCTCCCTGTGCGGTACGCGAGTGTTACACTCTACGGAGCACATTAAGTTCCACTAGGAAATCCCAAGAAAGTAGGAAATTCCTCTTTCCACGTGAAGGATCGTATCATTTGGTAGCGCGAAGTGAAATTTCTGGTTGCTGATCCATTCCTCACTAGGAGGTGCAGAGTTCAAAGAGAGAATTATAGTCATGATTTAAACAATCATCTGCAGTAATTCACAAATGATTGCTACCAAATAATGTCGATGCAGCTGTATATTGTTCTCCATTGGCTTATATATTTTATATTAATTTCCTTTGCAAATATTTATGTATTATTAGGATAATTAAATGAAGAAGACTTAGGTGGGCAGGCCATGTGGTACAAATGGAAAAGGAAAGACGAGTTTACAGGATTCTTGTTGGGAAACCTGATGGTAAGAGACCTGCAGAAAGGCCAAGACGAATATGGAGGGATAACGTTAAGATGCAGCTAAAGAAAGTCCGAAAGTATGGATAAAATTGGATTGATCTTGCCCAGGATAGGGACATATGGAAGGCTTGTGCTGCTGCAGCCAAAATCCTTCGGGTTTAAGAAGACTAGAGAGTTAGTTATTTATTTACCTAAAGTTTCAGATACTGTACTGAATGAACAATTTATACTGAAACAATATCGGCATGAAAGCAACAACTAAACAATACAATGTGGCACAGAAAAAATAAAAAGTTACACATGCATTCTTAACAAATGTCAGAAACTGTGTTCTTGCAAGAACATGTCAACATTTAGAGGCAGGTTATTGTTTAAGCAATGAAGCATGTTGAAAATTACTGTAGAAGGAGGAGCCTTGCAGTGGGATTGTGAAAGAGCTTTGAGACGTGTGGGTACTTGAAAAATAAATTGACTGATTAGGAACTCTGTTTTAATTATACTGCGTGGGGAGACGATGCCGTGACCTTCAAGCGCAGTTTGGAAATGAAAGCAGTATAATAAAGCGTGGGAACGACATTATAAGATATTATTCTGACAGAGACGAGAAGGTTGGCAACACTTATAGTGCTGTGAATGTTTTTTGCACGCAAGCGGACGATTGTCCCAAGCTGAGACCCTACCTCCCCAGTAAGATCCAAGGGGCATGACGGGGTGTATTCTTGCACGCCGCGAGGTGGTGAAAGCGTGCTATGAAGCCAATTTGTGAAATAAAGCAGTCCGGTATTCGTTGCAGCTTAACAGCGTGCGGATAATACATAGCGCGCTGCACACTTTTCAGTCTGTTAATGGTCAAGGTTTTATGGGGAGTGGATAGTTACGGATGGCAGTGTGGAAAGTACGAGGAAGGTGGCACAAATACACCTCGCCTGGGTGAAAATTTTATCTTGAGCCACTCCTGTATACTATACTGTACTACAGCTTGCGTGCGCAAAGTGGACTTTAATATGCTAATCTCCACCGATAAGACCAAGCACGATGGCTCTTGCAAAACAGGCAGATCGAAAGGATAAGCGGGAGATGGGACCAAACTGTGAACCGATGTTGCGCAAAACTGTTTGTCTTCTTATTAAGCGTGGAAATTCGAGCGGAGCTGGGAGCGATCTATTGCGTACATTTAGTCGTCTCCCGCCAGAAACTCCCCAAACAGTCAGTTCTCTTGACATTGCGTTTTGCATTAATTACGGAGGAGTTAATATGCCTGGGTGATAGTTTGAACAAACGACGATCGATGGGAGTCGAAAGGGAGAGAGTTCTCGGCCAGAATTTCCACCAGGCCCTCTTGGTTCGGGAGTTGTCTTCACAAAGTCCAGGACCTGATTCTTAAATCAGTTTTTGCCCGACCCTGTGGCCGAGTGGTTAGCACATCGCGCTGCGACGCCAAGGGTCCCGGGTTCGAATCCCGGTCGGGCTTGGTTGTTTGTGAATGTCCATTCATCCATTTCATCATTCATCCCCATCTTCGCAAATTAGCCAAGAGGCACAAAACGCGAAGTAAAATAAACTAATTCAATCAATCAATCAATCAATGAAATCATTTTTTGTCAGCCATCGAAATTATGCAAGTTATGGCTTCTTTATGTGCTCGTTACAACAAACAACGTACTGGGTAAGTGTCCTTAAAGTAGTTTTCATTAATTTTTGTGTTAACTTTATGCACACAAAGGCTAATCGGGAATGGACCTACAGTGCAAGTAGAGATTACGTTACAACTGCGCCATCGGTTTGTTTGAGTGTTTTCAACTTCACTTTATGCACAGATATGATTTGTAAAGCTTCATAATTTCGCTTTAATTGGATATGTTCCTCTGCGTAAATAGGACTCGGGAGACCAATGGAGAGGAAAACGCGGCTGCAGCTACCACCTGTTTGTACCAACGCGCGCTGCTTTGCTCAGCCCACTCGCTTTCTCCCCTTCTCCACAGTTATGTGCGGCCTTGCTCCACATATTCCCGAAACAGGGTGCAGACAAGCATTATAATAAGACAACCATTTGCTTGAAGAATGAGAAGATGTATCGTATCGTGCCAAAGTCTGGTCCTCTTCGTTTAGCAGTATTCTGTATTTCTGTATCTTGTCGTCGCCGAACTCTGAGAACGCTGACAAGCGAATACATTATTCGGCTCACTGACTGCTTTCTTTAAAACTAGAATTTCTAAACTGAAGTTCAACTTGTAGTTCAAATATTTAAACTTGTGTTAAATTATTTTCCGGTGCCTCCCCGGCATTTAATGTGAGAGAGGTTATCGCGTCGTTTCACGCGCATGGCTGCACAGCACACGATGTTCATATGTCTGAACGAGCAGCTAGTTCGTCAGATATTTTCCACGTTAATGTTTCCCTTATCGGTGCACTCTCGGGAAGCTGGAGATTAATTCGACCTGGCGTTTGCTGTTTGTCCTATCCTCCACACGATAGAGATAGACGGGGTGGAGGGGCTGCAGAATACCTCTAAATCCGTTCCTTATTCACATTCAGCGAACCGGGGACGAACGGTTTCGGAATCTGGAGTCTTCTGAACCCTCACAAGGCTTCGGGAACACGGATGTAGATCAATATGACACGACTCGGATGTTCCGGGCTTTTTGACAACAATTGTGAAGCGAACAATGGGAGGAGATGATGAGGTGGAGCTGCATCCTGCTGCAGGACGGGAGAGTTTTTTAGCATGAAAAAAGGCAAAGTCCAACAATGGAAAACACGTCTCTGCTGCGCAGTGAATGGCTAAACCTGCTTTCTATGGGGCGTAATTATGTGCATATTCCAACCGGAGGTAACTTACTGCTTGCTAACTTTGTTTCACATTATGCCCATAACATTATATGACGCTATAAAGAGCATTCGTTTTATAGATAGTGGGTCCGAAACTTTTTCAACCACATAATTATTGTATAGCACTAACGACGATGAAATAAATATGATTTGGAGTGAAGCTCGTAGACATTTAATATGTGAACAAACACACAAAATTGTGACTTCTTTTTTTTTTTTTTTAGCTGGGACCCAGAAAGTAGGCGGTCTGGCCGACCGGAGTTCATCCGACCACAGCACACTGCACCGATATGGCGCCGTCACTGTTGTATAGGCGTAAATGGGAAATTGAAAAGTAGTATCGAACAGTGGCGGCGATTGGGATCCAATAGTAGGGGGGCAAGGACAGTTTACTTTTCCTTGGTACATAATGTTTAGAATGGAAAATGGTAAAAAGTGGGAGGAGTGCCCCACTCGCCCCCCCTAATCGCCTCCACTTGTATCCAATGTAGTACTTGAAAAACTTTCAGAGGAGGGGAAATTCAAGTAACTACTTGTGAAGCATCAAGATATTATATAAATTTGGTTCATGTAATCCCCCCGAAAAAATAGAGAGTCAACTAAAGGGGAGATGCTGAAACCAGAGGATGGATTTTTCTTAATCCACCTCCCGCGCCTTTGGTATTGGTGATCCCCAGTTAAGAGTACAGTATGGGGTTTATGGCGACAGCGTTGCCGCCTGGTACACATTGAACACCTGCTGAAGTGCACATTGAAAGAATAGTTAGTGAGCCATCATTACTGTTTAATACGGGTGTTTAAAATTCCAAGAGAAATCAATGGTTTGAGAAACCCTAATTTTAAAAGAAAATAAGAGGAAACAGTCATATGATCATAATGATTTGCGTACATAGAATAAATTTGCATTCAAAAAACCAAAGCCGTCTATTGCCTCATTTGAGCTTCAAGAACCACTCAAAACAAGAAAGTGCACAAACCACTTGATACCCACCGAAGCCTATTGACGAAATTTTGCCTCGACCCCTACCCTCTTCCTAACACGTGTTTGTGGCAACAGGCTCTTATATTCGGCCTCCCAATCGCGGTAAACACAAAAAGCAAAAACATCTTTATAAGATGATGTCGACTGTAAGAGAAAGGGAAGAAAATGGTAACATTGCATTCCCTATACTTTGTAATCGGTCTTTTCTCTTCAAATGATAAAGACTTTCTTTTCGGACAAGAATCTCGTATTTAGTGTGGAAAACTTTAATTGTAAAAGGTAAAAAAAAAAAAGGTAAAGTGCTCCCCTGTGCATAGCACCACGCCATGAAGGCGTATAGGGGGTGTGGGGGTAACGCCCCACACTTTCTTGATCCGGTCGTGAGTGGGGGTGATGTGATCAGCATCACGCCCCTGACCGCCTTTACCCCCCAGGGTTTCCCCCGGGTACCCATGTTATTCGACGCTGGGTGAACGCCGGGGCCGCTTCCAAACTTTAATTGTTAATTTATTTATTGAAATTCACAGGAATGTTTCCATAGATATGTTTTACAAAATACGACCGTTAAGTCTGCATATTTTTGCAGTGTTATTCCTTTTCCACACAATATCACTTCATAGACAATGCCGCGTTGAAAGAACGACTGCAAATTCTTTCGAAAAAGATACAAAGAAATTTTACCAGTAGTCTTTTCTGTTTCCTAGAACTATTATAACACGAACTCCAAAAACACTTAGGAAGTGCTGGGAGAACCAATTATACCTATTCGCCCTATCCAATAATAGACTTCATTCATTTTATCCATAAACTTTAACTCGTTCCCAACCGCCAATTGGTATCCAATGGCTCCATGGATTCAATACCCTCCAAGCACTCTGGGGTTAATGTTCATCTTCCTTATCTTCATCTCTTTGTTCAATATTCGCTTTTTGGCTGAGCGCCGGCTGATGATCGACCAACGTCCCCCGGGAATCACTCCTCCGGTGGCGAAGATGGAAATTTAATACCTTCTGAATACGTTGTGCAGTCCGTCCATTTCTGAGGATCAATGCATGGGGAGGTCGATGCACTTCTTGTGAAAGCGAGAGGTCTTCTTTTCTGGCACCCTAGGATCCTTCAAATGGCTTTGGCTCCGGGAATTGGTGCGATGGATTATTTTTAAGGTGTGGGATGAAGCTTGACAAATCCCTGGTCTCTTCGCTAGCTTTGTCTTCGAACCCAGGAGGGAACACCTTGTTTTGAAGTCGCTATACATTTTATGTATACATGTTAGCGACCCTTCCACGTAGCACTATGTTTATATGTTAGGCGTGTTCATTAGTCCGTTTATGAATAATAAATCTCCGGAAAATTCAACCATATAGATCTCTCTCTCTCTCTCTCTCTCTCTCTCTCTCTCTCTCTCTCTCTCTCTCTCTCTCTCTCTTTTCAATTTTTAAAAACTTTTTGTGGTTATTTTCAACATAATTTTCACAACTTTTAAGGAGTTGTCATTCCTTTAAAAACATTTTCCTAGAAAATAGAACAAGTGAGATAACCAGAAAAACAAATAGGTTTACGGTGGTTTGAATTATTTTGGATACGGAGATAAAAGGTGGACAAAAAAATTACATTTAGGTCCTAAAATTGTTCAGGTTTGATTGAAGTTAATACAAAAGTCTGAGTTCTTACTTTTTCTGTCCTACACAGATATAACAAACATTACGATGATGATAAGAAACATTTTATGTACCCACACATGTAGAAATATATACGAGCCATACACACTGCCTACCAACGGGTTCCCGGTCCATCAATTTATCCATATCATCACTCATCCTCATCTTCGCGATTAGCCAAAAGTGGAAGAAGAGCGAAGTAAAATGAACCAAATCAATCTCTTAATTATTTTCCTGTAGTTTACAGTTATTACAAGCATAAGAAAACAGTTTTTCGTTGTGACGTTTCAGGAGAACACACGCTCCCTTCAGCAGACATTTATTTTCATTTTGACTAAGGATACAGTTATAACAAGGGTTAGCAATTTTTTAAACAAAAAGAAACCGTTATATAATGGATGTTGTCAATGTTACATTGTTATAATATAGCAACTTAACTGTGAAAAGAAGCAGTCTGTTTTATTTTTATGTCAGATAAAAAAATGTTGATCACATTATTTTTTTATTTAAAATTATGAATCCCAAATATCAGGTAATTCAAATTCATCATTGTTTTCACAAAGTCTCTTGATGTTTTGTGTTAAATTAAATTTTAGATTGTTAAAATTGCTAACCATTATTATAACTGTATCTTTAGTCAAAATGAAAATAAATGTCTGATGAAGAGAGCGTGTGTTCTCCTGAAACGTCACAACGAAATAATAACCGTAAACTACAGGAAAATAATTCAACAACGCAAGAAATGCGTACATACAAGAAAAACTATCAAACTCTTAATGTTCATTGCAAACTAAAAGTGCGATTTGTCAAGCGACCACTGACAACAAACCACCAGTTTGCTTAGTAGGAGATGTACAGTCAAGGCAAAAAAGATGATGGTAGACAAGTTGTCCACCGCTATTTTAATTATTTTTTTATTCTACATCCTGTGTTGTTTTAAGAAATGAAACGATGTCGGTTCGAAGCAGGCATTGTTCTCTGCTTATTGACGTCATTATTTCGATTCATTGTCATCACATCCTGTAATATGGACCGAATGAAAACTGTGATGGACAATTCGCCTACGGTTTCTTTCGCTGTCGGGTGTACGTGCGCTCCCCGTACCAATACAAAATCGATGAGGAACTTATAGACTCGGTTGATTTCCCACGGGAAACGGAATGCAACAATCATTGCTCTTGGATCAGCATCTTGTCGTTGTGGAGATACAAAAACAGCCGAAATATCGTGAGAGTTTCAGACAAACGTTGCATCAACAACGTCGCTACTGAGGAAAATGTGTACATTCTGCACATCAAGTACTGTACTGAATACAATATCTGAAATGTGAGTATAATATTGGTTGTATCCAGTTCTGAGCAAATCACAATATTCCAAGCCAGTAGCGAGGGGTAGGCAGGGAGGGTGAAGCCTAGGGCGCAACACACAGAGAGCGCCATTCGAACGATTTTAAAAGAACTAGAAAGAAAATAATGTCAGAATGTGCGACGGAGAAATTTACACTTGGCAGAGGTATATTCTGGTAACATACTACTGGAATTTTTTGTTTCCAAATGTTGTAGAAATAGTACGTTATTAAAGATGTTTTTTCACGCATAAATCAAATATTCTTAAATTTTGTTAAAAATAATTGAATTTACGAATCTTTAAAAATAACCTATACTATTTTTAAAGTTTCTTGTGTTTTTTGGCCTTTCCTTGTAATCAAGGGGTTCCAGGTCCGATTCCCGGCGCAGGCACACTACACAGTTGTTAGGATCTCATTTTATAATGTAGGCCCAGTCACGATTATCCTAACTGTCATTAAAGTGGGATTAAAACAACAAATAAATCTTCGTTACTTCATTTAAGTTTTTAGGATGTAAATATCACAAAATCATGGCATAAGAACATCTCGGAAAAAAAAGTTGACAGTCATTTGTTTTTCTTCTCTCGCTTCTCCTTCCCTTGTATCAGTGTGTCCCCTTGTTGATATGTGTATAACTCCTCTCTCTTGCTTTGTTGCCAAGAACTTCAACAACATTAAATACAGTAGAACCTCGTTACTCCGGACCCCGATAAGCCGGACTTCGCTTAATCCGGACAGGCAAAAATAAAATATCAGAATACAAGGTTTTAGATGTGGCTAGAAGTCAACAAGAGAACTTCCCAAAGAAAAGGCAGTCAACCACTGATGAAATTCTGTTCCCGGGAGACTTTGTTCTGTACTGTATGTCCTTTAAATACACCATAATAAACTTGTTTTGTTGCTATAAACGGAGTTCTAATGCACTTTCTACTGTTCTTTTAGGTTATTTCAGTTAATCCAGACTTTCGTTAATCCGGTTAACTTATCCCCCCATTAGTCCGGATTAACGAGGTTTTACTTTATTAACAGTATTTTTCTTCGTACTTCAAACGTACTATTGATACTATTATAAATTAGTCACAATATACAATGGGATACATAAGGGAGAGTTGGGTAATGGTGAACACTTAAAGGAGATGCATATTTTGAGTTACTTGTTAACAACAAAAATGCTTAAAATTATGCTTCAGTTATTCAGTATTTTGTGATGAATATATCTTTTTTGTTGTTGCTCATACACAATGTTACATTGAATTCTGATATTAGGAATTTTACACGTTTGATATTATTAGAATTATGTCATGCATAAAGTTAGGTTATTTCTTAATAGGTCGTCTTAACTTAAAGACCAAGAAAAGCTCCATATATAATTTCTAAACAACAATTTTGTAACCTTGAAGATGATATGAAACATAATAATAGCCAAAATATAAACCCTGTCGGGCAATAAAACTTAAAACTATAAGGAATTCAAACACAGTTTCTATATATTAATATATTTACATCATCGTTAATGTCGATCAATAAACATGCTATATAATTATTGCATATTTTTAATTGAGAAATTGAGGGAGAACTTTCAATTGACAGCGAGAGATAATGACGAACAAGCCATTAACCCCAAAACCAGCCATTTACTTTATTCAGCACCTGAAGTTCCAACCTTCCGTATTCAATGCCAAAAAATAGATACACTCCTCTGACTTCCTACTTTTTAATTCATATGTGAATTCTAGAACGACGTTAAAGCAAATAACACAAACCTCCTTCCGAAATGTATATTCTACTTACAGTAGCGGCGATTAAGGGAGGTATGGGAGCAGCTGCCCCCTCCCCCACTTTTGTCCCCGCACTCTCATAAACCTTACAAAGGGAAATATACTGTGTTTGCCTCTCCCAGTTTTGGCATCTTGCCCTCCCCCCGGTTTTGGAACCCAATCGCCGCGTCTGTCTACGTATAACAAATCGCAAACAACTGTTTCGCTACTGAACAACGGCTTCCACAGTAATGGCAATACAAGATAACTCCATCCAGTAGTATACGGAA
The DNA here is from genome assembly GCF_977018435.1 of Lepisma saccharinum. Classification (NCBI taxonomy): domain Eukaryota; kingdom Metazoa; phylum Arthropoda; class Insecta; order Zygentoma; family Lepismatidae; genus Lepisma; species Lepisma saccharinum. Next base: position 34,073,616 of record NC_139229.1, on the reverse strand, counting down.
GATTGTAGCATCAATTTAGCCTTATTGAAACTTTACGGAAGCTTCATACTTGTGTGTTCACAAATTCTTCGCGTTCACCATACCCCACTCTATGCCAAGCAAATCGTCCATCATCACTGGCGTACGCAGGATTTTCTTCGGGAGTGGCTGGAATTGTAAAAGGTGGATAGGACATGGCTGCTTCCTAGGGAACGGTATAGGTGATAAGATATTTCGTATGTTTCGAACATTCTACTCTCCAAAATGGCAATCAGGGATCAATTTAAACGGGAGCTTCCATTTTCCAGTCTGATTTTCCTCCCCGAGCTCTTCACTGCCTTTATTTGAAAATGTTTTTCTCAAAATTTCGGAGAATGGGCTGTAGCCCCATCAACCCCCTCTGCGTACACCAGTGTTCATCGCCATGTTTATTCTCCTTGTTTTATGAAATGAGAGATTCAAAAATTGAAACAAAATTCCAAACAAGCTTCTGACAACCTCTTCACTAGCTACGTAAAAATCAATTACTTAAAAACACGTAGGATGCCAGGGAAAAATATATGACAATAGCCATGGACAAGTTACCGAGCAATATTTATGTATTCCATGGCATATCTCGGTTTGACAACAGCAACTATTTTACCATCCTACTTTATATTGACCGCTAGGCCATGGAGTATGGTGCTTAATATTTCTCTCAGAATAAATTATACATAATTTACCCCATTATCGAAATGCACATACTTTCTATGGAATTACGTGACAACTGGTGCCATATAGTCTATAAGCATTTTCGCCGGATGAAATGAAGTGTATTTCATTTTATTGCTTTGTGGACAATGGAGTGCTAATGAAACAGAACTGCTTCAAATTCAAACAATATGCACAAAACAGAACTGTTTGAGCGAAAATCCGTTTTTCATTCTCCAAACAAACAAACACGTGCACTCTCATTGGGTATAGAAATCCTTTTAATGAGGCTTCTCGTATTTCACTTCATATCAATCCATTTCGCTGTAGGCAGTCAACTGATCAATGTAGACCCACAAGTGCCCTTATATGGAGAGCATCGCTAATTGAAATTCCTTTTTACTCATTGTAAAATGTAAACTTTGTTGGTGTGTGATGAATGTCGCAATTTAGTAATGTTTTGTTCCTTTTACCCCGCACAGGCTCGTTAAATTTGATTAAGAGAATTATGTTCAACTCTACCATGTATATACAGAGTGTACCTAGTACACCTAGAATGTGTTTGTTAATTGTTGCCAAGATTCCAACACGAGTAAATGCACATTGTATATACTATGTTAAACATAGCTATGAACACAACTAAGGTGTATTGGGGCAGTAAAATTTCCAACGTGGTTAAATTATGAAGATTGTGTTTTGAACTGGAATATACTGGCGACATGACTGTGAGTCATTCTTGTTTTACCTCTCTCTCTCTCTCTCTCTCTCTCTCTCTCTCTCTCTCCTTGTTGATTTCTGAGTTTTTTCTATTTCTCTCTCTCTCTCTTATCCTTGTCTATGTTTATCTTTGTCGTTCTCTATCCTTTGATCCTCTATTTCCTTATTTTCCCTTTATTTCTCCCCCATACTTCCTTTCTCTCTTCTCCTTCTACTGTTTATTTTTTTCTCCGTCTTACCTTACTTTATCAACATAGTTTCTCTTTCTTTCTTCGTCCCATTCTTTCTCCTTATCCCTTTCCTTCTTCTTTTTGTGTTTCTGCCTACCTTCATTTGTTTATTTATGGCCTCATTTTAGCTCTTTCTTGGTTGCATTCTTTCTCTTCCTCTTTTTTCCTTCTTTTGTTTCTCTATCTTCCGTTCTTTCTCCACCTTTTTCCATTGGATTTTCCATCACCCTATTTCTCTTTCTTTTAGTCCCATTCTTTCTCTTCCTCTCTTGTTCCTCCTTC